>NC_073343.2:0-316071 GCF_027580225.2 Misgurnus anguillicaudatus | reverse complement strand
AAAGCCAAGGGGAGCAAAATCTCGCACTACTGAAACTCCTTGCGGAGCACATATGTGGAGGCTTCTCCAGACATCTAGGCTAAATTTAAAATGGGCTTTAGTTAAAGAATGTGAGAATGGGTGTCACATCGCAGTTCCCATCTGCCTTGTGTGAATCTGGCCTGTCACATCATCACATTGAGAGTGCAGTAATCTCAGTACAGCGCCGGTGACTTATGTGAGGCTAAATGAGGTCTTTGAGAGTGCTGCTATTTCTCAAGTGCGTAAAAATAATCTGCTATATAAAATTGGACCTTAAGTACAGACACCGCTAAGAACTTCAGTATGTAGTTGGCTTTTCGCTGGCCCTAATTACAGAGTTTTACCTCGGGTAAATGTGAGAATGGGTTATTTTGTGAAACTGTCAGATTCAAGGAATTCAAAGGCCTGCTAGGAATTGATATATATATATATAATATATTTTCATATCTAGGATTGTTCTACAGGCTTTTCTTTGTAAGCCCGCCACAGCACGGGCACTACAACACGGACATGAAAGGCCCATTATATAAACTACTGCCGCCATTTCATGGACGGTCATCATACATGCGTTAGCTGAAAGAAATCCTAACTTGTTTCCATTGAATGATCTGCCTAATTTATGCTGTCTCTTATCAGCTAACTGAAGAACTGAAGCCAGTCAGTGACAGTACAGGTTATCACACTTGTGCTGAATGGATTCCCATGAGAAAAGTTATCTTTGTGGACTGGATTAACACAGACCACTGGTGACAGAGAAACAGACGTCTGACTGAGCACTGATTTCATCATATAATTGAATATTGTGCCTGTTCGGCGATAACATGAACTGTATCAATCACCATGAGAGACATTCATCACCAAGAGGAGCGACAAATGGCCTGGACTGACTGTCAAAGGTGTCAATGTTTATTTAACACATCAGACAAAGCCTTCATGCCCTGGGTTGTTTCATTATTAAGTCATTTCTCAATGTTGGAATGAGGCTTTGGTCAGGATAAAATCAAAAGGAATACTAATTATATAATGGTAATTATTTATTTTAATTATATTGGGTAATTAGGGATTTATTGTCGGGTGACGCAATGGCAAGACAGTTTGGGATATTTTTTGTGTAAATTTAATTAAATCTTGTAATTTAAAGGTTTGTTTTTTTCAAGTGCTATAATTGGACCACCAGTGCTTCATTCAACCTAGAAAATGTAAAAAAGATCAACCTAGTAACTTAGTTTTGATAAATCATTCTCTGCAAGCATGTGAAAAAGTAGCTGAAATTTGTCTCCTCTTGTGATGTCAAAAGGGGATCTTATTATAATAATACCGCCCCTTAAACTGCACTGTCCAACCACAGCACTGCCATTTAGTGCAGAGATCAGCTCATTTGCATTTAACAGGACACACCCAAAAACGGCACATTTTGATCACACCTACAAAGTGACAAATTTAACATGTTATAATAAGTTATCTATATGGTATTTTGAGCTAAAACATCACTTATGTACTCTGGGGACACCAAAGACTTATTTACATCTTAAGTCTTGTGAAATGTCCCCTTTAAAAATAATATTTTTGTACCTTTATTATGAATATATACTTATAAAATGTCTATTTTCAGTCCTTGATACTGATTGATCAATAGCTGTGTTTTTTCAAAGTCCCTTTAAGGAAGTCGCACCACTAGGTGTTTAAAACGCCTCAGGGCAGTTAATTCAGTCATGCTAGACTAAAATCCTATCTACTTGAATGAGAAAAGACAATAGCTGTAAAATCAAGAGCTAAATTAAAAATTAATTATGTTTTAGCGCTTTAACAACATGCGTCTCACAGGACTCTGTATAAAGCCCCTCCCACAGAGAATTGTCAGTATTTATTGACAATTGGTTCTTTTAAACGAGACATATCATGGAAATCTGAATTTTCCATGTTTAAGTGCTATAATTGGGTCTCCAGTGCTTCTATCAACCTATAAATTGTGAAAAAGATCAACCTAGTAACTTAGTTTTGGTGAACCATTCTCCATTGACATTTGGCTCCCCTTGTGATGTCAGAAGGGGATAATACCACCCTTTAATCTGCACTATCCAACCACAGCACTGCCATTTAGTGCAGAGATCAGCTCATTTGCATTTAACAGGACACACCCAAAAATGGCACATTTGTTGCTCACACCCACAAAGTGCCAATTTTAACATGCTATAATAAATTATCTATATGGTATTTGAGCTAAAACTTCACATACGCAGATATATTTGAAATCTTCAAAATGTCTTGTGAAATGTCCAATTTAACTAAAAGGCGGGACTTCTGACGCCAGAGCAGCTGTAATGGGATTTGTATTGTCCCTTATTCATAGTAATAGTAGAGCAAAATATTGTTACAGCCAATACATTCTAATTCACGATAATACACAGCTATGACCGCTGTACCCAACAATTTTGTGTATCAATGTGCATCACCTTAAGCAACATAAACATATGTGAAACATTCTGTTGCTGATCACAGTCAGTCAGTCAGGGACTATTTTTTCGAGTGAAAGGAAGACTTTTAAGGGGACATTCCACAAGTCGTTTTTAAGATATTAAATAAATATGTACAGAGTACATATGTGAAGTTTTAGCTCAAAATACCATATAGGTAATTTATTGTGGCATGTTAAAATAGGCACTTTATGGGTCTGAGCAAAAATGCACCGTTTTTGTGTGTATCCCTTTAAATCCAAATGAACTGCTCAGGTGGGCCGAGTCTCAAGCGCTTGCGCTGTAGACAAGGCATTGCATTGTCTCACGAAATAATTTAGTAAGAGATGTTCAGCATTATATATTTGAACAAGTTTAAAAAGTCAATCATCTGTTTTATGCATACTAAATACATGTTTATCAGCAGATGGAGAACATTGTGGAATAAAAAGAAAGACTTTTAGGTCTCTTGCTGCCAGTACGTTTTAAACAGGCACAATGATTTTCAGCATGTTACAATAAAATACACGTCCACATCAAACACTCAGAAGTTTACTTTTTGACCAAACCACACGAGCACATTTAAAGGATCTGTAATAAAACAACACGCTTAATGCTTAAACTTTAGAGAAACAGATCAAATGACATGTTTAAGTTTAATGTGTACACATATTGAACACATTTGCGTTTCTGTCAGTCTCTCACTCTTTATCTTGTAACTACTTGTATTCATCTGAAACTTGAGAGAAACATTAAACAACTTATTTATGCTTATTGTGTATGATAGTGAATAGGCATTGTTCTCTCACTCTGCCTCGTGCAGTGCATTAATCCTCGTGTTCATTCATATAAACTTCAGAGAAACATATTAAACAACATACTTGAAAGCGAACCACGATGTTGCTCTCTCTCCCTCTCCCTCTATCTCTCTCTCTCTCTCTCTCTCTCTCTCTCTCTTGTTCGTTTGCTCACTCGCTCTCTCTCACTCACTCGCTCTCTCTGTTGCACTAAGGTAAGGTTAATCCTTTAGAACGTTAATTCAATCTTTAGAAAGATTATTAAAAGTACAAGTTATAAGATTGTAGGCTCCTGTTTGTGTTTGAGGGAATACAAACGCGTCCTGCTGTCAGTGATTCTTTTTCTCTGTCTATAGCACTCGTGAGGCCGTTCATGGTTGGATAGGGCAGTTGAAGGGGCGGTATCATTATAATGAGAGCCCCTTAAAGGTGCAGTGTGTAAATTTTAGCGGCATCCAGTGGTGAGGGTGCGAATTGCAACCAACGGCTCAGTCCACTGCTTACCCTTCATTTTGAAACACTTAGAGAAGCTATGGTACCCGCCTCTGGAAAAACATGTTATTAATGGAGACAACTTAGTAAAAAAAAGTTTGTCCGTTAAGGGCTTCTGTAGAAACATGGCGGCACAAAATGGCGACTTCCATGTAAGGGGACCCTCTGTGTATGTAGATAAAAACGTCTCATTCTAAGGTAATAAAAACATGACAGTTCATTATAAAAAGGTTTTTATACACCCCTGATAATATAGTTTTGTATATTATTTTGCATTTCTGTCAAGAGATTCTTCTAAAAATTACACACTGCACCTTTAATACGTCATGGGGGGAGCGAAATTCGAATGACCTATATATTCACATGCTTGCAGAGAGAACCTTACCAAAACAAAGTTACAGGGTTGCTATTTTTCATGTTTTCTGGGTTGGTAGAAGCACTGGGGACCCGATTATAGCACTTAAACATGGAAAAAGTCAGATTTTCATGGAATGTCCTCTTTTAGTGATTTTACTTCATGAAAGTTGCGTTGATACATATTTCATTGCTTTAATTTTTGTATTGTGTGGTAACTGTTTTATAAAAGCAATACTCGTGGCTACTGCTGTATCGTAAATAAATCACTACTGACGGCTTTGCCTTGTGCCTAATTCCACGATATAGCACAGCCTCTTATACCTTATTGCATGCTGAGACCTGCAACTTTTGCCACTGAAGAGGATGACATGGGTTAAAGAAACAGACTTTTGACACATGAGATTTATATCCTGCTAAAACAGAATAAAAAAAGAGGAGGTGGAGAAAAAAAGAGAGAGGAAGGGTATGGAGCGGGAAAGAGAGAGAATGAGAAAGACAAGGTGAGAGAGGAAGCAAAGTAGAAGGAATGAGATTGAGAAAACAAGAGAGAGAACCGGAGAGACCGAGCCACATTAAAATACTTGTATGAATAATGCAGAGGGAATTTTCATACCGCACTTTAATGCCTTGCAGGGACTTTCAGTTTCCACTACAATCAGCACCTGTCTGCAATGTTGGAAACAAGAGACTTTGATGTATTAGCGCTCCGTAAACACAGCAACAAGAAACATCATCTCTTCAGGGAGACACATGTTTGCAGCACACATGCGAAATCTGCATGCAAACTAACAAACAACATGCCACTAATACACTTGCCACTTGCACAGATCTAGCAGAAAACAAACTGTTAAGTCAATAAAACAGAACATTTAATTTCTCTTCTTTTTTTAAATCTACACGTGTGCATGTAGGCTGATACAGATCAATGCATCAAGATGAAACGTGATTTTTAGCAACATTTACATATTGTGCATGTAAACTGGGTGTTCCTCGTACATCTTGAACAGTGAAGCCGCTGGCTCTTTGATCGCCCTCTGGTGGTTGACTATACAAGTCATAAACCCCACCCTCTCCATGCAAATGAACGGGACTCTTCTCTAAATAAAAAAATGATTTACACTTCCAATAAATTTTTCAAAAAGATGGTTTTGGTCCTCTAAGGTAGTTGTTACCACGCTGATATATGTTCAATTGTTCATTTTTGTGATTATGATGTGTCATGGTTAATTGGGCATTTGAGCGTTTGAGCTCCGCCTCTGGTTTCACGGACCATTCCCTCTGCGCTTGCCCTGGCTCCAAACTGACATTTTTACGTAACATGGCAGTGCCCATAGTCCAACATTTTTGGTTTCAAATCATTACAATGGATGGAAGCAACGTCACGTCATCCATCTTTTTTACGGTCATTTTTACAATTTTGAAAGGATTTTATAAAGACTTAAAGGATTAGTCCATTTTCTTAAAAAAAATCAGATAATTTACTCACCACCATGTCATCCAAAATGTCGATTTTGAATGTTGGTTTTTTGAGAAAAATATTCCAGAATTTTTCTCATTTTAATGGACTTTAATGGACCCCAACACTTAACATATTTAATGCAGTTTAAAATTGCATTTTCAAAGGACTCTAAACGATCCCAAACGAGGCATTATCTAGCGAAACAAAAAATAAAAAATATGCACTTTTAAACCACAACTTCTCGTCGTCTTCTGGTCCTGTGACGCGCCAGCCTGACCTCACGTAATACGTCTTCACGTCAAGAGGTCACGGATGACGAATGCAAAATTACGCCCCAGTGTTTACAAGTGTGGAATGATACTAATTAACGTCTCTATGTCAGTTTATTGTTTAAAATGTTCTGCAAATGTGCGTTTCATATTTGTAACACGTGACCTTTCGACGTCATTACGCAATTACGTGAGGACACGCTGGCGCGTCACAAGACCGAAGGAAGACGAGAAGTGCATATTTTTTATATTTCTGGCCAAAAATGACAATCATTTCGCTAGATAAGACCCTTATGCCTCATTTGGGGTCGTTTAGAGTCCTTTGAAAAGTGTTGGGGTCCATTAAAATAAGAAAAAATCCTGGAATGTTTTCTTAAAAAATTATTTCTTCTCGAATGAACAAAGAAAGACATCAACATTTTAAATGACATGGTGATGAGTAAATTATCTGGATGTTTTTTTTTTTTTTAAGAAAATTGACTAATCCTTTAATGGTCTTTGGATCTTACTATTGTATGGATAGAGGATATGCCTGGATTTTCACTGTCAATCTTGTCCGACATGGGAATGGGACATGGGAATATCTGATGCATCTCATTCATATCCCATTTATTTCCACATGAATGAGGCCTGAAACTGATATGAGAATACCAGAATCTATGAGTTTTTTGTCCTGCTTACATGTTTATGGGTCATATCCGAAATGTGCCACGGAGAGAAAAAAATCACTTTAAACATGCAGTGTAAATGTGACCATGTCTGTTAAATCCAGGCTAAAGTCCCATAATCTCATTTTGATTTCAATCTTTTATTAAAAAAATATTTGTTTTTGTTCAAATGAAAAATAAGTCATGGCATGAGGGTGAGTAATCTCTGACATAGTGGTTCTCCAACTGGAAGGTATGAGATGGTGCCAGGAGGCCCAAGTTTGAGAAACACTGCTTTAATATGTCCTGCTGTAACTCCCTTTTCAAGGAACTGTCAACATAAAAAGACAACGGTGCTGAAGCAATTCACAGCGTCTTTAATAATTCCAGCCACCTGTGGATGTGCGAGTGTGTCTTAAAAGCAGAATGCTGGGATGGGTTTGATTCATCCAAGAATTAAGCTCTGATTAACCAGACTAGACAATTAGAGCATGTGAGGCACAGAGAGAGAAAGTGAGAGAGAGAGAGAGAGAGAGAGAGAGAGAGAGAGAGAGAGAGAGAGAGAGAGTACAGTAGAGCTGGCAGTGAAGAGACACTACACCGTGATTACTAATCAGGCCGTGTAGCTCTACGACTACCGATTGTGACCTTCTTCTTGAGACAGTCTTGGACTCTTTCGCTAAATGCCGGGCACATACAGTAGAGTCAAGGCTAATGGTCTGTGGCACAGCTCCAGGACTGCATGTAAAACACAGCATCCACAGCTGCCGCATGCCTGTGTCCCGCAGACGAAGGCCTTTCTGACAGCAGAGATACCGCAGCAACATGTCATTATCTAATTAAATCTCATGTTGTCCCTCCTCGCTATTTTTCTCCATCTCTCCATCTTTCTTTCTCCCGAGCAGATGCCGAGTTGATTTTTGCTCTCTTGCCGGTGCTGACTAGTGGAATATTGATGGACAGAAGCGCAGTCCTTACAGAGCGGCCCTCACATCACGCCTGATTGAGATGCAAATGAATTCATAAAGTCAGGAACGCTCTGCGTTGGCTTCATCTGAAATCATTGCACTACATTCACTCGCTTAAAGTCGGAGGTGCTTCTAATGGCACCATAAGACAAAGTGGGAAATTTTTTAGGTATGTTTAATGCATTATAAGAGGGTATTCTGAATGCATGTACATACACCTAAAGGATTATTAGGAACACCTGTTCAATTTCTCATTAATGCAATTATATATTCAGCCAATCACATGGCAGTTGCTTCAATGCATTTAGAGGTGTGGTCCTGGTCAAAACAATCTCCTGAACTCCAAACTGAATGTCAGAATGGGAAAGAAAGTTAATTTAAGCAATTTTGAGCGTGGCATGGTTGTTGGTGCCAGACGGGCCGATCTGAGTATTTCACAATCTGCTCAGTTACTGAGATTTTCACACACAACCATTTCTAGCGTTTACAAAGAATGGTGTGAAAAGGGAAAAACATCCAGTATGCAGCAATCCTGTGGACGAAAATGCCTTGTTGCTTGATGCTAGAGGTCAGAGGAGAATGGGCCGACTGATTCAAGCTGATAGAAGAGCAACTTTGACTGAAATAACCACTTGTTACAACCGAGGTATGCAGCAAAGCAATTTTGAATCCACAACACGCACAACCTTGAGGCGGATGGGCTACAACAGCAGAAGACCCCACCGGGTACCACTCATCTCCACTACAAATAGGAAAAAGAGGCTACAATTTCCACAATCTCACCAAAATTGGACAGTTGAAGACTGGACAAATGTTGCCTGGTCTGACAAGTCTCGATTTCTGTTGAGACATTCAGATGGTAGAGTCAGAATTTGTAGTAAACAGAATGAGAACATGGATCCTTCATGCCTTGCTACCACTGTGCAGGCTGGTATTGGTGGTGTTATGGTCTGGGGGATGTTTTCTTGGCACACTTTAGGCCCCTTAGTGCCAATTAGGCATCGTTTAAATGCCACGGCCTACCTGAGCATTGTTTCTGACCATGTCCATCCCTTTATGACCACCATGTACCCATCCTCTGATGGCTATTTCCAGCAGGATAATACACCATGTCACAAAGCTGATTCATTTCAAATTGGTTTCTTGAACATGACAATGAGTTCACTGTACTAAAATGGCCACCACAGTCACCAGATCTCAACCCAATAGAGCATCTTTGGGATGTGGTGGAATAGGAGCTTCATGCCCTGGATGTGCATCCCACAAATCTCCATCAACTGCAAAATGCTATCCTATCAATATGGGCCAACACTTCTAAAGAATGCTTTCAGCACCTTGTTGAATCAATGCCACATAGGCAGTTCTGAAGGCAAAAGGGGGTCAAACACAGTATTAGTATGGTGTTCCTAATAATCCTTTAGGTGAGTGTATGTGCTGCAATGTCTCTTTTTCTTAAAACATTGTATATTATATGTTTCCCTGGATCGAACCTATTATATTTGCGCCGCTAATGCAAGGCTCTACCAGGAATCCCATGGTGTACCATGTGTGCTACCTGTTTACAGTACTTAAAAATATTTTATTTATCATTCTACTGATTGTACTAAAGTATGTTTGTAATAAATCTCATGAATTGGGTTCAACTAAAGTGTAAGCCAGCATTCCAGGAAATGACTACAACTTTGATTAAAGGGGACTCATCTTATAGCCACAGGCTTTTAGTGCCAAATACTGTATGACAAAACTCAAGTGTACTTTAAAAGAGAGCAGGAACAGTGTGCTCTACAGTTCAACCCTCAGCGGTCACATTGAGACAAAGGGTACAAAAGGGTCAGCAAGGACAAGAAGGATGAATGTTAATACTGTGAGTACAAATGAAAGAAAAAAAATAGGGAAAATTGAGTTGCATTATAAATAGGAAGGAGGTGGAAACATTAAAAGTATATATGAGAGAGTGGGGAGGATTTCAAAGATAACAGAGGAAAGTGAAAGGCGAGCAACATTAGTGCCAATGTAGGACAACAGGGAAAACAGGGGAAGAGAAAGAGAGATATGTTAAGGAAATGTTTTTCATAAAATAAGTAATCTCTAATAAATAAGTTCTGTACTTATTTATTTATTTATTTATAACAAAACTACAGTAGTGCATAATTACTAATGAATGTTACTCGGTCTATTAAAAACTGCCTGGTGTACAGTATAGCGTGACTGAGGTCTATGGAGGGAAGAAATGAGAAACAGTAAAGGAGAGATAAGAACTAAGAGGAGAGACATTCCCTGGAGGGAGAATCGTATAGATGGCAGAAACTGATAAGTGAAAGTGAGAAAGACAGAGAGATGTAGGATGCTCTGTATAATTCATTAACCTATCAACATCAGCCACACCAAAGCTCAGCCGTGCACACAAACACACATGATTTTCTTTGTGTACGCACACATGATTGATGTCTTTGGCCGAGGACAATGTTATGCTGAAACCAAATGCCAACAAATCATTTCTTACAAGTCACCTGATATTGAACAAAATATATTAACCCTTATGTTTTTTTTGTCTTAATTTGGCCACAACTTTCTCAGTGTTTCAGCAAATGGAATGATTTTTGGTTTTATATTGACACATATTTTGAGAAAATGCTTTGAAATTTTTCAAAAACTCAACAATATACTTTTGGCAAATTTACTACCCTTTCGGGTTGTTTGTGTACAAAAAAAAACACTAAATTAAACGTCTGTAAAAATTTAATAAATAATTTTTTTGCATAAATCTGTTAATCACCCTCAGTACTGATCAAAACTACCAAATGTTTACAAAATTTCCATGATTTAAACTCTTTAACTCATTCACCGCCATTGACGAGTTATCTCGTCAATTATGAGTTAATATTTAACTAATAAATATGCCTTTCTGGCCAAACCGAATTTATCAAAAATGAAAGTTAAAAAGATTTAATGATTGATTTTAAATGTCTTTATGTTTGATAGTCATTCTGAGTCTGATCTCTAACATAAATTCCTTTACAAAAACGCAATTTCTTAAGCTTTTTGCTCAAAATGTTGTATTTTTGAAGAGAAATATCCATATTTCAGTGGTTAAATTAAGTGGAAAAAGTAAATATATAATGAAAATTTTTCCCCATTTTGTTTGTTTGTTTGTTTGTTTATTGTTTGTTTGAAAGCAGATGGTGTGTTCTTTAATTTGATATAATTTGTATGTTTATATATTTATAGAAGATAATTTTGTGAAACTTTTGTTAAAATCACATAAATGCAGGTTGGCAACTTTTCTCAAAAAGGCTGGCGGTGAATGAGTTAATTGCCAAGTTCATAAGTGATGTCACTGATTTTGGGGGGGGGGTACATAAAATGACAGATTTTCAATATAAAAAGTGATTGTGGACTGGATTTTTTTTATCATTTCACAGTCTTGGGCTTGTCAAAGATTGGTAAAAACATTGGCTTTGATGCTTTTTTTAGATTTTCTGCAGCATATGATTTTATTTTTTTCTCCCTAATTAGTTGTTTGTAGATCTTTTTTTCCATTGACTTCCATTATATCTACATCTTTTTATTTCAAAGTCGATCGCATACTCCATATAACTCAATGTACAAGCCAGAAATTAAGCCTTGTTTTTTGCACAGGTCTACTAAAGGGTTAATGGTGCCACATGGTGATCTACAGTAAAAGTGAGAAATTTTACCTCTTAGCAAAAGGAAAAACCACCAACAATCAAGAATGCATGATAATAAGGTGTCATTGCTTTGCAATCAAAAAATGTTGTTATAATGGAAGTCAATGGGGCAAAAAAAGCCACGAACAATAAATGAGGGAGAAAAAAATAAACTCTGATGCTGCACAAAAACTTAGAATGCATCAAAGCCAATGTTTTTCCTTATCTTCGACAAGGCCAAGACTGTGAAAATGGTAAAAAAATTCAGTCCACAACATTTTGTGTATTTTTCCCCCAAATCAGTGACATCACTTATAAACTCGGCAATTAAAGAGTTAAAATCGTGGAATTTTTGTAAATATTTGGTAGTTTTGAGCAGTAATTAGGGTGATTAACAGATAAAAAAAATCTGATAAATTTGTACAGCCATTTAATTTAGTGGCTTTTTTGTACACGAACAACCCTAAAGGGTAGTAAATTTGAACAACCTACAAGGGTTAAGCACAGCACAGTCTTTACAATTAAAGCTATGAAAAACGACTTAACAGGTGATGGATAAAGCGCCAATGCATTTTTAACTATGCAAAGTGTGTACTATCAGCTACAGCTAGTGATGTATTGGAGTTCAAGAATGTCAGATGATAAACACACACTTGATTACACCTGAAGAAAGTACTTCATCAAAGACAGGATAAGACGCTCTAAAAATGGCAATGCTAACAGCGCATTGCCTTCAGCTTGCCAAGAAACATTTCACGATTAACCAAATGTGATTGTAAACTTGTAAATAAGAGAAACGACAGATGTTCAAGCAGATGAAACTGCAAGAAAAAATACTTGCATACATGATTTAATAAAAAGCAGTAATGCTGCATGCACACCGCTAGCAACGTTGTCATTGTGTTTAGCCTGTCTCTTTCAATGAGATTGTTCCTAATTTTGGCTGTTCTAGTAACTATAAAGAAATGAATAACCGTCCTCTCAGTAAATGTCATAAAGAAATGGATGACGTGAACCACCGTCACTCTCTCTCTTTGGTAGTCGCTCCCAAAAATTGTTTGCCCGTGTTGTCAGAAGTCGCCAAGCTTCCATAGAAATGAATGAGATCGCATTGCCCCGCCTTTGCAAATCAATGGTGGTGTGCACGCAGCATTAGGAGTAACTGTGGGTTCACACCAGCCGCGTGTGAGGTGTCAAATTCGCATGTACCGCGTTTAGTTTGGCGCTTGAACATTTTGTGTTTACTCGCTTCATTCACACGTGAAAGCCGCAAGTGAAATTCTAGTTATCGAGACATTCACGTAGAAATTTGCATCATGGGAGGGGCTTCTGCGACTCCACTCGCTTTTTTGTAATCACATCACTACTAGAGCAAGCTGATTGGTTAACGCGGCACATTTTTTCGCCAAAGTTCACATTATTCAACTCGCCCGTTTCCCACGCCAATGCTCAATTCGCGCCAGGCGGAATCGCGTCCACCATGCCGCACTAAACGCATCATTTGCGCCGCGAGACCTCCAGACATGTGTCAACGCGTCTTTACATTGACTTAACATTGAAATCACTCGCGCTTGACGCTTCTACCGTGGCTGTCCTGAACGCAGCATTACAGTGGTTTGATTCAGCACCATGGACAGCGCACAGACAAATTTGCAGCACTACAAGGACAATAGACAAAATTTTATTTAAATGACTTCTAAATCATTTTCACAAATACATAAGCACTGTAGTATTTCCAAAACTTTGTTTCAGCAGTCAGTGATTTGTATGTGAAAGTGACATGCTTGTCAAGTATGCAACGCATACGCAAAATGTGACCTCTACATTTTACCCATCCCAGTGAGTAGTTAACACAAACACTGCAAGTCATGAACACACACACACACACTCGGAGCAGTGGGCAGCTATCCCAGTGCCCGGGGAGCAATTAGGGTAAGGCGCCTTGCTCAAGGGCACCACAGTCGCAACCTGCCAAGGACTTGAACAAACAACTCTCGGATTATAAGCCCGACTCTAACCACTAGGCTACAACCACAACTATATGTTTGGAAAACCTAATTGACAAAATGATTACTTATTGTAGCGCTAACGGCACAGATATTATATTTATGTCTTCATAAGTTTCTTATATTATTGCGTATTATATTCCTGGAAGGTTTCTCTCTCCAGTTTGCACGTTTACAATGTTAATTTTTATTATATGAGGCAACAATCTGAAAAGACAACTTTAAATCAATTTTGGTGAATAAATCTCCAGCAATTCATTTCGACCAGATGAGTCATTATTAAATCTCTCAACCTTCATAAGAACTAATATTTGTAAAATAAAGAATAGGGCAACCTGAGACATCAACGCCTACGTCGTGCCACATTTAATAGGAATTTTAATTCATGTAGACCACTGTGAATGTCTTCATGTGTGCCTCCAGATTTTACAGGCTTAAAGGGAGGAAAGAAGCTGATATTTTTCATATCCTGCATTTATGAATGGCAAATCTTTACTGACTAAGAAAATAAATAAAAAGTAAAACAAAATGACCCAAGATAAATAGAAGCGATACACCCATTTTCTTTCTCTGGCAGATCTAAGGTGTATCTGAACAAATGTGCAAGGAAAAAAATTAGCAGTACAATAATGGCTGTGTGGTGTGCCTGTACAAATGCTGCAGAGCCAATGGTCATGGCTGAATAGGTAGCCACTGTTTCACAGTCAAAATAACAAACTCTATTAAATGTGACATGCACAATATATGGCCTTGAATTTCCTGCAGAAGAGCTCTGATCGTTTTACCTTAAATGTCATTATCCATGCATTCTCTTTCTAATTTGTTTTTTTTTCTTTCTCGCCATCTACAAAACCAACATAATTTAAGACTGATCTTTAATGCTGAAACATTAAACTTGAGTCAAAATGTATCAAGCTCCTAAACACCATGAAACATAAATGGGTGATTCTTCCGAAATTAGACTTATGAGATGTCATAAAACATTTTGATAAAAAAGTAAATGCAAAGTAATGTAAGAGTATCAAAATAAGAAGCATACAGTTACAAACATCTCTTCATGTACTACTTTGCACATGATTTCAAATGACATCGTAAAAACCAATTTTGTTGTTTTTTTCCACATTTAAGGGGAAAATTCTCATGACCGCAACATGTCCATGACTGGATTTGGTTTTTTTGACATGGAAATATTTATAATAAAAAAATTAAAAAAAGCTTCAGTGCATGTTATACTATAAACATTTACAGTAAAGAAACATGTGGTATTTGGTGATCATTGGTAAATGTAAAGACAATAATAAGGAATATAAATGTGTCCAAGACCAATTCTCTCATCCTCCGCAACAATTTTCAATCATTGTTTAAGCCCGCAAGGAACATTTTCAAAAAATAAAAAAAATAGTTGGAAGCGGCATAATTGACTGTGACACTCAATAAGGCTACCGGGTAAGCAGTTCTTATTTAGATAAAATTTAAAATTGTGTTTTTCATAGTACCAAGACAACTTTTTAGTTTTCATTACCGAAACATGAGTTTTTAAATGCATATATTTAATGTAATATCATGTTGCGGTAATGATAATTTTTGATAATGATAATCTAAAAAAATGTAAATAATTCTATAGGAAATATTTTTAAATCCTATAAAAATAATGGTTATAGTAAGTTCGGACCTTAATCTTATATGTGCAAAAAAATTGGCTTCAATGCTTTTTAAAAATTCTGATGCTGGACACCTTCTAAATCTGGATTTCGTGAGAATCATCCAAATGAATCAAAAATCAGCTTTTTTGTGCCTTGAGCATGAATGTCTTTTTCGTGTCACTCACACAACTTTCTATAAATAGTTTTTCATGTCCGAGGCACGACTTTCTTTTTGGTGTCATTTTATGTATTGTTTTCTCTTTATTTTTAAATCATTGTTGCTTGGGGTTAGGTTTGGGTTAGGATGTGCTTTTCTCACCTGGAGTTGGGGTTATAGTTGGGGTTTGGGTTAGGATGTCTAAAAATGTAACAGAAAGTGATTCTAACCCCAACCCCAAGTGACAATGGTAAACTATAAGAAAGGGGAAAACTATAAGAAAACAATACATAAAATGACCCGAAAAAAGTCATGCCGAAAAAAGTCATGTGCTCAATGCACAACAAAAGCTGAATTTTGTGTATATATACTTATATAAGTATATATACTTTTTTCCATGTAACTTAGAATGCATGGCCATGGCTATTGGTGTGCTCTTCAGATTATCTGCCCTGCAAATGTTTGTAAGGCCAAAAGCTGAAAATATGAAGAACAGCATCCCACAAGACACCTTACAAACACAAAGACCATCACTCTGCAGATGGAGACCTGTGTCCTTGTTATTCTGTAAGTTCCCAAAATTCTTCACACCATCTTTGAAGTTTTACCTTCAGGTATCAAAAACCTGCTACTTTCTCTACTACAACCAGTGTAAACAACACTAGCCCCTCTCTAGTCACACTCCACCCATGTGTTTATCTTAGGTCAGGTGTAACTCTCTCACACATTATGTGTGCCAAGTTTCAGCAGTTGTAAGTTGGTAAAGTTGGAAACAATAGTTACACATGAACACAAAAAAAACGAATCAAAAACAAAAAATAATCCTAGACAGTTTAATCAAGAGTATTTTGTCAGTTGCTTCAATCATACTAAAATTATGGAGGACCACAAGAGTCATGCAAAATGTAATAAAGAACTTCAACATTCAATAACCACCTGGACAACAAAAACAGCAATTAATAGATTTGTTTAAAAATGTATTAATTAATCTATAAATAAATAGGCAAAGTTATAAAAAAACGTTATGTAACATTTTATTAGGCAATAAAAAGTGAGATTATAAAAATAATGTAGAAATGAAATATTAATCCATTAATAAACAGTTCAAATTAATATAACAATTTACAAAAACAACATAAAACACTCAATAAGTTCATCATTTTAAATTGCATTTATTCTTAATTAAATAATGGAATTTCAAAATGTATTTCAAAAAGCGATTTAAAAAGATAATAAGAAATAACTGGATTTATAAATTGAACTACAAATACAGGTTAAATTAGGCATTTAAAAGGGCATTTCCGTTTAACATTTCTGTTTTCATTTTCCCGATGGTTCTCCTTATTCTTTTCGCTGTTCGATTTGCTTTTCGTTTTGGCCTCTTTGTTTGGCTTTTCCGTCACTCTTTGGGTCCTTGCAAATGGTCAAATGAGAAATGCAAATTATCTATGGCCAGGTGGATGTAACAAGCTCGCTGATTGGTTCTGATTGTACATCATGCGCAGATTTATAGATCTCGGATGAGGACCCAAAAAGTCACGGAAAAGCTAAATAGAGAGACTAAAACGAAAAGCAAATCGAATAGCAAAAAGAATAAGGAAAACCATCGGGAAAATGAAAACAGAAACGGAATGCCCTTTTAAATGCCTAATTTAAACCTGTATTTGTAGTTCAATTTATAAATCCAGTTATTTATTTATCTTTTTAAATCGCTTTTTGAAATACATTTTGAAATTCCATTATTTTATTAAGAATTTATAAATGCAATTTAAAATGATGAACTTATTGAGTGTTTTATGTTGTTTTTGTAAATTGTTATATTAATTTGAACTATTTATTAATGGATTAATATTTCATTTCTACATTATTTTTATAATCTCACTTTTTGTTGCCTAATAAAATGTTACATAATGTTTTTTTGTAACTTTCTGTCTATTTATTTATTTATAGATTAATTAATAAATTTTTAACAAATGTATTAATTGCTATTTTTATTGTCCAGGTAGTTATTAAATATTGAAGTTCTTTATTACATTTTGCATGACTCTTGTAGTCCTCCATATAAAATAAGTATTAGCACAGGGTTTTCCCTACAGGTCTGTAGAATTGGCAACTAGCCAATGTTACCCATAAACCACCCAGGCCTATTTGTGTTTGTTTTTCTGTTTGTTATGTCTGTGTCTACAGACTACAGCCCTTTGATCTTATTCATTTAGCTTATCATGTAATCACACATCATTCAGTCTGTCAAAAGATGTTAAGCAATAACAAATCAACAAAACATCTTAATTTGCAAATTAAGTTGTCTAACATGACATCAACACAATCAAAATGAGTTATTATTACAGGGCAATTTTGCCAGACAAAAATTACATAAACAAAACATAAAAGCCACTGATTTTGCATTTAAAGCATCACGTCTTTTTATTTGAAGTACTAAAGGTTTATTTATCTTCATAGATAAAATCAGCGCAAGATTTGCAACCCTGTTATCTGCTCGTCTTGCACCTCTCAGGGCTGTGATCAAATCAAATTAAAAAAAATGCATGTCCACATAAAGCTTACATACCATAATAAATCCTCCTCGGATGCAACAATATGAAGTCATATTATATAAGAGCCTTCCTGCAGACTTTGGTATTCCAATAAATGAACTTATTTTGACTTACGTGTTATTTCGCCAGAGTTAAGCAGGCTTGCATGTGAGCCTTACAGTTAATTAGGGCTTAACTGGTTTGAAATTATTGCTTTCGGGATATTGACGAATTATTTTGTTTCTTTAAATCCATGTTTAAAGTTGACCAGTAAAAGAAATGTCACCTGTTCTTCTGCATACTGTATTCTGGGCCACGTTATCTTAGCAAAACACATTTACTGGAAAGCTGTTTTCTGGACATTACTCCATGACTCAATTTTCCTTTAAGACATTATTTAAGACAATTAAACAACACATTTCTGACCAACAGTTTAACCTGAAATGAAGGGTACCATAACTTTTTTTCTTAAGCACAAATTGCGCAAAAAACAAATTGCACAAAAAAGAAGGTTCAAACAATTAGGTGTATGGGCTACCGGATGCATCGTCAGCTTTTAAAAAAAAAACTCAGTAGGTCCTAATGAACATATAAATGTACAGTACAGTACAGTACTATGTATGACCACTTTTGTGACAGAATTCCCGCCTTACAGTTAAAAGAACCAATCATCAATCCATAAGGACCAATCATTCTCTGGGGGAGTGGCTTTCTATACAGAGCCACATGAGGTGCTTGCCAACCTGTGTGCATGCACAGTAGCTGAAACAACATTTACCGCAATTTCAATTGACATCAGGTTTAACTGTTGGTCAGAAATATGTTGTTTAATTGTGATTTTACAGATATCGTTCCCCGTTCAAGTAGATAGGACTTTAGTCTTGCATTACTACTGCCCAGAGGCATTGCAAACATGGCCGGCTAGTGGCGCACTTCCTTAAAACAACATCATTTTTTTTTTTTTTTTTGATAAATCATCACATTGCTTGCATTAAGGGCCATGGTTCCCAAACTTTTCATTTTGCAAAACACTCCAATACGTATAATCTATCATGGGACCCACTATCATGTTTTGACATGGAAATATGATGAAAAATAAACATTTGACCTTTTTTTATATTTGAATAGTTATCATTTTCCTTGTCATTTTATTAATCCCAGGTAAAAAAAAAGGACGAAACTTCCATAATGTATTGAAAGTGCTCTGTTTTTGCCCCTAACTTTGTACTTAATATACTAAAAATTATTCTTTAGTACTTCTTAAGATAATTTTAACTCTTTCCTTGCCATTGACGAGTTTTCTCGTCAATTAAGAGAAAACATTTGCATAAAAACGTGTTCCTGATTAATTTTTATGTTAATTTGCAATATCACTTACCCAATTTATGAAAAACCTGAAGCCAAAACGTCATTTACTAATTTTAAACTCTGTGTATGTTTTGATAATCGTTCTGAATCTAAAATCTAACAAAATCCTTCACAAAAATGCAATTATTTCAGCTTTTTGCTAAAAAAATTAATTTTTTTAAAGAAAAATGCCCATATTTAAGATATTTAAAGGAACAGTATGTAAGAAATTGATATCAATTAATCATAAAATGGCCCTGATATGTCACTAAACATTCAGAATTAATTTTCATTTCAAATATTTATATCACTGACATCAGTGGCCTGGAAAGGATATTGTCATTTAAAAAGTGAAGTTGCAGCCCTCAACTGATGTTTATGTTGTCATTTTGTGTATTGGCCACCAGTTGTATGATTGCAGTACCAGTTTTAGCCACACGTTTTGTAATTGCAATACCAGTTTTGGCCACAATCCTACATACTGTTCCTTTAAGCAAAATATAGATAGGATAACGTTTCTCCCATTTTGTTTATTTGTTTATTGTTTGTTTTAAAGCAGAGGGTCTGTTCTTTCATTTGATATATTTGTGTTTATATATTTTAGAAGAAAATTTTCCTGGAAGGCATTTTGTGAAACTTTGTGAAACAAAAATGCTGGCTGGAAAGTTTTCAAAAAATGTCGGTCAGGGAATGATTTAGCTATTTAGCTATTTTTAAGACACCACACAGTAAGAATTTTTTTTTTGTCAAATCAACGAATATTTTATGCCACTTTAACTTTAAAAAATGAAGTTAAACAATTTCAATTTTGGTATCACTTGTAGTAACCTTAAACATATGTTTGTATAAATTAGCTACAAGTGGTAACTACATTTTTATTTTACACAAATATAATATATTAAATGTATTTTTCAAAATATCACAAATAAGTACTCTAAGATGTTTTTAAGATTATCTTAAGAAGTACCAATGAAGAATTTTTAGTATATTAAGTAGAAAATTAGTGCGCGAAAATAGAGCACTTTTTAATACATTATGAAAGTGTACTTCCTTTTCGCCTGGGATGAAATGGAAGTTTAATTGAAATGTCAAAATAATTTATGGTATATCATTTCAAAATCATTGTCATTGTCCCAACCCACAGTTTGAGAGCCTCAAAGACCTGCATAATCCGATCAATGCAGTATTTAAATAGGATAGGAGCTTGGCAGGTGCATTGGCTATTATATACAACATAAAACACTTATATAAAAGGAATTTTAAAAACTGTTTTTACATTCACTTGCAATCCTGACCTTGAGCAGAGGATATTTGAGTTATTTAAACCTCGCTGATGGTAAGACTATCTATATTGACTAGTATCTTTGAAATATGTATGAATGATGGGATTTTTTTGGAGATCTGTACTGCGTATTATACCTTTAACCTGGAAATCTTTCTCAGTATCTTCATAAATGCCTATTCAGAAACCAGTAAACACAACCTTCAGCCCATAGCCCTGGCTGTATGACATTAAAGGTGAAAGCATTTACGAACCTTACAAAAATCCACAACAGCAGCTGTAAGTGTAGTATTAACACATATTTCAGCTGCTAAATATTGCATACTCGATTAAAGGCGGAGTCCACGATGTTTGAAAAACGCTTTGGAAAATTAGACGGGCCGTCTACCAAAACACACTTATAGCCAATCAAATCAAATAAAATGCCGGATTGCGTATGTGTGGGGCGGGTCTATCAACAGAAGGTCCAGATTCTATTGGGGTAGGGGCGTGTTTGTTTAGGTGATTTCAAATATCAACATTGGCTTTCAAACATCATGGACTCCGCCTTTAACTGGGGGCAGGGCAATCAAAGGGCAGGGCGTATACGACATGGTGAAAATTAAAATATTTTTATTAAAAACACTCAAATAAAACTTCATTTTGAAGAAACTGACAGAAAAATCAACACATATTAAATTATTTATGAATTAAATGTTTTTAACAAAAACCTCTAACAGGTAAAGCTGCGGGATGAAGTGAAACTAAAGGGTTAATAAACACAAACTGATGCGCTTTCTATATTTCTCTACATAATATTAAGCCTTATATACAACATAAATGTATTATACTACGTGCATATATATATGCGCAAAATGCAAGACTTCAACTAAGTTATGTACTTGACAGAAAGTTTAACTCCCGTTGTGGATGTGCACAGCCAAAGCGCAGGCTTCATAACATTAAGCAGCTTTTGCTATCATTTAGCGATTAGCTGTGTTGTGTCGTCCTCTCACCTGTTCTCAGTCAAGTTATAATGCTCGTAAGGCTCTCTGGTATCTCTTGACATTTGCTGCTTATATATGAGATGATATTAGGGAACTTGTGACGGCGCTGTACATTTTGCATCTGACTGTATTTTCGTCCTATCGAAGTGAATCCCCAAATCACGGCATCCTTTTAAACCAAAGTGTCTCAGTGAGTTGAGGTGTGTTCGGCTTCACAGCATTGCACGGATCGGTGGGTTGCCGTGGCACCGGTGAGCGGACTTTATCTGTTTGTTTTTGAATCCTGCATGGTAACGTTTCTGATGTCATACACCGGACTGTGTAGCTCAGCACAACAAAACGTCAAAAATGCACCGTCTTTACTACCACAGGTGCTTCCAGACATCCAAATGCCACCATAACCACAAAAGTTCATGAACTCGTTCATATATTGGGCGAACGTGAACTGAACGTACAGTATTACTGCCTGATGAACGTTACTGTGAACTCGTTCATTCTGGTGTGAACAGCATGCTCTCTCAGTTTACCGTCGTTCAATAGGGTGCCAGATTTCTATAGACGAAAACCCGGTTAAAACACACTGTAAACAGGCCTTAATGTGTAGCGGAAAAACACTCAATCTGGCAACCCCAGTCATCAGTGTTTCACCACAACGTGCCACTCACATAGTTTAACATTAAATAACATCATATTTGTCCAAAATAGTTAACAATTAACATAGGCGGCTAACGCATATTCTTGATCTTGAAATAGACTCTGACTAAGCTCACTCTATTTAACGTGCACGTGCGGTGTGCGATACCTGCAATTGTCCTATATGCGACGCCGCGCATCCCTTCTTGCTCGGTGTGCGACCTCCTTGAACCACCCGGCTAGCCTTTCAAGGTATGTGCAAGCAAATACAAAAATTAAAAAAAAGTCAATGCTAATTTAAAGATGCAATTTGTATAATCCGCGCCACTAGAGGGCGCCAGATCAAATCAATAACAATGACGTAGATTAATGACGCTCTGAAGCAGCGTAGACTGATGGGATTTGTTGTTTTTAACTCAAACGCTGATGGCCATCAATCAGACGGCAACGAGAAATCATGTTACACATGAGGTAATCTAATCAAGTAAATGTTGTGTTTGATGACATGTTTTTTTTTTCATTATGTAAGATTTCATGTAATGTTCAAAACGCAATTGTTAGTCATAGATGTCAGTATTAGTCCAATATGATGGTTTGTTAATTAAGTGTTCAGATGAACAAACTTACCATAAAAAAGCAAGTGGCCCGACAGACGGTATTACTTCCGCATTTGTCCACGACACTGTTGTCATGTGTTTTTTACGGCAGTAAAGGCGGTGAAAAGGGTAACGTAGATATTAACGTCATTTACAGGCGACCGCACTGTCCCGTGTCACTGTTTAGGGCAGCAATTTTCTCATAATTTACCATAGACTGTAAAAAAAGATGGACGACGTGACGTCGCCTCCCACCATTGTAATGAATTGAAGCCAAAAATGTCCGACCACGGTCGCCGCCATGTTACGTAAAAACGTCAGTTTGGAGCCGAGGCATGCGCAGAAGGAATCGTCCGTGAAGCCAGAGGCGGAGCCGCGGTATCAAACTTCCGCCCAAACGCTCGCGCGGCCAATTCAACCACTCCAATCATAACGACACGCCCCGTTTCTATAGCATCAAATTACAAGCTAAAATGAAACTTATCACAAAAATTAACACTTGAACATATATCAGCGTGATAACAACTACTTGAAAGGACCAAAGCCATCTTTCGAAAACTTTTATTGGAAGTGTAAATATTTTTTTTATTTAGAGCAAAGTCCTATTCATTTGAATGGAGAGGGCGGGGTTATGACTTGTACTGCAGCCAGCCACCAGGGGTCGATCAAAGAGCCAGAGGCTTCACTTTTCAAGGCTTATGAAGCACACCCGTAATTTACAAGTAGTTGAAAACATTATAGATATTGATAGTAATCGGCTGGACAAAATATATAACACTGGACTAGTGGTTTTTGGATATTTTACTGCAAATATCTTACAAATTGTACCTTTAAATCAAGGATTTAAAGCAACAGTATGTAAAAAATGTATATCAATTAATCATAAAATGGCCCTGATATGTCACTAGACATTTAGAAAACATTTCATTTCAAATACTTATATCACTGACAACAGTGGTCTGATATTGTCATGTAAAAAGTGGAGTTGCAGCCCTCAACTGATGTTTATGTTGTCATGTTGTGTATTGGCCACCAGTTGTGTGATTGCAGTACCAGTTTTAGCCACAAGTTTTGTTATTGCAATACCAGTTTTGGCCACAATCCTACATACTGTTCCTTTAAAGTTGGATATGAAGATGAAATCTGACGCATTTAGCTTCAGTGTTAAAACTGATAAAATAATTGCTGTCTGGTTCTATATGGACTATAATGTCAATTATTTTTCAAAAATAATATGGAAAAAAAGGAACTATAAATTAGTTCATTTTTGGAACTGTGAACTAGTTCCAAATTTTGAAATGTGAACTATGAACTGAACTAGTTAATTTTAAAATTTGGGAACTGAACTTATTCATGTAGAAAGTGAACTTTCCCAACACTGTAGCTACCTAAATGACTTGTTTAGTCAGTAATTCAACCAATTTTGTGTAACAGGGAACAAAAATCACTGAATCTTTGAGAAGTTGTGCCTCTTAATTCATTACCTGTCAAGCAGCATTAAAACTAAATGTGAAACGAACAGTCTACCTGAGTAATAAACTACTGATTCATACCTTGGATATAGAGTCACAGCTGACGGCAGGTGTTCGAGAGAAAGGCAGAAATCACATTTTTTGAAAAGACAAAGCAAGAGTAAAGACAGACAGAGAGAGAGGGAGAGAGATCAATTTGGTGGCAGCAATTCATGAGCTAACAAAGGGAGAGCTGCGTGGTTCCCAGCCTAACCCACTAGGGTACGAGCATTTGCTTGAGCATTATCAGAGCGATAAATTACACACAAGGCTCGCAAACAGTCCCGCTCCATCACACTTACACAAACTGTTCCCATCTGCGGCATCCAGCCCTCTGTGTCCACGCCACAGTCTTTTTCTTAATTGCTCCAGCACATTTTATCCTGCTAATTTTCTCTTAACCTGTACGTCTGCGCTTCCGTTTCTCTCCCGGCCTCCCACTTTAGTTTTTCTCCTCTCGGGTGCGCTCAGGGGATAATGCATTCTGCCGCTTTCCTCTGACTCAAAGAAAACACTCATCTGTTTGGATTGAGCTCTGACACTACACTCTCAATCCATATTAACACCTGCCCCTCTCCCAGCAGAGCCAGGGTACACACGGCTACAGCAAAACAACGTCTCCATCCCCGGCCTACAGTATTGCTGCTGCCCAACGGCAGGCCGAACTTAATACAGCAAGAACCAGCGCTTACATTAACACCTCGAGCCGCTCAAACAGCCAAGCTTGTAATCGCCTCGCCTCTGTTATCTAATGTGGGTCATTAACTTCCTGCTGTCAGAAGAAACAAGGGATTTCGCTCTGCAATTCACTTCCCGTCTCATTCTGAGTCGATCTGTCCTGCCGAGAGACGTACATAAGAGGGAAGAATGAATCAACGCAGATTGGATGAACAAACAAACAAAACTAATGAAAAGAGAGAAACAAACAAATTAACAAATGAAAAATAAAGAAATGCAAATGAAAGACTGAACAAATAAACAAAGAAAAAAGAAAGAAATCAAAGTTTGAGGCTTTTTAATTTCATAATTAGATGAAACTTTAAAGTGATGCATTTTTTTACAATGCATTCAAAAGGGGGGGGGTTAATGTTATTTCATGCATTCTGACTTGTTAACACAGTTTAAGGGCCAATCTCATTTCTCTGTCTTACCCCTTTGTCTTTGTCTTCCCCTTTCCCCTCGAAACCGAGTAAAGGGGAAAGGGGTAAGACAGATCGTTCGTCTAAAAAATGAGACACCACTCGATTACCATTTGCGTCACCTTCCCTTGCCGCTAACTGGCTGCTACGTAAACAGACAAGTGTTGACAAACAAAGAAGATGCCGTTGTCTCAGGTTGTGGTATTGATTGCCTGAGCGGAGCTCAACAAATAGCGCATAATTTAGCTGCTAGCTAGCGCCTTAACTAGCGATTCAAAACAAAAACTTAAAAACCGCTTGAACATTTTATTAAAAGTATCATAAAACATGAATGTCATAATATAATCTCAATGAAACTGCAGAAAATGACATTACTTTCATTTTTGCGACTCCTTGACAGTTCGACATTCATCAATAAAACGTCTTCATGCCGGCTCTCCTGAGATATTCCTACGTTAACGTTTACCCCTCTCTTTCAAGTGTGGTCCTTATCACACTTCGTTTCAAGGGCTATGTATCCCTACGTCTTGGCCCTAGCCCTTGATCAAACTGAGAATTGAGACACCCCTTCACCTCACATGAACACGCAAAACCGAGGTGAAGGGGTAAGGGGAAGGGGTAAGGTAGAGAAATGAGACGCACCCTAAGAGTTGTAATCCTTGTGCTAAACAAATGCAATGTCTCAAAAAGCAGTTGAGTGTGTGAGTATTTCTCGGCTCCTCTTTCCTACAAGTTTCGGAAAGTTTATTTTGAAAATGGGTACCCATTACGTATCAGTGATTCCTTTTATGGGCACTTCCTCCAAAAAAGCACGCCCACACGTCAATCAAGTAGAAGTCACAGGCACAACAATGGCACAAAAGAAGAAGGGTGTTTTTAGATGTAAGGTGAAGAAAACGTTGTTCAGCTTTTCCAGGTAAGTCACCCTTATGGAAAAAATGGATATAGTTTGTTTTTCCGGGTTTTTGCATGTGTGTTTGCCTGTGGCACCTTATGACTGCTCATCCAAGGGGGGCTAATTCAAAATAAGTGTTTGGAGTGTCATGTGTGTTGCTTGCGTTTTCAAAATATGTGTTTATTGCGTCATGTAAACCATGTGCATCACGTGTTTTGTCAAAATAAGTGCCTGCTGCAAACGCATCAAAACCATTTATGATAAAAGATACGCTCACGTTCACAAAATACACACTAGACACTCCCTTAACAATAAACTCTGATTACACATGAGATTATGCAAGTATCTGGCAAACGCGAGCGTCTCTTTTATCCTAAACCCTTTAGACCCGTCTGCAGCAGGCACTTATTTTGACAAGACACGTGATGTACACAGGATCACTCGTGGCGCAGAAAACATATTTTGAAAAAAGGAACCACACACTAGAGGTCTTCTCGGGTCCAAAGAAATGTACCCGACCCGAAATGACCCGAATCACTTCATACCCGAACCCGACGTGCATAAATAAAAAATTTTTAAAGAAAGACCCGACCCGAGACAAACCCGAGAAAATTAGACCCGAGTTTGACCCGAACTAGTGACAATTTTTTTTTAACCCGACTGGAACCGAATGTAAACGGCACTGACGTGTGTGCATTCTGCAGACCCACGCGCAGCAGTCAGACAGAAAGAAACTCCGGTGGCCTTGCAACCAATTTGTCAAGCTGCTCCATTCGTTTTACTTTGACGACTGACGACGACACCAACGCAACCACTAAAATGTACATTTATAATTGACTGACATGTTTGTCTCAACGAAAATGAATCTTCCGACAACCACACAATGTCGCAAGCGCTCTTGGCAAACAGATGAGAGGTTTGAAAAGGACATTGACGCACACAGGCGAGAGAGTTCGGGTCTTCTCGGGTCCGTTCAGAAAAAACACATTCATTTTTAAATTACACGAGACCCGATGCCGCTATTATTGTACCCGACCCGTGTCCGAGGCACATGTGAAACTTTTAGACCCGAACCCGATCGGGTCTCGGGTCGGACCTCGGTTTTCAGATCTAAGTGGACCCGTGAAGACCTCTACCACACACATGACGGGCTACATACATGTTGTGACGAACTTCGCATCGAGCACCCTCGAAAAAAGAAGTCACCGGCCGCCACTGGTGTTTGCCTAACGCTGGATTTCATTGAAATGGGGCAGTCCCAAACGCGTCATGAGTCGCAGTCGGTAAGTAAAACTGCTATAAATGTCTGTGTTTCACTGACAATCAAGTGCGTAAGTGCATATGAAGATTTTAGTTCCAAAACGTCATATTATGAATACTGTCATTGCTGCTATCATCACTGGGACGTGGTCGATTAATTTTTTTGACAACGATCAGCTGTAAAATGTTTTGGTCCTGCTCGATTTTCATTGAATTAGGGTAAATAAAGGGAAAGTTTTTGATACGATCCCCTGGGGTCAATGTGTAAACATGACAGAAGCTTGTTGCTTTCGTGTAAGAACAATCAACAGCCTGCATTTTCCCGTCTCCCGAGTGCCTCTCGTGTAAATTATTAGATTTTGATGGTTTACGTTTTTTCAACGCCACAGAAAACCACAACAGGTTTATCAATGCCAACAAAGTGTTATTTAATTTGTTTGTTGATCATGAAGTACAAAGTAGATGACGAAAAATAGGATTCAGTGTATTTTCAAAGTGCCGCCATTGTTGTTTACAATGTGTGGAATGGTGCGCTGTGATTTGTTGAGCGGCTTTATTGCATTCTGCAGAGAAGGAGGACTGGCATTGGTCGCGTTTTGGGAATAAAGGGAGAAAAGATGACAGAAAAACACGGTGGATATTGGATTGTCCGTAAAATTAAGTATTTACTTTTTAATACTGACCTGATACAATACTGATTTTTGCGGTAATTTTTTTAAATGGCGTTTATCGCGTTTTGGAACCAAACACTTCATATTATGTAAATGACACGAACATGTAGTGAATCATAAGTTATAGATAGTGAGATAATGTTTTGTGTGTGTTGCTTGCTCGTGACTCGTTCCTCCAGCTGGACACCTTTTGTGCTTTTCCAGGAACAATTGCTAGATCTGATGTGTCATTTATAAATCTGATAAAAAATAAAGACTTTTTGGAGATATGAAAGATGTAATACTACTCTATAGTAGGGATGTTAAAGGGATAGTTCACCTTAAAATGAAAATTCTGTCATGATTTATTTATTCTCATGTTGTGCTTAACCTGTATGAATTTCTTTTTTTCCAGATGAACACAAAAAAATATATTTTGAGAAATGATGGTAAACACAAAGCAGATAGTGACCATTGACTTCCATAGTAGGAAAAAATATTTTGGAAGTATTGTGGTAAATGATAAAGAAAATATTTTAATAAATTATGGTAAGCAAACAGTTGACGGTACACATTAAATTTCATCATATTTTTTTATTCCTACTATGGAAGTCTATGGTCACTATCTGCTGTGTGTTTACCATCATTTCTCAAAATATCTTCTTTTGTGTTCATCAGAAAAAAAATAATTCATACAGGCTAAGAACAACATGTTGGTGAGTAAATGATGATAGAATTCTCATCTTAAGGTGAACTATCCCTTTATCAAGTAATTGATCTTTGTTCATTTAAACGATCATCGAATATGGGGAATTGCATAAATTGACATCCCTACTCTATAGGTACTCAAAATTAACATGACATGAGCAGAAAAAGCGTGTCTTAGTGAGCTTTAAGCAATATATTTGATCAATACATGCATTCCCTCGTAATCGAATCCATTGCTTTGGCATTGCCAGCAAAACAACAATGTGTTTCTGGTTGACATGCTAATTAAACAGCTTGGTGGATACAATAATAATAGTTAATGTAATAGCATCTGCTCAACGTCTGCTTTAATGAAAGCTTTTCTTAAGCACAAGGTTTAATCTCAGCAGCTGTTGCTTTCTCTGTTATTCATTACATTCGTGATATAACCTGGACAGTTTTTAACAACAATTCACAGCACGGCGGTGATCTAACCAGCTACATTGTTAGCGAATGTTAGCGAGTGCATCAGATCATAGCTCTTCCATTTGAAAAGCCACACGGTAGCAACCATTATATTCCTATTATCAGGCAAATCCATTACAGCAGCAACTAAATCAACTATTTTCCCATCGCATCTAAAACAATTCACAGGATACTTTATAGCCAGACACACAAATTGCTCAATACGGCAACTAACAAGGCGCCCAAGAAGCGTTGAGCTCATGGGGTGCAAAGCCATCACTAACTGAGAGTTTTAAAAATAGCTCTTTTGCAATATTGGCCTGTTCCTTGGGCTCTCTATGTGCCTGGTTAAGCAAAAGCAGAGTAAATGAACATATTTGTCAATGAATAATTGATGACGTATCTCCCGCTGCAGTGATCTAATATATTACATTGCTGTAATGTAGACTGGGGAAAAGAAACTGTTAGCTAGCTATGTGACGCCAGCATTAAGGGTCTAACAAGACTTTGAGACATGCAAAGATGATCTAAAAAGCAATACAGAGGTAGATTGTTAACAGTGACAACTTTTGATATCAAATATGTTTTAGTAAATGCTAAAATTACCATTAATAAAGTATTATTCATTGTTAATTCATGGTATGCAGTTAACGGTGCATTGTGTAACTTATATAAGGATCTTTTGACAGAAAAGCAATATAATATACACTGCAAAAAATTATTTTCAAGAAAAGAAATTCTTAGTATTTTTGTCTTGTTTTCAGTAAAAATATTTAAAAAATTCTTAAATTAAGATGCTTTTTCTTAAAAATTTTTTTTTACACTAAATTCAAGAAAAATTCAAGAAAAATTTGCTTACCCCATTGGGAGATTTGTGTGCCTGTTTATGATATGTTTGGTCTAGAAACTAGACTTATTTTCTTGGGTCGTTTTGCTTATCAAGAAAAAGCATCTTGAGAATTTTTGGATATTTTTACTGAAAACAAGATAAAAAAAAATACTAAGAATTTTTTTCTTGAAAATCATTTATTTGCAGTGTATATTATTAGTGGTGTATAAAGACCTTACAAAATTAACTGTATTGTTTTTAAAACCTTAGAACAGGGGTCTCAAACTCAAACTGGCTTGGGGCCATTTCTGAGATTGACGTTTTATCGGAGGGCCACAGAGCTATTTTTGGTTCAAAAATTTACAATATTTCTGTAAATGTACTGTTTAAATTCTATTTTTTAATGTATAATACTTGAAAATATATAAGCAGTGTTTTTATTTTTTAAATATTTTATAAAAGTAAATAATTTTTTAACCTTATCTTTAATAACTAAGGCCTATTAAAACCTTGCACTAAACTAACAAATTAAATTACTGTATACATTTATAAACTATCATAAAAAAATTACCATCTGTGAGTGTTTCTGTTTTGATTTATTTTGGATTGTTTTCAGTCATAATATTGACTTTATTGTGTTCCATCTTTGTTATTCCAGAGTTTTAACGAATTTGCTATTATATCTTGAAAAATATTAATAAGTGAAAGTGATCCTGAATCAATGTTACATAAGCTAGTTAAACAGAAAAGAATTATAATACTGCTCTTTGTGTAATTGCATAGCAAGCTACATAATATTATATTATACTTCATTATATACTTCATTATAGCAGTATACATACTTTTATCCTCTGTACATTTCTCCTCATCTTTTAATTAACTGATCGCATGGTGACAATGATATGATTGACGCGAGGTTCAGATGAGGAATTAAAATCCGATCACGCATTCCGTTATCCTCGCAATCACAGAGTGCGTGGCTCATGGCTGTGTAGCAACAGGTGACGCCACGCCACGGAGTGCAACTTCTGCTCACGAGCACTTTAGAAAGTAAGAAACGCCTTGACTCATTTTAACACGTGTTGTTAGACGCGACATATGAACGAACGCTTAAACTTTTAAATTAAAAATCAAACGAATATGAAAAGTGAATAAAAATCTTTCTGCGGGCCAGATTATGTTATATTGTTGAAAGGTGCTGCGAGCCGCAGAGAGGGGGAGGGCGGGCCGCAAATGGCTTGCGGCCCGCGGGCCAAGAGATTTAGACCACTGCCATTGAATGAGCCGTTTTCTTCGACATGCAATGCGGGACATAGAAACTGTTTTATAGAGCCCATTTTGTCATAAGGGGTAAAAAGGGGTAAGCTGTGAACTGAGACGTTTGTTGCATCTCGCTGCTTAAAATTTACAAAGTGGACCTTTAAATAATGTACAACCTTATTGTAAAGTGTTACCAGAAAGTTAGATAGAATATGGGCCTTTATTAATTCCATTTCTTTTAATGTTCATAGTTTTTCATGACTTCTATGTTTTCCTTATTTAAAGACTGTTACATGAGTAGTTACAGAAGTTAGTATGGTGGCACAAAATAAAATGTGGTGATTTTAGGCGGATGAAAAATTAGAACAATATTGTATACCAGAAGAGCACTTAGTTTGCAGCACTTCGACTGCGGGCACAGTAAAATTGATGGAAGTTTGAGGAGTAGAGTGATGATATTACTGCACGCCGAGGTCGAAGTGCTGCAAACTGAGTGCTCTTCCGCCATACAATATAGTTCTAATTTCTTATCTGATAAAAAATCGCCACATTTTATTTTGTGCCACCATACTTACTTGTGGAACTACTCATGTATTAGTCTTTAAATAGGGAAAACATGGAAGTGTTTGGTGGCTTCTAAATTCACCCCTGTTTGGATCCTAAGGAATGAATGGGGCTAGGCTAAATGCTAACACATTCACGACGCGCTGTACAAAGATTAAGTACACGCATTGATAAAGGATAAGTTGAGGTAAGAACATAGTAAAATATTGAAAAATGGTGGTGATTTCCTTTAAGGATATATTCTTGTATTGCTGCTAAACTTGATATCAACTGTTGTTTCAAATTGCACTAAAAATGATCTTTTTCCAGGTTGTTTTAGCTTCTGAGCATGCACACAGTTTGGCAAGCGTCTCGCGCAACTCTGTACAGATAGTTCCACCTGAGAATCGTCATTGTTATTGATTGTTGATTGGTTCTTTTAACTGGAAGGCTGGACTTCTGCTACTATATTGAGTGTTGCATTGTCCCTTATTGTAGTGCTCAGGTTTGTCATATCTAATAAAAGCATGTTTACAAACTAAGATATTATTATAAAACTTACTTTGCTTATTTGATCTATACTGATTTGCATTAGATTCCCCAACAGACCGCCGCCGCTAGTGTGGCACTAGATGCACTGTGGTTCTAAAACAGCACAGGACCATATAAAGGAACGATGGGTGAAGACAGGCATACAGTTCTCCTCCCATGAGCCCTCTGGGCCATCCAACTCAGAAGCTGATTGGCCGACACCGAGCTGCACCATTTGAAAAAGAAACATGAAAGTGTGCAAAGAAACGCTGTGATTAAAACCGAAGACTGCCACTTCTCGCCGAGGAATAAAGAAGAGAAACAAAAGTGAGAAGGGGAGGGGGGGACTTTGATCTTGCAAGTCAGTTTCATTGAAATTCTCCTCTCCTATCCAGCCCTGGTTCTCCTTGGTAGGCTCCTTCCTCTGCTTTTAAGGGATAACAAGCTTGCACTGCTTGAAGTACCATGCCTCACAGACTGCGGCGCCAAGGCTAGGATTTTGGTCGGAGGGTTGAGAGAGAGCAGCAAGTGAACATGAAATGATAATGAGCATTCTGTTAATACTTCAGGGACGAAGAGTCACCCATCGCTCGACCACTCATGTGTAGCCCTCCTGTACTCTGATTACGCTCGAGAAAAACTACAAAGAGATCCAGCCAGGATGAGGGTCTCTTTCTGCAATTATCTCTCTCCTTTTCCCTCCCTCCCTCTACAGATGGTGCAACCAGCATGGCTCGGCTTCCAAAGGAGCAGGCAGCACTAATGAGAAGTCTGTCCCTTAACAGGCCATGCTATAGAGCCTCAGCAGTCTCACACCACATGCATCTGACTGAGTGAACCTGGGCCATCAGTTGAAAAAGACGTTACCTAACGTGACTTGACCGATCCGCCCCCCGACCGCAAATCTATTGGGGATCACCACGGTTTCATTACCCATAATGCATCCGTGAACTAAACGTGATCTAAGTGAGCTGAACCTGCGACTTCACGCACCATTACCGCAGGTACTTGTGAGGCAGCGTCTCCAAAGAGCATGACACCGTGATGTTTCCCCTCATGAGAGCAGAGAGTACACAGCGGTTATCAGAGAAACCAAAGAGATTGAAAAACAGAGAATGACTAGAACGCTTGGAAAAGGACGAGTGTAGCAGCTGTTTGCTCATGAAAAATGTAGCAGGCACAGATGGTTCATAATCGCAGTATTAAAAGGCACTGTAAAGAATTGATGTTAATTATTTTGCACTTCTCACATACTAAAGATCTCTGGCAAACGGAAATGCATGTGCTTCCAAGGACAGCATGGGACCGTGTCGAACCATCACTTATATCCAGCCTGGTTCGAGACTGCACGGGCATGTGGGAATTTGCATGACAACACGATTCAATCATTGTAAACAGCATTTACTGTATGACAAAAATCCAATTCAATTTTTTTTATATAGTACCACTACAGTACCAGTTTGGGCTATTCTTTACTATGATAATAAAATACTTTTATTAAAAACTCACATAACATAAATGGTAGAAGAGGAATTATAAAACGGCTCGTTCTGGTTCTTCATTCTGATTGGTTGAAACGCGTTCTAAGCCGTGATAAAATACCCCGGTAAACCCACGGTTCAGACCGCATCACAAGTAACACTGCGCCACTGTTGCTGTGTACTGATTTATGAAAATAAACATCACAGTCTTTAATCATTTTTTTATTTTTCTACATTTGCACAATTATGGCGATATCCAGATAAATGTCAATAAATAAAACATTTCGTCAATAAAGAGAAAACATTCTCTGAAGTTTTTTTTGTCTTATTGATATTTCCGCTATTATCCACAAGATGGCAATCTTACCCAACTTAAACACTGAGGCATTCACTCGACACAACAGCGTTGTGGTGGATTTAGCGTGACGTGTGTTTTGATCAGGCTCTGAATCTGATATCTTACAAAGTTCTTCACAAAAATGGAATTATCTCCGCATTTAGCTGAAAATTTGAGAGGTGATAACTGATAAGACAACAAATGAAGGTAGGATGAAACGTTTTTTGATGTTGTTGGAAAGCGGATGGACTGTTCTTTCATTTGATATTTTATTTTTATTATGTTTATTTAAAGAAGATAATTTTTCTGTAAGACATTCAACTAAAACTGGGTGGCAACTTAAAAAAACGCTGACGGGGAAAAAGTTAAGCATGCTTCCAAGCATATTTGATCATCACTTCAACAGTTGCACGATATAAATGTTAATGTATAAATTAGATGAATGTTGATTTATAAAAATAAACACCACAGTCTTAAATCATATTTTCATTGTGTCTTTGCTGCATCTCTGTTGGTTGGGAACTGCGCTCTGTTTCAGTCACACTTGATTCTGAGGAACTACTTTGTTTGGCGGAAGAGTATTTATACTAATATAATTACAACTTATTTGTGTTTTATTTTATAAAACCCCGCTAACGTTATGCATATGAAGTAACCGTTTTATAAACGCAATAAACCCCTCGAAGCGTTGGGTTACCAGTGCACTCCACAACAGCCAAGGGGGTCCAGGCACTCCGCTTCGCGTCGTGCCTAACAACGCCCCTTAGCTGCTACAAAATGCACTGGTAACCCACTGCTTCTTGGGGTTTATTGCTTTATTATATAATGACAAATTAAATGTCTTTTCTTCCCAAATTAAAAACGCTTTACCTACTTGACAGCTCTAGGCAGCTCTGCACAATTTGGGCATTTACACTGCCTGTTTGAAGTGACTTAAACTGCAGAAAAAGAGTGCATTACTGCGCCCGAGGTCGAAGTGCTCCTGATCTTTTTTCCGCCTAAAAATATCGTCACATTTTATTGTAACAGTCTTTAAATAGGGAAAACATGGAAGTGTTTGGTGGCTTCTAAATTCTTCCCTGTTTGGATCCTAAGGAATTAATGGGGCTAGGCTAAATGCTAACACATTCGCGATGCGTTGTACAAAGATTAAGTGCACGCATTGAAAAAAGATAGGTATTTATTCATTTGTCTAAGTTGAGGTAAGAACATAGTAAAATATTGAAAAACAGTGGTGTTTTCCTTTAACTGCGTAAATAAGTCAGAATGCATGAAATAGCATTACCCCCACCCCGTTAATAATGCTGTAAAAAGTCATTTTTAGTTCATGATATCTAATGCATTCACTCATTTTAACAAATACAACCTTATTGTAAAGTGTGACAGAATAAAAAAATAAAATAATGCAATTGGCTGAGCCAATGTTGAGCCATCTTGGATTACCATTCAAATGTGACCCTGCCTTGAAATCCAGGCTAAAGTCTCATAACCTAATAATGAGATTTGTAGCATCAAAGTTTACTTTCAATTTTTGTCATGACCTTATTCATTCAAGATTACAGTTATCAAGGTTATATTTTCACTAAATGCTGTTTATATTATGTAAGATGGTTTGAGAACACAAATCACAAATAATGACTTTAGCTGGGTTTCACAGACTGGGTCACAATAGTGATTTATGTCTACTCCTTCGTCTCCATGGTAAAAATGTGTTTTAGTGTCTCTATGTTTCTATAGTATGCCATGTCTCTCTCTCTCTCTCTCTCTCTCTCTCTCTCTCTCTCTCTCTCTCTCTCTCTCTCTCTCTCTCTCTCTCTCTGGGTACATGACCCAGCAGACTGCAGAGAGCTGATATGCACTGCTTTACCTTGGGGAAGGAGAGGGAGGACCCTGGGGGTTAACAACTCGACCTGGAGAGTCTCACTACTGATTTAACAGACCACAAAGACATAAAAAAAAGGAAAAGTGAGAGACAGAGAGTGGCGCGAAGAGGCAGGTGTGGCTGGAGAGAGAGACAGAAAAGCGCTGAGTTTGTTACAGCCGCACAGTGGAGTGTTGAAAACAACGTAAGCAGGAAAGCACAGCAGGCCCTGCAATGCAGTTCTTTAATAACAGCTGGGCTTTAGTACTCAGCCGATGGGCTGCTAATGCCTTTCTACTGTTCTGCTGAAGATGTAGAGCTCAGCATCCTCTGTCTGAAAAAAAAAACATATGACACACAAACACGCACAAACGTAAACTGACCACGCTGCATTTCCTTTTGCACGCAAGCTCACTAGGCCACCCGTCTGCTAGTTTGTTGAAATAATCAAAAATGATTTGAACCCTTGAGAACTATGGGGTAATGAATTTTAAAGCTATTACCCTTTACCATATCTCAAAGGCATCATAAAGGATCTTTCACTAAATGTGTTTTTGGGCAGACATGATGCATTTCTGGAGCATTCATAAAAATCTCCCTACAGTAGGTTGTTTTTCATGTAGAAGTCAGAAAAAGTAAAAAAAAACCTGTGACGTAGAAAATGCTTGATGGTTGAATTTACAGCGTATGTTGTATAGAGTTTTTTAAAGGGCACATTATGCCCATTTTAACAAGATGTAATATACACTCACCTAAAGGATTATTAGGAACACCTGTTTAATTTCTCATTAATGCAATTATCTAATCAACCAATCCCATGGCAGATGCTTCAATGCATTTAGGGGTGTTTTCCTGGTCAAGAAAATCTCCTGAACTCCAAACTAAATGTCAGAATGGGAAAGAAAGGTGATTTAAGCAATTTTGAGTGTGGCATGGTTGTTGGTGCCAGACGGGCCGGTCTAAATATTACACAATCTGCTCAGTTACTGGGATTTTCACGCACAACCATTTCTAGCGTTTACAAAGAATGGTGTGAAAGGGGAAAAACATCCAGTATGTGGCAGTCCTGTGGGCGAAAATGCCTTGCTGATGATAGAGGTAAGAGGAGAATGGGCCGACTGATTTTAGCTGATAGAAGAGCAACTTTGACTGAAATAACCACTCGTTACAACCGAGGTATGCAGCAAAGCATTTGTGAAGCCACAACACACACAACCTCAAGGCGGATGGGCTACAACAGCAGAAGACCCCACCCGGTACAACTCATCTCCATTACAAATAGGAAAAAAAGGCTAGAATTTGGACGAGCTCACCAAAATTGGACAGTTGAAGACTGGAAAAATTTAGCCTGGTCTGATGATTCTCGATTTGTGTTGAGACATTTAGATGGTAGAGTCAGAATTTGACGTAAACCGAATGAGAACATGGATCTATCATGCCTTGTTACCACTGTGCAGGCTGGTGGTGGTGGTGTAATGGTGTGGGGGATTGTTTCTTGGCACACTTTAGGCGCCTTAGTGCCAACTGGGCATTGTTTAAATGCCACAGCCTACCTAAGCATTGTTTCTGACCATGCCCATCCCTTTATGACCACCATTTACCCATCCTCTGATGGCTACTTCCAGCAGGATAATGCACCATGTCACAAAGCTCGAATGTCTCAACAGAAATTGAGACTCGTCAGACCAGGCAACATTTTTCCAGTCTTTAACTGTCCAATTTTGGTGAGCTCGTGCAAATTGTAGCCTCTTCTTCCTATTTGTAGTGGAGATGAGTGGTACCCGGTGGGGTCTTCTGCTGTTGTAGCCCATCCGCCTCAAGGTTGTGCGTGTTGTCACTTCACAAATGCTTTGCTTCATACCTCGGTTGTAACGAGTGGTTATTTCAGTCAAAGTTGCTGTTCTATCAGCTTGAATCAGTCGGCCCATTCTCCTCTGACCTCTAGCACCAACAAAAGGCATTTTCGCCCACAGGACTGCAGCATACTGGATGTTTTTCCCTTTTCACACCATTCTTTGTAAACGCTAGAAATGGTTGTGCGTGAAAATCCCAGTAACTGAGCAGATTGTGAAATACTCAGACCGGCCCGTCTGGCACCGACAACCATGCCACGATCAAAATTGCTTAAATCACCTTTCTTTCCAATTCTGACATTCAGTTTGGGGTTCAGGAGATTGTCTTGACCAGAACCACACCCCTAAATGCATTGAAGCAACGGCCATGTGATTGGTTGATTAGATAATTGCATTAATGAGAAATTGAACAGGTGTTCCTAATAATCCTTTAGGTGAGTGTAAATTAAAAAAAAACATCCCACGCTGTCACTGGGACAGTACCTTTTGGAAAGGTCTTAATGTACTGTACCATTTATGTACAGATAGTATACATTTGAGATACCAACACGCACTCTTTAGGTGCAGAGGTTTACTTTTCGAAAGCGTAGCGCCGCAGTGACAGCAAGGGACCATTTTTTCATCTATTTCTTCTGACAATGTAGTTGCATATTAAACTGGGACAGGAGAAAGTAATTCAATCAAAATATGTGGTAAATGCTAATCAGTGAGCAAAATGCGGTATACTACTTTGCCAGCACCCCCGGGGCTATTTAAAGCGTTCATAATACGAGTGAGTCATAATGTTCTGCCATTGTGTGAATTCAACCTGCCAGATACTCAATAATGAACTCCTTTTGTGTTTCGCATAACAGGAGGTAAGTACTGTAAATGATGACAGACTTAATTTTTTGGGTGAACTAATCTTTTATTCGTGTGCTAATGGGTAATTATTCGTGTGCTAATGATGTTTTTTTCCTTCCAAATATAGACTGTTGAACAAATGCAACCCCTATTTCTGATCTCATTTAATCTTATTTGATGACCTTTTGCCAAGTGTTTAGTGATCAAAAGAGTTTAATGAATGAATTTACTTTGTTTTCTGTATTACAAGAAGAAGAAGTGGGTCATAAAGGAGGCATACTGGGATATTGCGACAGCGGTATTAATCTATAGTAATCAGTAGTTTTGTGCTACTAGTGGTACAGGATGGAGTTGCAATGAATCAACCAAGTGATTGAATAATGACTGACTGAATAGGATTGTGTAAAACTTTTGTGATGGCAATCATTTTTTGATACTTGAAATCTGATCTCTGTAAGTAGTGAATACATGCAGTGTAAGTCATGCACAAACACTCTGCCAAATTGGCCAAACCTTACTGGGCGAAGTGTGCACTCATGATGGGATCTGTGTTTGTATGAGGGGCCATTAGGTGCACGGTGTTCCCCGCCGACTCTAAGCACCGAATGCTGCTTATCTCCCCATCCATTTCAGCCTGCTTATTTGACTTCCGCAGTCTGTCAAAAGAGCCATGATTGCATCTTAATCATAAAGCAAGACTCAGCGATGGTGCGGGAATGTCAGACGCTGTAAAAGTGCCTCTGGCTATTCCCAGCACCCGCATATAATGAATGGCTGCGGAAAACGTGCTCGCCCGCTCCCTCACCGGCTCCATTTACATCACATACCTCTAAGTCACCACTGTCTAAGTAATGGAGACATCTGAGCACCAGTGTTAGCAGACTTTTCTCATTTGACACTGCTGTCTGCTGACAGGGGGGCTGTTGCGTTCTGGCTTTAGTACAGTAGCTTGAGAGAAAGAGAGAGGAAGAAAAGTTTGCTCATTCAGGCATTTCATCCATTATTAAAAGCCAAGTCGCTATAGTAAACAGCTAAATGACACATGATGTATACTGTATGGGATGGATAGAGTTCCTGCAGTGCTTTGACTCAAAGCAGTACTGATCCATTTTGACCTCCACCCTTGAAAATATCAGTTTGCCACAAACCAGGAGATTTTTTTCAGGTCAGCACATAAAGCTGACTGCTTAAGGAGTATGTTTTTTTTTCTCAAATATGCTATTGTGATACTTTAAACATGGATAGACATAATTTAGCTTATTGTCCGCTATTTATAATATTAATTTCACCTATACCCCCCACCCCAATTTCCAGAACATTATCACCTGGCCCTCATGCAGCAAACAGATATTTGAGCAAACAAAGCCCAGACAAGAAAACAGGACCAGCTAAGTATATTTTATAAATAATAAGATACAGATAGTTTCAAATATTGCTACATAAATACTTTCAAATTCTCAAATAAATAATTCATTTCATAAAAACATATTTAATAATTCAATTCAATTCAATTTTATTTATATAGCGCTTTTCACAATTGGTGATTGTTTCAAAGCAGCTTAACATTAATAGAAGCAGTGGAAAGCACAGAAAAACGACAGATAGCACAACATAATACATGATAGCACAAGCAGCTAAATTTGCTGCGGCTATGAATTAACATTATAAGCATGCGTATTGCTAATGTAACGTAAAGAAGAGGGTGCTAAGTTAAGCCCAAGATAACCTTAATCAAACTTTGATTAAAACTCAAAATAGGCATTTAACATCAATATTATATTTTGTTATATATATATTGTAGTTAAACAATAGGACTTTTTAGTTGTGTAAATGTGGTTTTAAAGAGGAAACAAACATGTACAGGTATACTTTATTAGATTTTAAACTGAGGGTTTTACATGGTTAAAGGTGCCAAAGAATGCATTAAAAAAAATTGTGAAATTGTTCTTTGATATCTACATAGAAGTTATGTGGCTTTATTAAGTGCAAAATTTATCCAGAGATAGTTTTACATGTGATTTACAACCTTAGGATTTGCCTTTAGAATGAAATTGTCTATTTATATTACCTTATTTAAAAGGCTCATGAATAATATGTTCTCATTGGCTATTTCACAAAGTAGCTTCTTTCCGTAGCTGTGTATGTGTGTGTAAACAGACTTTGTTTGAGCCAGACAAAGATAAAGAATTTGAGGAATAATCACCACTCACAACTTTATTTTTTAACTTGGACTTAATTTGACGTGTAATTTAATGTTGGGGTAGTCCATGAAGAGAACTGAAATGAGACGGTCTAAACTTCGGAGGACCCATAATTTGCGTCACCTGCTGTACGCGCCCGCGCTTGTCAGCAGGACACAGCGGAGATGTTTCTGACCTATTCAAATAAATATGGAACCAGAAAAATATTTATTTATTTAAGAAAATAGCACATTGATGTAGATTAAACTAACCAACAGTATATCAAATTAATACAGTACAGAATGACACACTTTATTTTGACATTTCTTAAAACGCTCCCTAGAATATTACAAATAAGCCTAATGGATAAACTCCTGCATTGATCTCCTACTAAATAAATGGTTCCTTGGTAACGCATAAAAGAAACATCACTGGGCTAAACTGGATTTTTAGGGCTATACAGAGCCTTTGAGAGCTTTAAGGGGTTGATAAAGGAAGAGAGCGGTATGGCAAAACCAGACTCTAATGAAATTCCAAGGGAACAGGGGTAATTTTTTACCATGTTCTGCTTTCATAGGTGAAGTACAGTGGGAAGGATATTGCTAAGAGGCCTATTGTACCACCTGGAATTATTCATTTTATGTCAGCTATCCTCATTAGCACCAAGCTAAATAGGTCGTGCTGTGTAGAGGCCTCTGACCTTCCATTGCAGACACTTCCTTGAACTCTTACAGTTCTGCTCTAAAGCTCCTAGGTCTTACATCACCGAGACAGTAAAGCTGAATGAGCATGGGCGCTTTTAAAGAGGTGATCTAACCAGATCTAGTTCAAGCTAAGGAGGTCTTTCCCCTGCAGTTGATATAAACCATAGTGAGAGTCAAAGGTGTATATGGTTAATTTGATGTGTTTAAAGGGGACATTTCGTAATACTTTTTTAATATGTCAAATAAAACGTTGGTGTCCTCAGAGTGCATATGTGAAGTTTTTTTCAGTTCAGAATATCATCTAGATAATTTATTATGACATGTTAAAATTGCCACTTTGTAGGTGTGAGCAAAAATGTGCAGTTTTTGGGTGTGTCCTTTTAAATGCAAATGAGCTGATCTCTGCACTAAATAGCAGTGCTGTGGTTGGATAATGCAGATTTAGAGACGGTATAATCCCCTTCTGACATCACAAGGGGAGCCAAATTTGAATGACCTTTTTTTTCACATGCTTGCAGAAAATGGTTTGCCAAAGCTAAGTTACTGGGTTGATCTTTTTCACATTTTCTAGGTTGATAGAAGCACTGGGGACCCAATTATAGCACATAAACATGAAAAAGTCTGATTTTCATGGTATGTCCCCTTTAACTGCATGTAAGTCTACATGGGTAATTCTCACGAAAACTTGGTTTTAAAAATGTCAAGCATGAAAATGTAAAAATTGCTTAAATTAACTTTTTTCCCACCAGACATTGAAAAACAAAGTCTGGAGTAAATGGGAACATTAATTTAAAAACTTTTACTTATCATTTAACACTTTTTGTAACATAATTAAAAAAAATAGTCCTAAAAAAATCTCATTACCGCAACAGTCAGAAAACATCAACACTGACATATTTTCAAAATGACATGACAAACCTGAAAGAACATAATTTGGAGATTTTGCACATGCATTTAAAATCAAAGTATTATGCTTCTATTAATTAAATTAACATTTAATAAGCATCTGTTGCGGTAATGATAATTAAAATGTCGTGTAAGCATTCTGACAAGACAATATTTCAAATTAACTGTAAAAAAATGATCTTACCTGGTAGCCATCTTGAAGTAACTGGTCCATGTGCTTGGTCACTCAAAATCAAACTTTATTAAAATTCTGTATGTGTGCTTAAACTGTTCTCAAAAAGTGTTGCGGAGGATGAGAACATCAGGCATGACACATAATTTTCCTAATTTTTCTTCATTATTATTATACATGAATATTCAGTAAATATTTTTTCTGTCATCTAAAGTAGTCTAGCAAAACATCCTTTTTTTTCTTAATATTTTTGTGTTAATTTGATTAAATTACAACACAATGCATGTTCAATCACAGCCGGACACATTGCGGTAATGAGAATTTCAGCAGAAAATGAGATAAAATTTCCAATTATAAATTCCTATGTTGAAATTACACATTGTGCAAGGTACAACACAGTATTGTGTTAATTCTGATGCTTTTTAATGTTACTATATTACACATTTTAAAGCTAAAATCATTAGTGCCGTGGTGTTTCAATGGTTTCGTGAGAATCACCCGTATATCCTCCCTTCTTCTTTCAAACTTGTCTTTTTCAACAAAAATGTCTTTTAGGTAAAACAAATCAACAAGCAAAGAACATTAAACAAAGCATCAAAACGAGCCATTCATACTTAGTTTGCCATATTTTTCTCTCGATCTTCTTGGTTTATTTGGGGCGACTTTCCTTTTTAGTAACCCTAGCAGAGTATCACCACATTATCATGTTCAAGTCTCGAGTCTAGCGCTTCGTTGTTTCTTGTGTAGTGACCATACCTGTCACACTCCGGTTTTCCTGAAAAGTCTCCCGTATTTCACACCTACAGTATCTCCCGCCCCCCTCCCATTTTGTTATTTATCCCGGGAAACTCCCGTAATTAGTACAGCACTACCTCATTATATAAACAATCACATTAATATATTATTCCAAGGTTGTCCAGTTGCAAGATCTTGTTGAAACGCATCCTATTCACACAATAGACAAATCATAAAATTTTTAACCCAGTTTTGACCTCAACCTGGCAACCTACAACTCGGTTGTGCTGTTGATATCTGCGCAGGTAGACATTGGAAGTTAAATCAACCCTCACTAGTAAAAATACTATGGTGCTATGGCAAAACGACTGAATATAATTTATAAAAAGTAACTCGCCAAATTGGCTAGTGATTTGACACCCGCATCTGAAATGTTGGCAGGTGTTCATTTCAAACCTGTTTGTAACGTAACCATCATTAAAAAGTATGTAAATCCAATCTTAGTTTAACACATACCCAGTCTCCTGAGGATGCGTATAAATAGCACGAAGTGTAAAACTCGTGCAATACATACGCCAAATTCCACTTTGGCGTGCATATGATACGCAAGTCCTTCCCATTCACTTAAACGGTGCATCTTTTTTTGTCGTTTTATTTATTGGTTTCTCAATTTTTTCTGTTTTTTAAACCATTTTCGCTTGAGTTTAGGGTTAGATTTTAGATTTGCTTAATGAGGTTATTTAATATACAGGTTTCTCCATGTTTTTGTCCATATTTAAGCCATGGTCGCTTGGAGTTGAGCGTAGAGTTGGGGTTTGGGTTAGTCATTTTTATATAACAAAAAGTTGTTCTAACCCTAAACCCAAGCGAAAATGGTAAAAAAAAGCAAAAAAATTGAGAAACTAATAAATAAAACGACAAAAAAAGATGCACCGTTTAAGTAAATGGGAAGGACTTGCGTTTCATATGCACGCCAAAGTGGAATTTGCCGTATGTATTGCACGAGCTTTACACTTCGTGCTATTTATACGCATCTTCAGGAGACTGGGCTCCACATCCTGGGGGTCCTTGCTCCTATTCTCTACCCATTAAGGGGTGAATCACATTTCGCGTCTAAAACCGCGTGGAAAACGCAACCGTCGGTTGATTCTTGTCACATGACCTGTGGTGCGCTTGCAGCATTCTGAAAAGTTGAGATGTTTTTAACTCGGTGCGGACACGTCTGGAAAATTATCATAAACGGTTTTGACTCGTGTGCAGCAGGCACTTATTTTGACAAAACACGTTATGCACATGGTTCACATGACGCAACAAACACATATTTTGAAAACGAAAGCAACACACATGACACTCCGAACACTTATTTTGAATTTGCGCCAATCGGATGAGCAGTCACGAGCCGCCACTGGGTCCTTGGCCTGAAAAAGATTAAAGATCTCTGCTTTAGTGTGATCGAAACATTACTCTGTGACACAGTAACATTGGCTCAGCCACTAGCATGATCTCGGGGCAGGCAATTTCTTTATCTGTTCCAATGGCAGATAGTGAAACATTTTCGGCATCACTAGTATTGCAAAAACTACACAGTCCACTCAGCTTTAAGAACACACACTGAGAAATCTGCACTAAGAAGGTGCATACATTAATAATACTCCATTAACTCTGAATTAGCTATATTTAATAGTTCCCTATTTATAATAATACACCAATTACGCTATAATGATCTCATTTTGGAAACTCCTCTGTATTTCAACCTTGTTCTAATTGCTCTTAACTGTTGATGTTTAATATGACTAAAGTAACCGAGGCAGCTCTTCATGCATCTCAAGGTGTTGTATCCTCAACATCTGTTCTCCTTTCCTCGCTGTGCATCAGCCCGTGCTAAGCACCGTGTCAGAATAAACTACACGGTTACTCGCGTCACATTCGCCGGCAGCGCGGCACATCCCAGCGTGAAATGCCTCCCTACTTATTTAGCCGACCATATGCTGTTCTGGCTCACGTTTCCCGGTGGTGCGACCGGAGAGATGTGAGGAATACCAAACACAAGCTACAAAAGCCTGACAGGCGAGAGAAAACGGAGCCTTTCGGCTGAAGAAACGAAACCTCGGGTGGCTTCACATCTCTTCCCAGATGCGCACAGAGCGGTAAAACACTCTGACATATTGCTCTTCAGAACACGGAGGCGAAAACATCCAGGAACGATTCGCGGGTACATTTGCTTTTGAGATGCACTTATTTGTTTACAATTTCAGCATGTACCTCGTAACATTAAAAACGATCCTGAAAAGGATTTGGTGCTGCATAGCGGTAAAAATTTAGGCTCATAACCAAAATGTTGAATGCCTGAAAAGTCCCACAAATCACCATTGCAAACTGTGAAGCCACCCAAACAAAACCCCTGTATAGCTGCGTTCCTGGCAGGCCAATTGAACCATTTTTTTTTTATTCAAAGCTTTTACAGTTTTCAGAAAATCAGTGCATTAAAAATCTTACAGCTGTCTACTTTGCACATAATAAACTTGGATAAAAGAAGGTACAATACACTTTATTGTCCCTTCAGGGACATTTTTCTTGGGCATAATGTATAACTTGGAGAAATATATACAGGATGTTATTATACCCACATTATTTTTTACCTTGAATCTCAGGTGGCTCCAGGTAATATATACTGTAAGTCACTGTGGATAAAAGTGTCAGCTATATGATAACTCGGCAATTAGAAAGTGCCGGCAATGCTGTATAAGCACAATACAGAACGATTACTGCTTAATACGTTCTTGGACCAAATGAAAAGAAAGGTACTAAAGTAGAGCAGAAATGATTACATACTTTTTCTTTGTAAGCTCTTTGCATGCCAGGCAGAAAGCCAAATAACAAATGAATTGAAGTATTTTGCAAATCTTAAAAAAAGGTTCAACCTATGCTTACATTTCATCTGGCCAAACAAAGCAATGTGTGCAATCCCAAAAGTTTTGTGAGAAGAAGATTTATTTTTTGGTCTCATGCAACAAATGAATATTTTATACCGTGTCTATTCACCAAAGTTGTCTTTGAATTTTTGGCTACAGGTCAAACGCTGCAAATGCAAATTTTATTTACAGCTGAGTGCGAGAAAATATCCAATCAAAATGTCGAAATACGCATCATATGCAGAAAATGTGCAGCACATCAATGAGAAGTAAAACTCCTGGATTTCAGAAGCAGAATATGCCAGTTTGCTTTGATATATTTTGAAGATATTTTACCATTATTTGCCAGTGTGATCATTGCATATACAATATCTGCTTGTACAATGTTTATTCTTCACAATCAATAAAATGAAATACTTCAATGAACTTTAATAAAATGGGCTTTTCTTCAAATGTACCATAAGCCCTATACTTTTTTTAAAGGAAAACACCACTGTTTTTCAACATTTTACTATGTTCTTACCTCAACTTAGACAAATTAATACATACCTATATTTTTCAATGCCTGCACTTAATCTTTGTACAGCATGTCATGAATGTGTTAGCATTTAGCCTAGCCTCATTCATTCCTTAGGATCCAAACAGGGATGAATTTAGAAGGCACCAAACACTTCCATGTTTTCCCTATTTAAAGACTGTTTAATGTTGTGTAATATTGCCGAAAGTTTGCGAGAGGGGGAGTAGTCAAGAGTGATGATGTTACTCGAAATGCTGCAAACTAAATGTGCGTTCACACCGCCGGCGCGAGCGTCAAAGTGACCGGAAGTCATTTATTTTCCAATGTGAGCCAGCAGCGAGCTCTGGCAATCAGCGGCGCATTCTTGCACGGTGTAGCATCGAGGAGAGTTGAAATCAGCTCAACTTTATGGTAATGAGTTATGAAGAAGCGGTTCGGCGGCAACCAATCGGAAGGCTGAAACCTCTGCTTGAGAGGATATAATGCATTCAAGTGTCAGAGCATCCACTACTCTTTTTCTATAGCGTCGTTGGCAGGGCAGCCAGAGCTTTTTTTGACGCTCTCGCCGGTGGCAGTGTGAACGCACAGTAAGTGCTCTTCCGCAATACAATATAGTTCTCATTTTTTATCCGCTTAAAAAATGCCACGTTTTATTTTGTGCCACCATACTTACTCGTGTAACTACTCATGTAACAGTCTTTAAAAAGGGAAAACATGGAAGTGTTTTGGTGGCTTCTACATTCTTCCCCGTGTGGATCCTAAGGAATGAATGGAGCTAGGCTAAATGCTAACACATTCACAACGAGTTGTAGAAAGATTAAGTGCACGCATTGAAAAAAGATAGGTGTGTTTTAATTCTTCTAAGTTGAGGTAAGAACCTAGTAAAATATTGAAAAATGGTGGCGTTTTCCTTTAAGGATATTCTTGTATTGCTGCAAATAAATGGACTGTATTTATGCATAAATTTATGCTTACTAGATACAATGAAACACTGTAGGTCTTCAAACTCAATACAATACATCATGTCAGACCACATGCATTTTCTTGGCTTTTCTAATATACTACATTATACCTAACTGTGTTTTACAAATACTTTTTTTGGCTTGTTTGCATTTTGGCTTTAAACAAAAAAATTGTCCATTTTACAGCTATAAAATGAACAGTGATCGTGTGCTGTATCATATAAATAAATCACTGAATAAATGAAAACTTCAAATGAAAATTGGCTATAATCACACAATACAGAAGCAAAATCACTAGTGGATTTTTCCAAAAAGGCAAAATGCCAGGTAAACATGGATATACATTAAATTAGCTTTTTGACAACAAATGTAGCACATTTCTGTCCTTTATATACTTTATTGTCATTGTATAAAGCAACTGAACGTAATTCCACCATTAAAATCTAAGGGCGTTGTTTCAATGAAACAATAAGTGGTTCCTATACAAACATGCCAAAGCTAAGCCTGTCTCTCGTCTGACAGGGAAACAAATGCACTCCCCATTTTTCATCTGCATGATGGATGTGCAGAAAGTAGGGGGACGGGCAGACCATCCGCTTACAGGAAGCAGATAATAACTGGATTGATTTAGAAGTGCTTAAGACGCTGTTAAGCCAAACTTGCTGTAAAAAGATAACGTAGATGAACAAGACCCCTTGTTAATGACTGATAAAAGAAAGAATGAGAAACCAAGGTAATCCATTCTTCTGATATCTGTTGTATAGTTGTATCATGTTGTTGTATATTGCCAAGATCTGAAATGCGCTATACCAACCCGATCTCACAGGAAATTGTAACTATTTTTTTTAATTGATAATTTATCTGAATCAAACAAAAAGCCTAAAGCTAGAAGTATTGTCCTGCTTTTACGCATATGTGAGGGTCCGCGTACAGTGCACGTGATGCAGATTTCGTCATCAAAATGTACGCGTGCACTGTATGTGCACCGCTGGATATTTGAAATCATGCATTGCATTTTGTCACAATGCGTCTGTGCACACACGTATGAATAAACTATTCTTTGAAAAGCTGTGGGTTCGTACGTTACGCACATGTAAAAAAGAGACTATACTCGGGCTTAACCCTGTCCCTATTATAGTAAGAATAAAAGAATAAAGCTCCACCCCTAAGGGAGCGTGTACACCTAATGCTGCGTTCAGACCAGCCGCGGTAGAGGCATCAAGCGCGAGTGATTTCAATGTTAAGTCAATATACGAAACGCGATTTTGTCTAGTACGCGCGAATGACGCAAATTGAGCGTTGCCGCGGCAAACGCGCAAGTTGAAAATTTTTTGGCAGAAAAACGCACCGCGTTAACCAATCAGGAGCTTGCTCTAGTAGTAACGTGATTACAGAAAGCGAGCGGAGTCCCAGAAGCCCCTCCCATGGCGCGAATTTCCGCATTTGAGTAAACTCAAAATGTTCAAGCAGCAAACTAGACGTGGTTTGACGCCTCAACGGCAGCTGGTGTGAACCCACAGAAGTGTTTAAGTCCAGCTGGAAACCCCAGGGGGACGCTGACTATAGGTGCTTGCCAGCTTTTTTCAGCTAAGCGTTTTGGTTGTCATGATACTTCCGATTTGTTTATCAGTTGTTGAATGATGCGGAAGTTGGTAGTTGTAATATTTGTCCCGCACCTCCTTCACTGTGATTGGACGGACGAGTGAGAAGTGACTTGACGAGCTGAGCATTTCACCAAAGTTGAACATTTTTCAACTCTCGGCGCTCAGCACTGAGCGTGGAAAAACCGGAGAGCACGGATAAAACCTGTCAGCTGCTGCCATTTTTGAAAAGCGTGGCCCTTTCATTGGAAAAAATAAACAGGGTTCCCACGGGTCCTTGAAATCCTTAAAAGTTTGTGAATCTGGGGACAAAATGAAAGGCCCTGGGAAGTTTTTGAAAATATACATACATAGATACAGGTCATTGAAAGTGCTTGAATCAATTTCAAGTTTTCTGGAAAAAAAATCCATATTATTCCCTGTGTAGTGTAGGATAATATCATAAAAATTATAGATTTTAAGCACACTTGCTAAACTGTTTGCTTTAAATGCTTATATCTTCTGTATGCGAATGTTGATTCATACCAAAATGTTTTTTTTTTTTGCATAGTTGTGTTTGACAAATGAAAACATCTCGGGTTACGTACATACGAGAAGGGAACGAGATGTTGCGTCTCTCTTGCCATACTTCCCTGTAACGCCATCTTTGGCAATATTTCAGATAGCAATATACTCCCTGACTTTGTCGTTAAGCCTCACCATTGGTTGAATTTGATATACACATTCAGACGCTCTTACCCCTTGTGGCGTCCCCAAAGTATCACAGCAGTGACACAGCGCGAGTTCCCTCGAAAGGAAATTGTAACAATGTATCTTAAAAGGTAACACAATGTAACCTTGCTCTCATTTGAAATGTGTCCCCACATTTAGTCCTTGAATTTGAGGGTATTGGACCTGGAAAGTCCTTGAAAGGTCTGTGAATTTTAAGTTAACTAAGGAGTGGAAACCCTTAATAAATGCCAAGCTCCCAACCGCTGTCCCTCTAAATGTCTCGCTTTCTGTTTTTCTGTTACTTCCCTTAAAGGAATTCAGGAAAAGTTAGTTTGTTCCACTCTTGTTTCAGTTTGTTACTGCGTGAACAAATATAAACCATTGTACCTTCCAAAACAGGTAGACATTTCCTGCGTCTCTGCACCACATAATCATAATTACATTTCGTCTGCCCGCATTTGATCAATAGAGTCGGAAACACAGGCCCACAGCTGCCGTCCCTACAAGGGCTTTTGGCAGAGGCATCTTACCATTAATATCCATGTAATGAAGATGTCACCACACACTCAATGCTGCCGGGAGAGCTTGTCAATGTGACTGCTATCCATAGTGGGTTTTTCCCCACCAGCCCAAAACACCACACATGCATTATTATCGGCTCTCTACGCATTCGCTATGCGTGTCAAATAGAGATTTCATAGTGCTATGGCTGAATGTGGGCAGCCCTCAAGAGCCTTCCAGTTATTACTGTAGACTTCATTCTAGAAGAACTCGAAGTTCCCTACAGCCTCTGCTGCATGCTAATAATGTTGTAGCAATGCTGTGTACATTCTCTAGAGAACGCCAGATTGTTAGAGAACAACATTGCAAGCATGTGTCTTCACACTGCGGGTTTTGGTGCGGACCAGAGAGTTAAAGTCGTATGACTGCTTTGCTTGTTTGTTTGTTTATTCTTAACACCATTCCAGCATCTATGGCAATATTCATGTTGATAACTGGTCAATCCGTACACAACCCAATCCACACAAGCTGATCCATACACGTAGGGGAAATGGCAATTTGGTATCTCCAATTCACCTGCATGTTTTTGGCCTGTGGGAGGAAACCGGGGGTCCTCGGAGTAAACCCATGGTGACACAGGGATACCATGCAAACTCCACAAATAAAGGCAACCTGACGTAACCAGGGCTCGAACCTGGGACCTTCTTACTTTTAGGAAAACTATGATATTATGCAGCAGCCGAAAATAGTCCCCTTAGTAACTTTCAATGGCAGGTGACTATTTTCGGGCACTATGTAATATCACTACGCCTGCTGCAGCCATGTTACAGCAGCAAAGTCCTTGATTATTATGCCAGAATGAGAGTATAGTTCCTAGCAATATCGGCCTAGAAAATCGCAACTTTTAATTTTCTGTTAGTCTTAGTACAAGATGTAACTACAGAAGAGTCGAGTTTTTAATAGGAAAAATATTGAAACTCTTTGGTTAGTTTTTTGCACGATGCTAATGGTCCAATCAGATTCAATGAATTATGCTAAGCTATGCTAAAAATGGGTCCACCAGACCCGAAGATCAGCTGAATGGATTCCAAAACTGTAAAAATCAAATGTTTAACTCTAGGGGAGCTGGAAAATGAGTATTTTTTTTTTAAAAGTATCCCTTTAAGTATAGATATGTATACATTTGGTACCAATATCCTGAGCTACTAATATGAACTCTTTTGGTGCAAAGGTTTACTTTTTGAAAGTGATATCTAAGGACCATTTTTGATGATTGTTTCTGACAGTGTGCACTTTTAAAGGAGCTACAATCGTTACAATGATGCTATAAGAGCCAATTTTGGTTTCCCAAAGAACAGTTTAGTCTTCTGGTTCTTAAATAATTTCTTTTACCATTTTATTGTCTAGTTCTTTGGATTTAATAGATTTTTTTATGGAAACAATTGCTCATCTAAAGCCCTATTCAGACGAGATTAGTTTTAGATGGCGTAATGTAATTTTACCACTGGACGTTTGTAATATTTATGGTCAATTCAGACGTGATCAGAAATCTCAGTAAAACATTCAGAACTGGGAGGGGTACCTCGATTGCGCAGCGCGTCACCTCTCGTCGTCACATGCACATTACCTTACTTCTAGATGTGCAAACAACATGAAACAGGCAAGAAAAACACGAAACACTGTGTTTAATTTCAGTTTGGGAAGAACGTCAGTTTCAGAAACTGTTACGTTCCTCTGAGAAGTAAATTTGACTTTTTTTAAAAAAGTTTTGTGTCGTGTTATTCAGGAACTGACTTGCCACTGACCTGTTTTTCCACCTAGAACACAAGTAAATGCTTCTTTAAGCACTTTTATATTTAAAAGAAACCCGCAAATTAAAAGGAAATGACGCAATTTACCAACCCAGGCTCATTGGAAATACGTTACTCTGCCTACATTTTTGCAAAACCTAAAATACGTAGCTGAAAGTACATTTCCCTGTGAAACGTCCACTAGAGGCGCTATGTGGTATACAGCGAGTCATACTTGGCCCGTATCAGATGCATGTTTATAAACGTTTATAACAGGGACAATATTAATAAAGGATGTTCAGACTTGTCATCATACACTCATTTTGAAATCAATTAGTAATTTTTCCATGTTTTTGAGGTGCCAAGAGCACATATCTTCTGGATCACACTTCCTCGAGGTCATCGCACTTACTCGAAGTAAGTTACCGAAAGAGTATGGTATTGCCTCGCAAACGGAACAATTTATAATAAAAATGCATTTGTATGTTTTCGTTTTGTGTGTTTTGATGAAATTAAACGGCAGGGAATCGCACAATAATGATATCGCGTTGATTTCGTAATACGTACCAAACCGCACAAAACTAACGTTATATGGCAAACTATTCTTGAACAGCCAGACCAAATATTTTACATGGGTCTACGTGTCTCACTACCGAGCCTCGAGTAGGCTATGAGTTGTAACTGTTAATCCGAATAGATAATATCAAAAGATAATAAAGTTTTGCCAGAACGTAACGATATGTACGTTTCAGTCAGGTGATTGTTTTATGTACTCGGTGAAACGTACAGCAAGTTAGTGAGCAGTGGACACCCGGCTTATGGTATTGCCTCGCAAACGGAACAATTTATAATAAAAATGCATTTGTATGTTTTCGTTTTTTGTACAGAGACTCGAGTAGGCTATGAGTTAACTGTAACTGTTAATCCGAATAGATAATATCAAAAGATAATAAAGTTTTGCCAGAACGTAACGATATGTACGTTTCAGTCAGGTGATTGTTTTATGTACTCGGTGAAACGTACAGCAAGTTAGTGAGCAGTGGACACCCGGCTTCAATTACCCTGGTACAAAAAATATATTTTATTGACCCCCATAATCTCAATTGATCTGTTCTTTTATGACCCGGATCATATTTATCTGGCCATTCAACTGGGTTTTAAATGTTAATATTCCCTCGCAGTCTGATCTCAAATCAGCTAGCGCGGTCTGCGGTGAGTTAAAGAACGCTGCAGGTTCAGTAACATTCAGCGGTGAGTTTACGCTCAAATGCGGGTAAAACAACATTCAGAGAGGAGTTTTATTAAAACAGCGATCATCTGCAGGTAAAACAACACTCAGAAGTGACTTTAACAACGCTCCACGGCGCGTGAGAGTAGCATTTTAAGCGTTTTCTGCTCATCTAACTGTTAGCTTTGATTACCATGCTGGATGGTAAATAATTTTTATCAGAGGCTCGTTGATGTTAACAAATATAGATCTAAATATACATTTTACTATACTTCGATTGTGTTTGATTAATTTATGTGTTATATGATTATTAATTTGTTTATTTAAAATCCTGTAATTTAATAACTCTGACGTCATCGAACGTCATTTTTTTTTATCGTAGTTGACCTTTGCATTGAGTATGAAAGTTAAGGGGCAGTCTGATGTCCACTCTACTGCTAAAAACTACTGGGACCAGCATAAGCTGGTTTTAGCTGGTCTCCCAGCTTAGTTTTAGCTGGTATTGCTGGTGTAGCAAGCTGTGTTTTGGTCACCTTGACCAGCTGATCCACCAGCTTGTAGGTTTGCCAGGCTGGGAGGACCAGCTTAAACCACCTTAAGCCAGCTACCAGCTTATGCTGGTCTTAGCTGGCTTTTCCGGTAGGGAATATCAAAATTAGATAACTTAATTCAATAAATTGTGTCGTGTAAAAGTTAATCCTGCAGCAAGATACAGGGAAATGCAAGATTTTCAGTAGTGATATACCTATATTACACTAGCTCGCAACTAAGTTATTATGTTGACTTGTGTGCGTGAGTGCGTGTGTGTATTATTAGTTATTTATTTATTTTCTGTTTATGTCCTTCAAATTTGCAAGCTTCAAACTCTTTATACCCCCACCACCACAAACAAACCAAAAACAAAGGCACTTTTAATAGTCACATGTGTTTTGTTAAACTGTACTTGTCAGTCTCACTGTAGCACTCTCTGTTTACATTTATATTTGTTTTATCTGTTGTTCTCTTTGTTGTGAGTCTTTCTGTCTGTTTGTGTTTCTGCCCATCAACATGTCCATCCATTCAGAGCTCCAATATCATCTTATGATCTTGGATAACTTGGTTGATGGTCAAGAACTGAAGGATGAGCTCCAAAGTCCTGATGACACTCTTGGTGAGCTGCAAGAAGAGGAAGCAGCAGCGCCAGTGAAGACACCTGAGCCGAGGGTGCATTAGAGAAAAGAGACATTGATGGGAAATATTGTCTATGCAAGGTCAAGCAGTAATCAACCAAGGAAAGGTCAGTATTGTTTACATTTTAAAATATATTTTTAGGATCTACACTGTTTGGGTACTTGCAGGTGTATAAAACTAATGAATACTTCTACTTCTAAGGGGCCAATCACACCAAACGTGTTTATGGCAGTTGTAGACACGTTTTTTGCTGCTGGCCGCAGCACGTGCTGTTTGAAGGAGCTGAGAGCGGAAAAGCGTCCGACGTCATTCGCATCTTTCCATTCTCCAATCGAATGAGGGGAGAGGCGGGCCTTCCGTTGTAGGTACGGGGTCACTCACTATCTCCTGCATGTTTGTGCACTCTCACCCCGCATCACGGCCAGAGCAAGAGCCCTCTTTGTAAAGTTTCTGCTAATATCTGTCATAACAGAAAAAGAGCGCTCACGCTTCAATATTTGATTGACAAGAGAGTTGCATCTGTGGTTGCCTAGCAATTTGCGCCCTTGCGTTTCCACACATTTAAAACGCGTTTGGTGTGATTGACCCCTAAGGCTATTGTCAATAGCCAATCAGATGCTTTCTTTATAATCGGTTCTATTTGAGCATTCTTATTTGCTGTCATCATCTGCATGACGCATAGATATCCATACAGTTATTGGACTGTTAACATAAGGGTTTGGGAAAATAAAGTGTTCTAGTTTTTCTCTCAAGCTATAATGTTAAACAGTGAGCTTGCACCATTACAGACTGTAACCAGACTGTGCCACTAGCCTTGGGACAAGTTGGAATTTGTAAATATGTATATTATATTGTATGTTATATATAAATGTTGCTTTGTGTTGTTTTAATCCTCTTAAGCAGATCACATTCGGAACACTGATCCTCCCAATGTTCTTGACACTCATTGTGAGGTTGGCTTTGCTCCAGAGACTGTTGGTGTACTTCAGTGTGTTTAAATGATCATTTATATCTGTACATATACAGAATATGACAGTGGGTTATAATGTAAGTAAATACATAGTTTATTTTCTTAAATTAGCTTGAATACTGGACCTTTTACACATGAAGTACACTTAGATGCTGTAAATATATATGTATAAAGAGAAATATAAAAGTATTGTTTTTGTATACTATTTTAACTATTTTAGTGTTTTCTACAAGATCACTGAACAATTTCTCAGAGGCATCACCTCCTGGAACACCAAGAGATCCTCTTCTGGCTTCCTCAAACTGGAGCACACGTCAAAGTCTCTTTTCAGAGAGGTGGAGGGCATAGAGACCCCGTCTGCTGAACACGGCTGTGGCACAAGAAAATGTTTGTGGGAGAAGTCCAGCTGTTATCCAGTGTTGTGACTGTCAACCTCGCCCCTTCTTCTGTGCTGAATGTGACGTCATCATGCACACCAAACATGTCCTCCATAGCATAGATGCCATGACTGCTGAATTCTTCCAGCCATTACCTTTAACAACTGTTGTGGTGGATACGGCTCTTTCCCATTGTGGTAAGTTTTGTGTACGTACATCATATATCATTTTCAGAATAGTTAAGCTACAGTAATATGCTTTACTATCTCAATTATACCTTTTTGTTTGATGTTGAATGTATGTGGATACACCGTGTCAGTCAGCATTTTAAACATGTACATTCTCATGTACTTTTTCAACTATGTGCTTCACCACTATTTATCCATTACAATCTTATGTTACTCAGTCAAAAGAAATGATCTTAATTGTCCTCTACTGTATGATGTTTTTCAGTGCGGCTTGTACCTGTGGAAATGCCTTACAAAATCTGTGGTTGTTCACCAGAGTCATTAAGGGTCTGTCCAGGAAAGACAATTGCTGTGGTCACAATTAATGGTAAGAATGTCCTGTCCTTTTGTCCTGTTAAAGCAGAATCTTAAATATCTTTTCATACTTAATTCCCAACAATTTAGCATAGATGTGAGCTCCAACACCTTCTTAACATTCATTTCCTTTTAGTATTTCATACCAAAGCCCATGATTTTAAATGTGAGGTAAGGAAAAGTTGCTGTGTGATAGAAAATAAATTAAACATCTGGTTCTTTCTTTCTTTCCTAATTTTTAACCAGGTGAAATGGAGTATGGCATATCAGGATGTTGCTGGATTAACACTAGGAGAGGAGGTGGAACAGTGCAATGCCTTCCTCTCTAGGATCACAGTGACCACAAAACCCAAGTCAAAAGCAAGTAAAACAACTGCACTAGCAGGTGCAATACTGCACTAGTTATATAATCATATAATAAATAGGGGGAATAATATGGTGACAAAATATTTTCTGTGTTTGCAGTATGCTCAGACCTGCCGACCCTCATGGCCATGGGCTGGAATCAGCAAAAGTTTGACAATTTGGCCATCTCGCTGATATCAGAAGGTAATGACATCAGTAGAGTTTGTGGTAGATGTTTTGAATTGTGTGTTAGTAGTGTTTGAAGCTGTGCATTAAAGATTTGGTTTTGTTTCTTGCTATCTGTGATTGTTTGTCATTGTAGACCAAAAAAGCTCTGCAAAGCCAGTTACAAAACCTAGAGGCCATGAAAACCCAATGACTTAAGACTTTCTCATAATTGCATTCCAGACTCTGTCGATCTAAGGACTGAGGAGGAGCAGAAGATTCTTGTTGCAGAGATGGACCATCATTGGAAATCTCTTTCAGCTTGTGCTGATGCCCTCGGAGAGCTGTCCTGCTTGTTTTCTAATGAGACAATGAAAAGTATGTATTTGTAATATATGGCATAATGGCAATGGGTATTTTTATTTTGTTGTTAGTAAGAGTATAACCTATTAACTAAAATCTGCTAAAGTGCACATTCACAAAACTAACTATATATAGAACATGTCCTCTCTAATCATTGAAGTAACAAGTAGTAAAACACATTTTATTAAAGGAAATTTAAATATTTTACTATGTTCTTACCTTAACTTAGACAAATTAATACACACATATCTTTTTTCAATGTGTGCTTTTTAAGTTTTGTACAGTGCCTCGTGAATGTGTGTATTAATTAATCTAAGTTGGGATCTAAGGGATTTTTTTTACCAGTAATTAATACCTGTGTTTTGTCAGAATGTATCATATTAGGATGATACTGTAATTTGGTCTAGTAGAGGAGAACAATGATGTTTTCCTTTAAATACAAGTACCTCAAAGTTGTACTATGTTTTCTAATGACATTATCTGCACTTTGATATTACAGTGGCAAAACCTGAGATGACACCTGGGAGCCTGCCCGCGAATTCCAGCACAAGTCCCCACATCCCAACCAGCTTTCAGCATGACTGCCTACACCTGTACATTATCACGCACCCTTCAATTGTTTATTTTTGTCTTTGCTTGCTGTTCTTTATTAAAGTTTTTGCACAGTACCCAGTCTCTTTTAGTGTTTTTTTTTTATTTTGTATTTTTTAAAACCCTGTATTTGTCATGAACTCTACACAGCAGACAAGAAGTGTCCCATGCAAGATCATAAGGTAAAGAGTTAGTGCTGGTTGCCATTATGAAATTCCCAAAGGCATTATATTTAAAGATTTTTGGAGCACTGGTTTAATATAGGTAAGTCTACTTAAACTATGTGGAATGCCAGACATGAATAATACCGCACATATGTTCAATTACAATATTACATAAGAGTTACTTTAATGTTTATAATTGTTATTAAAAAAATAATAATTTACTTATATTCAGAGTAAAATAATGAAAATGTATTAGTTCATATTTAAAACAGTAATTCAAACATATTTTATTTTTGGATGTTTCTTTAAAGGACAGAAAATATATTTTTGATAGCAGCCTGCATGCTACAATAACTTTATTTAATTTTGTAAGCAAAAATTAAACATTTGGAAATATTGTATTATTTATTTCACATACAATACATCTGCAACAAGTTACCTTTAGGCTTATACTATTGAAATAAATATTTGCTTAGATTACTGAGAAAACTTTTCTGTTTCAGTTAAGTCTGTGTTTGTGATATAAATAAACATTATAAATGTACCTATAGCGATTTACAGCCGTGCTGATCATTTACATTCAGGAAGAACGTGCACGTGATAACCATATATAGACACGTGTGACGTTTCCTTGCCGTACACGCTGTGATTGGACTAACTTTATTCAAAAATAATAAGTGATCCGTTTTGCAAACTTTGTTTTGCCGTTGTTGTGACCTTAGTAATACTGTCAGTTATTGTTAGGTATTGCTATGTTAAAAGAAATTACCCGTTTATCGAGATCCTAACCCTATAATGTAACTACAGGCTTCAATGAACTACAATTAACAGCGCCATGTTTCCCCGTCCCATCGACAGAATGACAATGGCTTATGGGCAATGTAGTTTTAAAACGTTTAGTAATGGAATTAAATAAATACAATCTTTAATGAACAAAATGGCATGTAAATATGTTCATTGTACAAATCTCTATGACATATTTAAGAGTTAGAATGAAATTTGATATTTTACTGTGAGTACTGTTTAAAATGCTTTTTTAACAGCTTTCCATGTATGTCAGAAATCTCTGTTCAACATTATTTAGTAAACATATCATAAATAGTTGTCCTACCAATTTTCTCTTTAATAAACTAATCGGACTTTGCTATACAGCCATTTGAAATGTGCATTATTTTTGCATTTCCATGGGTTGTTACATGGGCCCCTGGGAGATGAAGGACAGTAAAACCTACACAGATGTACGCTCTTCATCATGGATAACAATCTGTGCTGAGTGACATTTTTATCAGAACAATATTTTTATTTTTATTTCCCTTTTCCAAATTCATATCTTGATTGTGTTAGGTTTTGCTCATATTGTGAGACTATGTAATCAGAATTCAGAACTACAGTAACAGTTGAAGAGAAACCTCTTTTATAAATATTTATTTATAACAAATAAATGCTTGACCATGACATGATTTTTCATGCAAAGGACAAATGATCAGCAAATTAGTTGCCAATTCATTTATTTTTGCCAATCAAATTGTTTCTTTTGAGACTTTTTGTTTATAACAATATTTTATAAGCTCTCGCATGTGATGCCAAGTAATCTAAATGGCAGTGGAATATAAATAGAAAATCAGATGAAAAAAATGAGATACCTAAAATATCTACTGCAAAACAGTGGGTGAGAGTGAGGCACAACGCTTTTTGGCTTTGGCTCTATCATTCAAAAAATATTTAAGTTAGATGAATCATTTTTTACACAATCAACACACACATCTCTGCTGCAAATGAACACTTAAAGTTTGTTTGTGAGACCTACCATTATCATACAATTACACCGAAAGTTACAGGAGGGCAAACATTACCCCCTAGGTGGGGTTCATTGTTACAAACAGAGGGTTTGTTGTAACACCTGCTAAAAAATTATTAAAATTCAATAAAATTCTGTCTATATACTAAAGGTGGATATTGTTTATATATCTGCCTATAATAGATATCCACACATTCATCCATCCATCATCCTTCATCTAACCATCCTTGTATTATGCATTAATAAATAGAAATAAATATATTTCAAAAGGGCTGCACAATTAAGACAAATTAATCATAATAGTGAGTTATTTCCTCCGATATAGTATTAACAGTTATCATTTTGATGAATAGTATTTACATTGTTTTCATTTCATTATCATCGTATACCTGAGGCTTCATTGTAACACTGTGTGAAAACTAACCCAGCTTTGTAAAATGTTTTTAATCCCAGCTATCAGTTACTAGGACTTGCTGACATGTTTCAAATGCTGTTTTAGGTAAGACGACAGTGATTCAAATAATATAAGGTTGGATTTGGTGACTTACACACCCAACTCAGAAATGGAAAAAAACTTCCATGCTTCCAAAATCTTAACCAAAACACATCAAAACTTTTCTCAGGAGATCTTGTAAAAGTAAGAGAAAAAGACCAAAAGCACAGATTGCTTGGCCCTGTATAAATATGTAATACATTTTCATTATTTTACTCTGAATATATGTAAGTAAATTATTTTTTTAATAACAATTATAAACGTTAAAGTAACTCTTATGTAATATTGTAATTGAACATATGTGCGGTATTATTCATGTCTGGCATTCCACATAGTTTAAGTAGACTTACCTATATTAAACCAGTGCTCCAAAAATCTTTAAATATAATGCCTTTGGGAATTTCATAATGGCAACCAGCACTAACTCTTTACCTTATGATCTTGCATGGGACACTTCTTGTCTGCTGTGTAGTTCATGACAAATACAGGGTTTTAAAAAATACAAAATAAAAAAAAAACACTAAAAGAGACTGGGTACTGTGCAAAAACTTTAATAAAGAACAGCAAGCAAAGACAAAAATAAACAATTGAAGGGTGCTTGATAATGTACAGGTGTAGGCAGTCATGCTGAAAGCTGGTTGGGATGTGGGGACTTGTGCTGGAATTCGCGGGCAGGCTCCCAGGTGTCATCTCAGGTTTTGCCACTGTAATATCAAAGTGCAGATAATGTCATTAGAAAACATAGTACAACTTTGAGGTACTTGTACTTATAGGAAAACATCATTGTTCTCCTCTACTAGACCAAATTACAGTATCATCCTAATATGATACATTCTGACAAAACACAGGTATTAATTACTGGTAAAAAAATCCCTTAGATCCCAACTTAGATTAATTAATACACACATTCACGAGGCACTGTACAAAACTTAAAAAGCACACATTGAAAAAAGATATGTGTGTATTAATTTGTCTAAGTTAAGGTAAGAACATAGTAAAATATTTAAATTTCCTTTAATAAAATGTGTTTTACTACTTGTTACTTCAATGATTAGAGAGGACATGTTCTATATATAGTTAGTTTTGTGAATGTGCACTTTAGCAGATTTTAGTTAATAGGTTATACTCTTACTAACAACAAAATAAAAATACCCATTGCCATTATGCCATATATTACAAATACATACTTTTCATTGTCTCATTAGAAAACAAGCAGGACAGCTCTCCGAGGGCATCAGCACAAGCTGAAAGAGATTTCCAATGATGGTCCATCCCTGCAACAAGAATCTTCTGCTCCTCCTCAGTCCTTAGATCGACAGAGTCTGGAATGCAATTATGAGAAAGTCTTAAGTCATTGGGTTTTCATGGCCTCTAGGTTTTGTAACTGGCTTTGCAGAGCTTTTTTGGTCTACAATGACAAACAATCACAGATAGCAAGAAACAAAACCAAATCTTTAATGCACAGCTTCAAACACTACTAACACACAATTCAAAACATCTACCACAAACTCTACTGATGTCATTACCTTCTGATATCAGCGAGATGGCCAAATTGTCAAACTTTTGCTGATTCCAGCCCATGGCCATGAGGGTCGGCAGGTCTGAGCATACTGCAAACACAGAAAATATTTTGTCACCATATTATTCCCCCTATTTATTATATGATTATATAACTAGTGCAGTATTGCACCTGCTAGTGCAGTTGTTTTACTTGCTTTTGACTTGGGTTTTGTGGTCACTGCGATCCTAGAGAGGAAGGCATTGCACTGTTCCACCTCCTCTCCTAGTGTTAATCCAGCAACATCCTGATATGCCATACTCCATTTCACCTGGTTAAAAATTAGGAAAGAAAGAAAGAACCAGATGTTTAATTTATTTTCTATCACACAGCAACTTTTCCTTACCTCACATTTAAAATCATGGGCTTTGGTATGAAATACTAAAAGGAAATGAATGTTAAGAAGGTGTTGGAGCTCACATCTATGCTAAATTGTTGGGAATTAAGTATGAAAAGATATTTAAGATTCTGCTTTAACAGGACAAAACAAAGTTCTTTACATTCTTACCATTAATTGTGACCACAGCAATTGTCTTTCCTGGACAGACCCTTAATGACTCTGGTGAACAACCACAGATTTTGTAAGGCATTTCCACAGGTACAAGCCGCACTGAAAAACATCATACAGTAGAGGACAATTAAGATCATTTCTTTTGACTGAGTAACATAAGATTGTAATGGATAAATAGTGGTGAAGCACATAGTTGAAAAAGTACATGAGAATGTACATGTTTAAAATGCTGACTGACACGGTGTATCCACATACATTCAACATCAAACAAAAAGGTATAATTGAGATAGTAAAGCATATTACTGTAGCTTAACTATTCTGAAAATGATATATGATGTACGTACACAAAACTTACCACAATGGGAAAGAGCCGTATCCACCACAACAGTTGTTAAAGGTAATGGCTGGAAGAATTCAGCAGTCATGGCATCTATGCTATGGAGGACATGTTTGGTGTGCATGATGACGTCACATTCAGCACAGAAGAAGGGGCGAGGTTGACAGTCACAACATTGGATAACAGCTGGACTTCTCCCACAAACATTTTCTTGTGCCACAGCCGTGTTCAGCAGACGGGGTCTCTATGCCCTCCACCTCTCTGAAAAGAGACTTTGACGTGTGCTCCAGTTTGAGGAAGCCAGAAGAGGATCTCTTGGGGTTCCAGGAGGTGATGCCTCTGAGAAATTGTTCAGTGATCTTGTAGAAAACACTAAAATAGTTAAAATAGTATACAAAAACAATACTTTTATATTTCTCTTTATACATATATATTTACAGCATCTAAGTGTACTTCATGTGTAAAAGGTCCAGTATTCAAGCTAATTTAAGAAAATAAACTATGTATTTATTTACATTATAACCCACTGTCATATTCTGTATATGTACAGATATAAATGATCATTTAAACACACTGAAGTACACCAACAGTCTCTGGAGCAAAGCCAACCTCACAATGAGTGTCAAGAACATTGGGAGGATCAGTGTTCCGAATGTGATCTGCTTAAGAGAATTAAAACAACACAAAGCAACATTTATATATAACATACAATATAATATACATATTTACAAATTCCAACTTGTCCCAAGGCTAGTGGCACAGTCTGGTTACAGTCTGTAATGGTGCAAGCTCACTGTTTAACATTATAGCTTGAGAGAAAAACTAGAACACTTTATTTTCCCAAACCCTTATGTTAACAGTCCAATAACTGTATGGATATCTATGCGTCATGCAGATGATGACAGCAAATAAGACTGCTCAAATAGAACCGATTATAAAGAAAGCATCTGATTGGCTATTGACAATAGCCTTAGGGGTCAATCACACCAAACGCGTTTTAAATGTGTGGAAACGCAAGGGCGCAAATTGCTAGGCAACCACAGATGCAACTCTCTTGTCAATCAAATATTGAAGCGTGAGCGCTCTTTTTCTGTTATGACAGATATTAGCAGAAACTTTACAAAGAGGGCACTTGCTCTGGCCTTGATGCGGGGTGAGAGTGCACAAACATGCAGGAGATAGTGTAGATCCTAAAAATATATTTTAAAATGTAAACAATACTGACCTTTCCTTGGTTGATTACTGCTTGACCTTGCATAGACAATATTTCCCATCAATGTCTCTTTTCTCTAATGCACCCTCGGCTCAGGTGTCTTCACTGGCGCTGCTGCTTCCTCTTCTTGCAGCTCACCAAGAGTGTCATCAGGACTTTGGAGCTCATCCTTCAGTTCTTGACCATCAACCAAGTTATCCAAGATCATAAGATGATATTGGAGCTCTGAATGGATGGACATGTTGATGGGCAGAAACACAAACAGACAGAAAGACTCACAACAAAGAGAACAACAGATAAAACAAATATAAATGTAAACAGAGAGTGCTACAGTGAGACTGACAAGTACAGTTTAACAAAACACATGTGACTATTAAAAGTGCCTTTGTTTTTGGTTTGTTTGTGGTGGTGGGGGTATAAAGAGTTTGAAGCTTGCAAATTTGAAGGACATAAACAGAAAATAAATAAATAACTAATAATACACACACGCACTCACGCACACAAGTCAACATAATAACTTAGTTGCGAGCTAGTGTAATATAGGTATATCACTACTGAAAATCTTGCATTTCCCTGTATCTTGCTGCAGGATTAACTTTTACACGACACAATTTATTGAATTAAGTTATCTAATTTTGATATTCCCTACCGGAAAAGCCAGCTAAGACCAGCATAAGCTGGTAGCTGGCTTAAGGTGGTTTAAGCTGGTCCTCCCAGCCTGGCAAACCTACAAGCTGGTGGATCAGCTGGTCAAGGTGACCAAAACACAGCTTGCTACACCAGCAATACCAGCTAAAACTAAGCTGGGAGACCAGCTAAAACCAGCTTATGCTGGTCTTAGTAGTTTTTAGCAGTAGAGTAGACATCAGACTGCCCCTTAACTTTCATACTCAATGCAAAGGTCAACTACGATAAAAAAAATGACGTTCGATGACGTCAGAGTTATTAAATTACAGGATTTTAAATAAACAAATTAATAATCATATAACACATAAATTAATCAAACACAATCGAAGTATAGTAAAATGTATATTTATATCTATATTTGTTAACATCAACGAGCCTCTGATAAAAATTATTTACCATCCAGCATGGTAATCAAAGCTAACAGTTAGATGAGCAGAAAACGCTTAAAATGCTACTCTCACGCGCCGTGGAGCGTTGTTAAAGTCACTTCTGAGTGTTGTTTTACCTGCAGATGATCGCTGTTTTAATAAAACTCCTCTCTGAATGTTGTTTTACCCGCATTTGAGCGTAAACTCACCGCTGAATGTTACTGAACCTGCAGCGTTCTTTAACTCACCGCAGACCGCGCTAGCTGATTTGAGATCAGACTGCGAGGGAATATTAACATTTAAAACCCAGTTGAATGGCCAGATAAATATGATCCGGGTCATAAAAGAACAGATCAATTGAGATTATGGGGGTCAATAAAATATATTTTTTGTACCAGGGTAATTGAAGCCGGGTGTCCACTGCTCACTAACTTGCTGTACGTTTCACCGAGTAGGCCTACATAAAACAATCACCTGACTGAAACGTACATATCGTTACGTTCTGGCAAAACTTTATTATCTTTTGATATTATCTATTCGGATTAACAGTTACAGTTAACTCATAGCCTACTCGAGTCTCTGTACAAAAAACGAAAACATACAAATGCATTTTTATTATAAATTGTTCCGTTTGCGAGGCAATACCATAAGCCGGGTGTCCACTGCTCACTAACTTGCTGTACGTTTCACCGAGTACATAAAACAATCACCTGACTGAAACGTACATATCGTTACGTTCTGGCAAAACTTTATTATCTTTTGATATTATCTATTCGGATTAACAGTTACAACTCATAGCCTACTCGAGGCTCGGTAGTGAGACACGTAGACCCATGTAAAATATTTGGTCTGGCTGTTCAAGAATAGTTTGCCATATAACGTTAGTTTTGTGCGGTTTGGTACGTATTACGAAATCAACGCGATATCATTATTGTGCGATTCCCTGCCGTTTAATTTCATCAAAACACACAAAACGAAAACATACAAATGCATTTTTATTATAAATTGTTCCGTTTGCGAGGCAATACCATACTCTTTCGGTAACTTACTTCGAGTAAGTGCGATGACCTCGAGGAAGTGTGATCCAGAAGATATGTGCTCTTGGCACCTCAAAAACATGGAAAAATTACTAATTGATTACAAAATGAGTGTATGATGACAAGTCTGAACATCCTTTATTAATATTGTCCCTTTTATAAACGTTAATAAACATGCATCTGATACGGGCCAAGTATGACTCGCTGTATACCACATAGCGCCTCTAGTGGACGTTTCACAGGGAAATGTACTTTCAGCTACGTATTTTAGGTTTTGCAAAAATGTAGGCAGAGTAACGTATTTCCAATGAGCCTGGGTTGCAATTTACGTGTATATTTACAGCTGGTCTATTCGCACTGGATTAGTATTACCTAAGTTATTTCTCCGGACCTTTTTACTGAAGGTAAAAATCGCCGTAATCTTTACTGACATTGTCCGTAATGATTACTGACATGGAGCATTCAGACAGGACTAAAATCACTGAGAAACTCTGATAAAAACTTGCTTTACCCCACCTCCCTATGTAAAACTAATCCCGTCCGAATAGTACTTATGATATCTTTATTTTTCTGTTTCACAAAAGGTCTTTTATAGTAAATAAAAAGGTTCTTTAAGCCCTATTCGGATGGAAATCGTTTTACAGGGGGACCTCTTAGAAAATTGTGCTTCTGAGAGGTCCTCTGTGTTTTTAATCCCGTCTGAATCAGCCATGTCTGTGTTTTCTCTGACGATCTCCGTAAAAATTCCAGAGCAATTTACCTACTGTTTTTCGCCAAACTCAGAAGGCCTCTGAGAAATGTAAACCCGTCCGGATGCAAATGTCTGTGTTTGCCCACAATATCTTTTGAAAACGCGGTTCATTTCATGTTTTGGCCAATGTGATCTGCCATAAGGTCTTACTAACGCACGTATATTGTACTTCCCGAGTCCTATTCATTCAGATATGGATGTTTTTTTTACATTCGGCGAAATACAATTATTAAATCAAGACGAGCCGAATATCCAACACTGTTAAGACTGACCACTGTAATATTAGTATAAGGTAAACTCAACCTTATTTTGTTCAACTCTGGAATGGTAATGTTAATTAATAAAGAAAATAAATTGTTATTAATCATTATTTCTTTGGGTTATTACAGTATAAGCAGCCAGTTATTTAAAATACATAGGCTACATTAGTAGGATTTCTATAAATTATTTTCATTTGTTAAAATTAAATTCATAAATGACATGTTCTGTCATAATTTTACATTTAAAGCAAATTATACAACAGTTATTTTTGGTTCTCGAATCTGATTGGCTAAGAGGCGTGCCATATTCTACTGATAACGGCACAGTAACCGCTTCACCTTTCGTATCATTCCGCCACCTAGTGAATGGAGGTCCTCTAAACAGGCTCATCTCTGAATGGAAAAACTGCACACACACACACACGGACACACACAAACGCGCTGTTTTTAATCACTCTCCGTGTGTCTCATTAGTTCACTAGCTCGTAAATCAGTGTGTCAATCCCAATCGGAAGTTATTATTCCGTCAAAGATCAGCGCTCTTGGATGTTACGTTAAAGTTAATGGAAGTTATGTCTTGTCACATCGTGTGGACGATTAACACTTGGAAAGAGGAATGTAAACTATTTTTTTCTGGAGCTATATCTCTTATCAGAACGCGAAAACACCGTGGAACTGCAGGTAAGCACCGCAGCTGTTAAATGTGGACATTGATCATTTACTTTATCGTGACGTGACTATTAAAACATGTTATGAGATATCGCCACTGATATATTTATAAGCAGCATGCAAAAACATCTCTCTGACACTTATAAAAAACGTTTTATATAGTACTGACAAGAACAAAGTTTAATAATAATCGATTGCTCTTTTTGCGTTAAGAGTAAATGGGAAAGCAATAGTAACGTTATACAAGTATAGTTTTATTAACTTTTACCTCGCGCCAAAACAATAACAACACAAAAGACACTAAATATGAATAAAAAAAACAAGTAATAGTTTGATCATGACACCAAATACTGGTGTTTTGATCTAATTTTGACCATCAAAAACAACCAAGGCAAATATCAGAGCCGGGAATCCCTGTCAGAGATGTAGCCCAGAGAGGGCGGCTGTCAGCGGGGCGAGTGAACACTGACGTGCGCTCATGCTTTGGTTCTCATTCGTACCGAATCTCACTAAGCAAACATTCAAACAGGCGCTATCTTTACTAATCGACTGCAGATTTAAATATAATACATATACATTCTCGACTGAACTAATCTTAAAACTTAACTTTGTGACCAAGAAACGGTAATATAAAGAAACGGCTTTTCAGTCCATTGAGTTGTTATGAGATTCAAAGCAGCCGAAAGTGTTACCTGTCATTCCGTGACGGAAGAAAGTAGTTCCCAAACAAATAGGCTTTTAAAATAATTCTGTTGTTATTTTCTAGTTTTCTTTTTTCAAACGTGTGCCGTCGAACTGTTGTATAAAAGCAATATCGCTCTCGGAGTCGTGTGATATAGCTCTATCTCATCACGGCTGTGATTGCCTCCGGCACTCGGCCTACGGCCTCTTGCCTCTGGCCTAATCACAGCCATGATGATATAGAGCTATATCACACTCCTACTCGAGCGATATTGCTTAAATATCAAACATTACAAATATGCGTATACAGAGCATGTGATCTTCTGCAACGCCCAAAAGCGTGAAACAGAACATAAAATTACAGACGTCGTGGGGGACATGTTGAAACTCAAACGTCGTTTGGAAAACTAATCCCGTCCGAATAGTGCTTTAGACTGTAAAAAGATAAGAAATGGTTCTTTTAGGAAACCATTGACTAAATGATTCAATGAGGAACCAAAAATGGTTCTTCTATATCACTGTTGTAAGAAACCAACTTTATTTTTAAAAGTGTAATGATAAAGTGTACAGTATCTTGTAATGCACGATACATCGCTTTAAATAAATGCATCTCCCAAATGCATAAATGTGAAAGGCGTCAAATGATGTCTGGTTTCCATTGATGTATGGTTTGTTAGGATAGGACAGTATTTTGCAATATTTGGACAAGAAACAACTATTTAAAAATTTGCAATCTGAGGGTGAAAATCCAAATATTGAGAAAATCGCCTTTTAAGTTGTCGAAATGAAGTCCTTAGGCAACACATTTTAGTAATGATACATATATTTTTTTCTATATATTTATGGTAGGAAATTTACAAAATATCTTCATGGTACATGATCTTAACTTAAAGGAATAGTCTACTCATTTTCAATATTAAAATATGTTATTACCTTAACTAAGAATTGTTGATACATCCCTCTATCATCTGTGTGCATGCACGTAAGCGCTGGAGCGCGCTGCGACGCTTCGATAGCATTTAGCTTAGCCCCATTCGGTCAATGGTACCATTTAGAGATAAAGTTAGAAGTGAACAAACACATCAACGTTTTTCCTATTTAAGACGAGTAGTTATACGAGCAAGTTTGGTGGTACAAAATAAAACGTAGCACTTTTCTAAGCGGATTTAAAAGAGGAACTATATTTTATGGCGTAATAGCACTTTTGGGAGCACTTCGACTCGCCTGAAAAGTCCGCTCCCCTTCTCACTCTCATAATGGGAGAGGGAGGGTGTTACTGCGCCGAGTCGAAGCACTCCCAAAAGTGCCACCACGCCACAAAATACAGCTCCTCCCCCAAATCCGCTTAGAAAAGCGCTACGCCCTATCCCGTACCACCAAACTTGCTCGTATAACTACTCGTCTTAAATAGAAAAAACGTTGATGTGTTTGGTCACTTCTAACTTTATCTCTAAATGGTACCATTGAATGAATGGGGCTAAGTTAAATGCTATCGAAGCGTCGCAGCGCGCTCCAGCGCTTACGTGCACGCACACAGATGATAGAGGGATGTATCAACAATTCTTAGTTAAGGTACTAACATATTTTAATATTGAAAATGAGTAGACTATTCCTTTAATATCCTAATGCCTAACTTTTTTGCCCTAAAAATAAATCGATAATTGTTGGCTATTGCTACAAATATACCTGTGCAACTTATGCCCCAGTGGTCCAGGTTCACATATGGACTTTCTGGTGCATCTTTGTAGTTTTTGAAGTGTGGCAGTATAATTTACAATCCACTTAACACATGCGACAAAGAAGCACATCTTGTGTTTCGCAAAAGAAGTTGTGAATGATGACCAAATCTTCATTATTGGCAAACTACTGTATTCCTTTAAATCGATGTTTGGCCCTGGCACAAGCAAACAAACCTGTTAGTGAGGTGTGAACAGAGCTTCAGCCTCTCAAAGTGGAAACGCTACAACACTGATTCTCTGGAGGACAGATGATCTACTTTGAAGTGTATTTGAGTGACATGGACTGAAATGTATGCTGGTGTGAGGAGAGCAGCCAAAGCCTCTTTCTCTCGCTCCTTTAGAAGAAGAAATAGAGAGAGGGGTGTCTATAACAGTCAGGGGCAAAAGAAAACATCCTCTCTTGGTTTTCCTGTCCTCTGGTTTCTATTTGTGGTGGAGGGATAGGACTCCTGTGACCCAAGGAAAGGAAGGGGAGGGGCAGCACTAAAACCAGCCAATGGAACGCAAGCAGCCGCTGATGAAATAGCTCAGGAGTGCCTTTTATCTGTCCACTGCAGGCTTGGCTTCCTACCTAGCATAGTTTTATCTCGCTGACATATCGAGTGGACTTTAACGGGGCCAGCAATGGAAAAGGAATTATACCATTAGGCCACACGCAGAGTTATCCTCCTTTTCTACCCATTTCTATCACTTTACACCCATTACAAAAGTATAGGGCACATGAGAGGAACCTGTGGTGCCAAAACAATCATAATTCATCATCACATACGCACAATGTGATGATAGACAATAACCGTGATGATCTAATACAGAGATGAATGATGTTCAAAGCTTGAATTAAATACAAATCACCCAATACGTTTGTCAAAATGCTTAATGTACAATGCGCTGGACTTGTTCCATTACCAGCATGAAAAATTAAACAAAATTAAACAAATTAAAGCATTAAGAATCGTGGCTAATGACTCATTATTTGCCTGTTGCCTGTCAATTGTCAAGACGTTTTTCACACAAAATTGGAAAAATGCATAATTAAAAATAACTAAGGTGATAACTGGATGGCACTCACAAAATTTAGCATGCGTAGAATGAGGTCATGAGACAAATGTAATAAGGCCTTGCTTTTGTTTGAAATGTCTTCGACTAAATATAATATATGGTCTCACTGTTAATACGTAGTATAAATAAGTAACTTTCAAATACACAAAACATACTTTTTTGTACGTTTAAAATAATAGATGCTGAAGTGTACAATGTAGAATTTGTAACATTTAATCGTAACATTACTGCGTTTTTACAGCTACAAAACGTAAAACCTTTACAAATCTTTCATACCGAAATAAGCCTAGTAATGATTAGCATTAGCAACGTAATTATTCGGCTAATACCGTTGTCAAACTATTTACAAGCCAACTTTTTTTTTGTTAAAATATTAGCCTTTTGTGTATACATGGCGATTCATAGACTTTGCAAATATTATGCAAGCAGCTTCTGAGCAGCAGATAAGCCAGTTCGCCGCTGAAAATGAGGAGGACATGAGAAGATAATATGAATTAAAGTTATTTAACCCTCAGGTTGTGTTCAGAACCATATAACACCTTTTGTGTTCCCAGTCAAAAATGACCAGCCGAAAAAAAAAGCTTATAAATCACTATATATTTACCCAATATTGGATTCAATATTTTTGTCAATTTTTTTTTTTTTTTTTAATTAGGACTGGGTTTTATATTTCTATTTGCATCTGATTAATCATAGCCCTCATAGCATTAGCAATGCTAATAATTTATCAATCTTTCCTTGTGGAATAGACTCCGAAAAGGGCTGGATTATTTTTGACCCATAATGGGCAAACACTGGACAGAACACGCTGCTGGGCCAAAACCGACCCAATGCTGGGCTGTTTTAACCCAACTGTTGGGTTATTATAATCCATGGTTGCATAACAACAATCCAACATTGGGTTATTTTTAACCCAGTATGTGTTCTGTCCAATATTTACCCATTATGGGCCAAAAACAACACAGCCCCCTTTAGAGTGTAGAGTAATATTTTTGTTAACTTCTCATCTTAAGTGAAATATTATTAAACTTTTACCTTATTTGTTTAACCATGATATTAATAGAAACTATAGTAAGAGCTGGACTGTTGCTTTATTTATCCAATTTGAAAAAAGTGCTAATTTGGAATAACACTTTGGAAAAAGTGGGCCGGTCTTGGGCCTGAAACTCCCGGGCTGAAAAGTGGCCCCACTCCGTCCTCGCCGATTTCTGTATAATATCCCTTTAACAGTTTTATCAATAATGTTATCACCCTAACCCTACCCCAAACCTTACATTAAACCCAAACTCTATTTTTTTTACAAAAAAAGGTATTATTTTTATACTATTCAATGGACAGAAATGTGTAGGAAATCTTTAGTAACAATAATAACAATATAGATATTTTAAGCCGCTAATACAGACCTACCCCTAAACCTACCCAAAACAGTCAAGGCGCACATTTCCGATTTCAGAAGTACATTGAAATACTAAAGGACGGCAATGTTGCAAATCTGTGACCTAGCATGCGAGAGCCGATGAGCGTTTAATACAGGGTTCCCACACCTAAGTCAACTTCAACTTTTCAAGGACTTTCCAGGTCCAATACCCTCAAATTCAAGGACTAAATGTGGGGACACATTTCAAGTGAGAGCAAGGTTACATTGTATACCTTCAAAGACTGCGGTGACACTTTGGGGACGCCTCCAGGGGTAAGTGTGTCTGAATGTCTATATCAAATTCAACCAATGGTGAGGCTTAATGACAAAGACAGGGTGACGCAGGAGCCAGGAAGTATATCGCTATCTGAAATATTGCCAAAGATGGCGTAACAGGGATGCAGGAAGTGTGGCAAGGGAGAGACGCAGCGTCTCGTTCCCTTCTCAGGGAACAACAGTTACATACGTAACCCGAGACATTTTCAAACACAACTATGCAAAAAGCATTTTGGTATGAATCAACATTCGCATACAGAAGATATAAGCATTTAAAGCGAACAGTTTAGCACGTGTGTTTAAAAGGCTTGAATTTTTATGATATTATCCTACACTACACAGGGAATAATATGGATTTTTTTCCAGAAGACGTCTTGCATAAAATAGATTCAAGCACTTCCAATGACCTGTATCTATGTATATTTTCAAAAACTTCCCATGGCCTTGAATTTTTCCCCCAGATTCACAAACTTTCAAGGATTTCAAGGACCCGTGGGAACCCTGTTGATATCACTGCCGTAAAGCAATGTGCTGTAAAGCTTCTTGAAGAGCAATATTTGAATTCAAATTCATAACAAACCCAAAATTTGACATTTACAGTGTCTGATGAGAACTAGGATTTAGATCTCTGGATAAAAGGCTGAATTTGGATCTGTTCCTCGTAATTGTGTGAATTTTAAAAATGTAGATTACAGCTAATAAAATTAACATCTTTTGTGAATTAACGTTGTATTTTGGTGTATATTATTGCATAAGAGAAGACTGCTTTGTGCGTCATGGTAAACAAACTAAATATTACAAAATGGTTAAATTATTACAGAAATGTTATTCATTTCAAGGTTTTAAAGTGCAGTCTTGTTTAATATTGTGTAATTCTCTAAAAGTCATGAACATTTCATTAGGTAAATTAGTGAATTAAATAAGTCAGAAAATACGACTGAAAACATGTCATTAATATAAGTTAGAAATGCCAATGCCCGCCATTTTCATATTTATTAATAGGAATAAGTACAAATTTGTACATCTGTAAAACTGTTAATATGTAAATAATTACTGTATCGTATTAGTCCTGTCAACACATCAATATGATACAGTGTGTATTAAAACTTAAGTAAATGTATGTGTGGTAAAATATGCATGTATTCTCATTAGATCACGTTGTATATATTGATCCACAAGTCCACAACCTATTTAAAAATAGTATGCAGTGTACAGTATGTTATTCTACTCAAAGCATGGTAAATGTCTAATTTTAAAGGAATAGTCCACTTTCTTAAAAGAAAAATCCAGATAATTTACTCACCACCATGTCATCCAAAATGTTGATGTCTTTCTTTGTTCAGTCGAGAAGAAATTATGTTTTTTTTTAGGAAAACATTGCAGGATTTTTCTCATTTTAATGGACTTTAATAGAGCCCAACATTTAACACTTAACTCAACACTTAACAGTTTTTTTTCAATGGAGGACTATAAAGGACTATAAACGATCCCAAACGAGGCATAAGGGTCTTGTCTGGCGAAGCGATTGTCATTTTTGACAAGAAAAATAAAAAATATGCTCTTTTAAACCACAACTTTTTGTCTAGATCGATCCAGCGCGACCTAACGTAAATGCGTAGTGACGTAGGGAAGTCACGTGTTACATATATAAAACGCACATTTGCAGACCATTGTAAACAATAAACTGACACAAAGACATTAATTTGTATCATTTGACATACAACAACGTCGGAACGGTCCTCTTTCAACACACTTGTAAACACTGGGGCGGAGTTTCGCGGTCGTCCTCTGTGACCTCTTGACGTATTGCGTGAGGTCACGCTGACACTTTCAGGGCCGGATCTAGACGAGAAATTGTTGTTCAAAAGTGTACACTTGTTATTCTTATTGTCAAAAATGACAATCGTTCCGCTAGACAAGACCCCCATGCCCCGTTTGGGATTGTTTAGAGTCCTTTGAAACTCAGTTGAAAAAAACTGTTAAGTGTTGAGTTAAGTATTAATTGTTGGTGTCTATTAAAGTCCATTAAAATGAGAAAAATCCTGCAATGTTTTTCTCAAAAAACATAATTTCTTCTCGACTGAACAAAGAAAGACATCAACATTTTGGATGACATGGTGGTGAGTAAATTATCTGGATTTTTCTTTTAAGAAAATGGAATATTCCTTTAACTTAAAAGAAAAAGTGAAAGGGTCAGTATTAGTATCCTAATTGAAATATGAAAAATAAAACAACTGGTAAACCTCCCCGAACAGCTCTCTTACTTCAAAAAACCTGCTAGCTTACAGTGAAAAATGTATAATTTCTCCTTAAACACAAATCCTAAACATAACTGACTTTGAAGAAGCTATCAGTTTAAAGTGGCTTAGTTTATCTTTTTTTATTGTCTTTGTATTATCTGTACGAGTGTCCTTTGCTCTCAGTAATGAGTGGCCAAAGCCAGACTCACATATCGACCAGCACCTTACAGAGCTCTTTGCGGTGTTCCTCCTGATAGCAGATAACCTTTCTTAACTCTGCGAAATAAAGATACAGGTTGAAGCAACCTTTAAAGGCCAATTGCCGTACAGCAAATCAGAGTCTTCCCAGAATTCCGATATGAAAGATTCTTCACGTTTCGGACTTACATGCACAAAAATGCGTGAAATGAATGAAGAAGCAAATAAGTAAGGAATAATTGACGACGGGCCATTGAATTATAAGAAAATAATGCACACTCAAGGTGAAATGCGGCACGACGTGAAGCGGACATTGCTCTGGTGCCTATTTTTAAGACATTTTGACAAGTTAGGTGTGCGGTTATCAGAAATTATACCACGGGTCTGTTGAATGCTGTATTCTGATTGGCTGGGAAATGTTCCGTGGGTGTTGATTACCGCACACCTAACTTGTCAAATGTCTTAAAAATAGGCACCAGAGCAATGTTTGTGGTAACCGTGGTATAAGAGGAATAATTGACTTCGGTCCTTTGAATTATTTTAAAATAATGCACACCCACGGTGTAACGACACTCCGCTTCGCGTCGTGCCGCATTGCACCTTGGGTGTGCATTATTTTCTTATAATTCAGTGGCCCGTCGTCAATTATTCCTTACTTAATGCATACCCACAGAACATTTCTCAGCCAGTCAGAATACAGCGTTCAACAGACCCGTAATATAAATTAATGTTAATACACACACTATGCAGTCAAGTCAATAATGTATTCCTAAAACATTACAATCCTGTGGTACAAGCAAACTACTTTCATCACACAAAAGAAACTTACAGGAAACAACACAAAATGGGGCGACAGCATCATTAGAAAGTTTTCAGAGGATACACAGCGACAGTAACATCATCTCATTACGGCACTGTACCAGCAGCACACGCAGGCCTGTGTTAGAAAATTGCCTCTTTTTCCAAGGCCATGACAATCTAAATCCACCCTCTTTCTTTCTCATTTTCTTCTGTTCCTGCAGCCACCCAGCCAACTCTTCCCTGCCTGCTGGTTTTTATGAGCGTCCAGCCGTTGGCCAGGGAGGCTGGCACTGGTTAAAAAGCATCAGCTCTCTCTAGATCAAGGTCCAGGTGGGATGGTTTGCCTGCAGAGTTTGGCGCTGTTACTAGGAGTCTCTATTTCTCTAATCTTCTTTTCCACCTCTGCCCTAACCAATCAGGCCTAAATAGCTGAATCAAATCCACCTTAAAAAGATCATTCACCTAAAAATGAAAATTCTGTCATCATTTACTCACCCCCGAGTTGCACCAAACCTGTATGAATTTCTTTGTTTAGCAGACTACAGAGAAAGACTTTTTAAGCAACGTTGGTAACCAAATACCAGTTTTTGAGCACCATCGAGTAACATAGTATTTTTCTTTCCTAGTATTGGAGTTAATGGTGCTGCTGCTTCCTGCTTGATTACATATATCTTCCTGTATAACACTTTTTTTACAGGTTTGAAACAACTTGAGGTTGAGTAAATGATGACAGGATGTTAAATTATCCTTTTAAAGGAAAACACCACCATTTTTCAATATTTTATGTTCTTAACTTAACGAATTACAACCTGATCTGAAATTTCCATGTTATAGTCACGGAGCTTGTTGACCCTCCATTGAAAATCTACGTACGGTATACTGTCCATGTCCAGAAAGGTGATAAAAACATCATCAAAGTAGTCCATGTGACATCAGTGGGTCAGTTAGAATGTGTTGAAGCATCGAAAATACCTATATAAGACTTTATTCATCATTGTCTTCTCTTCCGTGTCTGTTGTGAAGCGCATGCGCGAGACTAAAGTCACGTGACTGCAGTGACGTGGCTGACGTGTTATCTGGTGTGCCCCAGCTGTTTTTTTTCTGCACCCGGGCTTCGTTTACAGTCTGAGGGAGAGCACGCTGTAAGATTGAAAAAAACTTCCCAACATTTCTGAGGATAACACGTCATCCGCGTCACTGCAGTCACGTGGCTTTGGTCTCGCGCATGGGCTTCACGGCAGACGCGGAGAAGAAGACAATGCTGTCGTAATTTTTTTATTTTTGGACCAAAATGTATTTCCGATGCTTCAACACATTCTAACTGACCCACTGATGTCACATGGACTACTTTGATGATGTTTTTTTTACCTTTCTGGGCATGGACAGTATACCGTACGTAGATTTTCAATGGAGGGTCAGAAAGCTATCGAACTAAATATAAAACATCTTAAACTGTGTTCTGAAGATGAATGGAGGTCTTACGAGTTTAGAACGACATGAGGGTGAGTCATTAATGACATTATTTTCATTTTTGGGTGAACTATCCCTTTAAATTTTTTAGGTGAACTGAAGTACTACTAAAGTAAAACTTTACTTTTATTTAGTATATTTGTAGTATAACTTGTGAAGATGAAGATATTTGGTAGTAAAAACTGTAATAACCAAACAGATCTGGGGCACCATTCACTTCCATGGTATATTTTTTACTAATATGAAAGTCAATGGTGCCACAGATCTGCTTTGTTACAAGCATTCTTCAAAATTTATTTTTGTTCAGCAAAACAAATAAATGTATATATACATTTATTTTCTCAGTAGTCATTGTAACTTCAACCAGAAATGATGTAAAGCAGTCATGCCCATAGATAGTCAAAAAAATGCAGTATAGCAGCATTGCACGTTTCCATACTATACCGTATGATGTAGGCCACCGCCCAGCCCTTAGCAAACCAAAGCAAATAGATCAAACAGAGACTCTAAAATCTCAAAGTTTTTATTCTTCGTCTGATCCCTGACTGTTACCATCTCTTATCAGCATGTGTTTGGCTCACAGATGACCTCTCTCCTGCTCACAGGTCAGAGGAGCAGAGAAACAAGGATGTCTCAGCCAGGATACCATTAACCTCATGAGCCTGAGCAAATGGAAGCACTGTGTTCTCGCCAGTCTGTAGCGTGATTGCTGCAACGTTGCTCTATGGGTTACTGAGCGTTTCCTGAACTGACCATTAATCCAACGTTGCTTTTCTCCTTAGCCCTAACTCATATGAATATACAACTAATGTCAAATATTGTATATGGATAGCTCAACTGGTCAACTTGATTGCACTAGTATAAAAGCATACATATGCGTAAATGTAAATTTAGCTATGATCAGGGACCAAGCACAGTGACCCATTTCAGTGAGCATAGAAATGTAGTCAAAATCTACTGTTTTATGCCAATGTAAAAGCATTTTGTCACTGTCCGATAAAAACCACGTATGTCCATTTTGCCGATTTTGAGATTTTTCGACGGATTGAATGTCCAAGGTTCATTTCCATATACACTATGTTTCACATATCTAAATGGCCAATGAAAAGTTGTGAAATCATGTCATCTGATTTTCACGTATATCCATTTGGTGTCAAAGCTGTCAATCACGCCCTGTGGAAGCATCTCTCCAGTCTCGTGAAGTTTCATCGAAGCTCAGCACTGGATCGCCGAATAAACATAGCCTGGTGAGACAATGGCTGGGTCCCAAACCGCCTACTTCCATACTATATAGTATGTAAAAAGTGCTAGTTTGCATACTATATAGTATGGAAGTAGGCGGTTTGGGACGCAGCAAAAGACTTTCCTTCATCGAGGTAAACGTTTCCCCCCTGACGCCTAGGACGTCTAGGAGTGACAAAATTAGGACTGTGCAAACAAAGTATCTGTCTAGAATTACCAAGTCAGTGTATTGACTCATTGTCCCTTCATAGTTTGCAAGAGACGTTTAATAAATTTATAATTAATATTAAATAAACTAAGACGTAGGATATTTAATAAACTGAGCGTATTCATCTGTCAATATGAAACACGACTTGGCCATTCTAATTAATGATCGGAAGAACGCGTATCGACCACCATTACTGTAAAATATGCACGTATGTCCATTTAAACTCAATTTTGGTCAAATGTGGATTATATCATTACACTGGCAAGAATATGGTTATATGTAAAGATGCCGTACCAATATGACAACGCTACATTCAACTGCTTTTGAAATACAGTGTTTTTTCTTCCTGAAAAGTAACCGTTTTGGACATACGCGAGTTTCATCGGGCAGCGACGATTAATTATTGAACCTTACATTGTTTGGAAGTTGCATGCACTGCTATGTTTTGCAATATCACCTTTGATTAAACTGGAATGCAATTGTGCATGCTTCCTCTTTCACATATAGAAATATCCTGCGTCAAATTTTCCTAAGGTTCTGCCACCTAAAGTATTATGCTACACAATAGTACCTAACACGTTTAAAACCCAATAATGCACGGAAATAATCTAGTTTCTATAAAAAGTAAAGCTGTTACAGTAGCTTTGGCATCTGCTGTCCTCCCCAGCGCCCCAGTAAAGAGACCCCTGAAGCTGCTCATAATGTATTGCTGTATTTTCCGTGCACAATCAATGAGCTCGTCTCTAAACCCAGATTAAAGTCAACTCTGATCAGATCCCAGCCTGCGCCGAGAAGGAAATCCAATCTGGTCCCATGGATTCCTTTCAACAAATCTTGCTGTGTGTTAATGTGTCACAGCGGGGCCAAAGATTCTGGGAAATAGGAGAAGAGAGCAATGAAATAGGATTTTCTACACCCTCCATGCACTGGCACGCCACCTCCTTCCCTCTCTGCCCTGATCTCTGGTCAGGGAAATTGAATTTTAATTCTATTAAGGCAAACTTGTGATGCCAGGTGCATCCTTGCTTGTGTTGGTCTGTATCTGTATTGGTCTGTAAATGATGTATCAGCCAAGTCTAAACTTGGATTCCAAAATTGAAGCAGATTAGCTAAAAAAAACACCCGCTACCCACATCATCTCTTCATAAAATGCAAGAAAATGCTCTAAAAAGTCTCTAAAAATGCTATGTGGGTATTTGATTAATGGACAAACAGTATTTTCCTATTTTTTAACTCGCCAAATAACCAATTAAAGGCGGGGTGCATGATTTTTGAAAAACGCTTTGGAAAGGGAGTCGGGCCGAGTACCAAAACACACTTGTAGCCAATCAGCAGTTAGGGGCGTGTCTACTAACTTGCCTGGGTTGCGTATGTGTGGGGTGGGTCTATCAAAAGAAGGTCCAGGGCGTGTTTGTTTATGTGATTTCAAATATCAACATTGGCTTTCAGAGATCATGCACCCCCCTTTAATACACTGTAAAAAATGTGGCATAAAGTTTGAACAAGGTAACTATGCAAGTCAGTCCAGCCAACTTTAAAGTTTGACTTGTGATAAGTTGACATAACTTAGAAAAACAAGTTGACAGATAATGCATAAATTGATATTATTGGGTCCCCAGTGCTTTAATCAACCTAGGAAATGTGAAAAAGATCAACCCAGTAACTTAGTTTTGGTAAACCATTCTCTGCAAGCATGTGAAAAAATTATTGAAATTTGACTCCCCTTATGATGTCAGAAGGGGATCTTATTATATTAATACCCTTAATCTGCACTATCCAACTACGGCATTGAGAGAAAATAATTCACAGCACAATTATTATTATGGCGATCAGTGTTTGCATTTCATCATCTCATTTGCATTTTAAATGACACACCCAAAAACTGCAAATTTTTGCTCACACCTATAAAGTGGCAATTTTACTATGTTATAATAAATTATCTATATCATATCTTGAGCTAGAACTTAACACTTGTACTCTGGGGACGCCAAAGATTTAATGTCCAATTTTACTTAATTTGGTAAGTTAAAGTAACATAAAAATATATATTGATTTGACCATTTTTACAGTGTAAGGTCACTTTACGAACTTATTAGAACAAGTGAGACGCTTAGCTGACACCCTGAGCGAAAACTAAAGCCGTTTTTATTTTCCCTCCGCTTGTCATTCAAAGCAAACAAAACTGAGTCTGCCAAAGTAATATTTCACTTTCATGAGCACTTTGACGTTACACTATAAACAATAAAAAGCTTTGTATGATGATTTTTTTTAGGCTTTTAGTTGAACATTATAAAGAGTTCCATGTGTCTGATTTAATCTAATTAATGAGTGTTAAATAATCCTAGATGGAAAGAGTTAAAAGTCACACCAAACTAACTGCTAAGCTCCATATCAAAGCTAAACACTTTTCACTCAACCACTTTACAAATGTAATGACGTGAATGTATTGTCACATTTTAATGTCAACAAAGGAGTGTGGGGAAAGCTGCGTACTGTTCAAATGTAAAGTTAAAGACATGCAAACAGTTGTGGAAACACTGAGGACATCTGTAGTGTTTATTGTGCCGCTAACACAGATTGATCTACAGTATAATGACCAATTATACAGGAAAAAACCATGTGTGAACCAAAGCTTGCTTTTTGGTTTACTGCATTTTCCTTCAGAGTAAAAATGCTAATCAAAGATTATATGAAGATACATCATTTGTTCTTAGCATATTTGTATTTTAAGATGCGCATATTGGACACTTGTATGGCATATGGCATTGGGCACAGTTATTAGGAACATAAAAATGAGCTAACTAAAATAACATATTGGAGTATTATGAGTAGGCATATGGGAGTGAAGTATTATGGGTAGGCATATGGGTTTGTCCATATTTTACTCAACCACTTGAAACAAGCCAAAAAAAATTTAGTGTGCAAAGGCCAAAGTAATAGAAGACAAAATAGCATTTATATCTAGGATATCAGTGAATGTAATATATAAATTGCAATATTATAGTAGACTGGTGACATGCTATAATATATGGCTCGAAAAATATGCCTTCCAATAAGCACAGAGGAAATTCTTTGCTGCCTTAAATATTTTTGTTTAATCAACTAGATTTTCAAGTTATTTCAACTTACTATTATTTATCTTCACTAGAGATGCTACAACTTAAAAAATATAGTTGAAATAAGTCAACATAACATGTTATAAGTTATGACAACTCATCTCTAGTTGAGATAAATAATAGTAAGTTGAATTGACTTGTAAATCTGAGTTGATTTAACTCTATCCCCGCCATTAACGAGTTTATTAACGTTTATTAACATTTATTAACGTCAATTAAGAGAAAACATTTGCATGATAAAAACGTGTTCCTGATGAGTGTTTATGGTTATCTGTAATATCGCAATAATCCACTAGATGGCACACTTACCAAATTTATTAAAAAACCGAAGCAAAACAATATTTATTAATTTTAAACTCCGTGTATGTTTTAATAATCATTCTGAATCTGATCTCTAACAAAATTCCTTCAAAACAATGAAGAAAAATATCCATATTTAAGAGTTTATAAACAGAGAAAAAATATAGATAGGATGAAAGTTTTTTTCCCCCTTTTGTTTGTTTATTGTTTGTTTGAAAGCAGAGGGTCGGTTCTTTCATTTGACATATTTGTATGTTTATATATATTTTTTTTTTTCCTGTAAGGCATTTTTGTAACAAAAAATTCACAAAAAGTCTGGCAGGGAATGAGTTAAACAAAACAATTTAAGGCAGCAGGTAAATTCATACTCGCTATTTGTCATGAATACCCACAATGTACATTAAGTACTTACAGAAGCTTTGTTCATGGGCAAACATACCTTTCATCAAAATATTTCCAGCAGTAGATTAATTAAATGTAAATATAATACCAAAAGAGACCAAAATCAACCATATACATGGTGAAAAGCAGGAATACTCCTCTTCAAAAGTGTACAGACTCTTGAAATTTCTTAGTGACACTTGAAATGTGGAGGTTTTATATAACCAAAAAATACTTAAAGGGGACATATTATGCCCATTTTAACCATGTAATATAAGTCTCAGGTGTGGCCAGAATGTATTGGTAAAGGTTTAGCCCAAAATACCCCAGATCATTTAATATAGCATGTCCAAAATGCCCCTATTTGGGTGGGAGCAAAAATTCACTGTTTTGTGTACTTTTCAATGCAAATAAGCTATTGCCCTTCGCTCCCTTGTGAAAAATTATGCTTTGGTCAAAATAGATCTGATTTCGCAAAGAAGCACAGAAAAACAGCAGACAGCATTCAACTCACTAAAGGCAGAAACTATGGGAATACAAGACTGTAAGACTGTAAGCCAGGGGTCGTGGGCGGGGCTTTAGCAGTGTGACATCACATTGCTAAGAGAATCAAAACAGCATGCAAAATTAGTTTTGGTTAAATGGGGATTAAAAAATGGGGTGAATAATTTTTATTATGTTGTAGGGTAGTTGTGTTCACACACTGCCAACACAAATGTATGTCTAAATACCTTGTAAAAGTGGATTTTGTATAATAGGTGCCCTTTAAAGGGATAGTTTGGCCAAAAATGATATTAAACCTATGATTTACTCACCCCGAAGCCATCTGAGATGCATATGTTCATCATTTTTTAGACGAACACATTTTCAGTTATTTTAGAAAATGTCTTATATATCTTCCAGCTGCTAAACAGTAAAGTTACAGGGTCCAGCTCCTTCAAGTCAAAAAATGTGCATTTATCCTTCCCCAAAGAAATCCAAACGGCTCCAGGATTATAAACAAAGGTCTTCTGAGGGTTATCCGCATGGTGTTGTTGTAGAAATATCCACATTCAAAACCCCACAAATGAAAACAACTACCTTCCGGTAGCGCGGCCATCCTAGACTCCTCTGTATTCAAGAAAGAGTATTAGCGTAGTGTATGCACTTTTCTTAGTGACGTATGACAAATTCGGAGGGCGGGGGCACAGAGCAGCAGCACAGAACCCTGCGTAAACTGCATACGCTCGCATCTTGAATGTGGACACGACTAAGATGGCGGCGTTACCGGAAGCTAGTTATTTTCATATATTAAGTTTTAAATTTGGATATTTCTACAACAAAACGGCGCGGATTACCCTCAGAAGGCCTTTGTTTATTATCCTGGAGCCATTTGGATTTATTTTGAAAAGGATGGATGCACATTTTTTGGACTTGAAGGACATGGACCCTGTAACTTTACATGTACGTTTGATTAACTGAATTATCTAAAACATTTTCTAAAATAACTGAAAATGTGTTTGTCTGAAAAATAATGGACATATGCATCTTAGACGGCTTCAGGGTGAATAAATCATGGGTTTAATATCATTTTTGGCCGAACTATCCCTTTAAGGTAAAGTTGAAGTACGGTAAGTATGAGATGCCTTAGCTGAAAATCTATACGTCAAATATACAAAGCTAAAAACTGTATATAATCTGGTTTGCTAAATAAAAAAACAGTAGTGACCATAATTATGCTTATACAACACAAACCTCTTATCGGTCTCTAAAGCTACAGCGTTGGCTGTAAGCATTTGAATTGCATAAAAAGTGATTCAATTCCCAGTGCTCCAGAATGTTCATTAACATTCAGTTAAATGCAGCCCCATAGATTAAAACATGCTAATACTGGGATTCAATGGGATCGCATACAGTCTCTGCTGCTAAACCTCTAGGACAAGCCAATCGGACGCCTCATTTAAAGTTTCAATTTACATTCAACAAAGTGTGAAGGTGAAGTATATCATTTCTGAGACAGGCTTACCCCATTTAGTCCCAAGTAGTTTCTAAATTCAATGCTGTAATCTAACAACAACATGAAACACACTTGTTAACCTCAAACATCGCATTAAACAAAAGATATTTGGAAAAAGGAACATGGCCCCGTGGGAGGCGTTATGAATAATGATAATATATGAATAATTTATGTGATGTATTTAGTTTTTTTCTGTACTAAGGGAGAAATCCAGTTATTAAGCAACTTTAAGCCTTTTATCAGTAGCAGAAAGCTACGGGCCCTGCCACAGACCAAACATGTCTTCCATATTACCAATTTTCCACAGAGCTTTTCTTCCCTAATGTTCTTTTTCCACTGACTGGGTGAAGCAGTTTTACAGTTTACAGCCGCGCTCACGCTGAGCTTGTCAAAGAATTCCAGTTTTCTGTTTCGGCACAGCGTATACACCTAACGTGTCACTTCAGTGCCCACTTTCCCCACGGCTGCACCGAAAAAGACAGAGGGTAAAAATGGAGTACAGGTTTCACATGTCAGGTGACATAGTGAGATTCAAAACCAGCACAATGGCACTGTAATGCATGACTTTTACCTGCAAGAGACATGCATGGGTTTCATTGTTGACCCTCTTTGCCAGGGGCGTCATGCACCAATTTTTTTTAAGGGGGCATAGCGTGCACAACTGACAGAAATGTGTGCACAAACAGACAATATTATAGGTCTTTGAAGTTGGGTCATGATGCTATTTGCTAATCGCTGTGATATTTTCCTAGCCTGGGTGCCAGCCGATCTTAGCCCCGCCCACCACGATTTGAAAAACGGGGAAGATCGGTCTGGGGATTCACCGTTGAGGAGCTACTATGCGAATACCAAAACCGGCCGACGAATCAAATTGTGAGGGCGGGCTTTATACGATGATGGACAGATGATCAACAGTAACGTATCAACCACGTCACCAAAGAGCGCGTGTGTTCAATCTGTTTACAATGAAATGGCTGCCGCTGGTGAATTCAGATGTGTGGATTCTGACATTGAGTCTGTTCTAAAAGATATCGACAGAGCATTGATTTAAAAAGAGGAACAGAGAAACGCGATCAAGGCATTTGTTTATGTTTTCGCCGTCCTTCCTATGGAGGACAAAGTTAAAGAAGCAACTGAAATGGGTATCATGGCGATGCAACTCAGCGTGCATGACGAGATGGATATAATTAGCGGTCGTTGCCAGCTTCTTTTCGGAATAAGTGGAGGGACATGCTAGGCTCCGATATTTTTCAAGCCAACGTAATGGGTAGCTATCGTCGTGGATGAAGTTCACCTAACGTACAAATGGTAAGAGATAAGGGCGATTTATAGTCGTGCGTAGGTCCTACGGCGTAGCTACGGCGTAGGCTATCCGTAGCCTGTGCGTAGCTCTGCGTAGCCTGACGCGCACCTCACAAAAAATTTAACAGCGCGTCAGATCTACGTGGACCGCAAGCGCTGTGATTGGTCAACCAGAACCCCTCCCGTCAGGTAAAAAAAACTGTGTCATAGGTATTTCCGTTTGTGACGGTGAAAACAAAGATGAGCCAAGTTGAGGAGTGATTTAACTCAAACTGCATCAAAAGTCGCTGTTTATTTACTTCCATCATTGCTGGTCTTCTCAAATTATACACAACAAGTTGCTGTTTCTTCTTCGTTTGTGGGTTAACTTGCTTAGTTTCTTCTTCTTTCACGTTTGTGCTGCTACTGTGGTTACACGCGTGGATACTGCCTACCAGCGGTCGCGCGTGTGTTTGCACGTCGACGCGGATGACGACGCAAAAGTATAAATGAAAACCGACGCGGAACCTACGCCGTCGATGCTACGCCGTAGGACCTACGCACGACTATAATGAGCCCTATAGTCTTACTGTATGACTTAGTAAATACTTAATGTTGTAATATAAATGAAATGTTGTAAACATAGTCAGTGTTGATGTACGTTCTCTAAGACTTAGTATAATCACAATGATGTTAGTATCATTGTAGCGAAATTACTAGCAGTTCGGTCAGGCTGCAAAAGACGACATTTCAACATACGTCACATACTCCGTTGCTTTGATTGGTCGTAGGTCTATCCAATTGAGTGCAGAGGCATTTTTCGGTTGAGACACGCCTCATAATTTTAGCTCAATGGAGCGGTATCAGACTCACATTCTGACTAGAATTGAGTATGACAACGTCAGGCTAATATTTTCCCGGACCCCGCCCACCTGCCGTATGTCTGGAAGTAAAAAGAGATGGTTTTTGACTTCAGTGCCCACTTTCCACATGGCTGCACCGAAAAAAAAACGAGGGAAAAAATGGAGTACAGGTTTCACATGTCAGATGACATAGTGAGATTCAAAACCAGCACAACGGTACTGTAATGCATTACTTTTACCTGCAAGAGACATGCATGGGTCCCATTGTTGACCCTGTTTGCCAGGGGCGTCATGCACCAAAACATTTTTAAGGGGGCACGGCATGCACAACTGACAGAAATGTGTGCACAAACAGACAATATTACAAATCTTTGAAGTTGGGTCATGATGCTATTTGCTAATTGCTGCATTTTTTTTTCCCAGGACCCCATCCACCTGCCATACCATATGACCGGGAGTAAAAAGAGATCGTTTTTGATTTAAGATTATGGAGGCACATTAATTTTTTTTAAATAATGAAGCTCACAGATAAGTCGTTTATTAAAAAAAATATTTAGAAATTTTCTTAAAAAATAGCAATAAAACCTTTTTATCTGAGCTCTTTATCATAAAAACCTCATGACAGGTGTGTGATGTAAAGGGGAAAAAAAACGGACTGATCTTTCAACACCATTTAGTTTTGAAATATGACAAAGATGGACGACCCTTTCAACCAAACCGTGGATCTAAGAAGGGGCCGCAGGGGAAAATAAGAGCAGTCAGCGATAACCATGTTGTTAGTGTTCCTTACCCACAATTCACTTTTTCAGCACTGATGTGTTATTCTGTTAAGTTTCTGATCCTGTGAAATTATGTGATGCTGGCAGCATCGGCTTTGAGAAGTCATCAGAATGCACCGTGAACCGCAGTCGGCCTGGAAATGATAAATGCAAAGGAGCTTTTTTTTTTACAAATTACCAAAGCAGAAAGCAGAGAAAACTCTCTCGCATTCGGTCTCTCGCTCACCCCGCTTCATCTCTCGCAAAGTCATTATCGCTTTCTAAATAAGATTTGAAAGTTAAATAGATACATCCATACATATAATCCTATCTAGTTGCTTTATCATGTCACTGTTTGTGTAAATTAAGGAACTTTTTATGCCCTAAAACCACAACCACAAAGGTTAAAGGGTCTTAAACATATAACAAGATGGAGTGTAATGCTGGTTAAAAAAATCGGAACCAAAAAGCTTAACTTAAATAAAATTAAAATTAAATGCCTTGAGAAATGTAAAAAAACTAAGAGCCAGAAACTAAGGTAACATTCGAATTGAAATGAATAAGCTAATTTTATCCTTAATAAAGACAGACGGAAAAACTAAGGGAATAAAAATACTGCAAAGTTTACTGATGAAATGAAAATTGTGTTAATATTTTTTCACTCATGCGTTTTTAAACCTGTATGCTGGATATTTAAAATATTCATCTCAAATATCAAATTTACTATAAAAAAACTACAGAAACAAATAATTTACTGTTGAACATCAAATATGCAAAGCCTTCCTTTAATATCCTTTGATGTTTATCAAGCAAATAATTTTGTAGGTAACTAGTATCCGACTCTGTTACCGTTTGCAATTCCAATCACGAACCGTCAAGTTAATATATTCATGGGCAGACAAAAGTAAGAATTCCCAACTGCACATGAATATGCATCAGGTGAATATATCAAGAAACATGAAAGGGGCAAAAACAATGTTGTACAATCATGCCAGATATATGGGATCTATATGTATATGACGTGTTGCAAATGGCAACACATCAGCGTCATTAATCTGCTTATAATTATTTCACATAAGTTCATAGATGGGCTACATTTGCTAGGGCGTAAAGAGAGAGCAGTATACCAAGACTGCCCTATTCATTCGTAATGGACCCACAACAAAGAAAAACTTTAAGCCCGGTGTGGGATTAATACAATATTATATATACAGCGAGGGAAATAAGTTTTTGACACATCAGCATTTTTATCAGTAAGGGGATTTGACACAAAATTTCCACCAGATGTAGCCATCAAGCCAAATATTGAATTCATACAAAGAAATGTGAACATTTAAGTATACAAGTTGAGTCATAATAAATAAAGTGAAATGAGAATTCGTGGCACGAATTTCTATAAATAGTTTTTCGTGTTATTTATGTGTTGTTTTCTCTTTTTTTCCTATTTTTAAATCATTGTCGCTTGTGGTTGGGGTTAGAGTTGGGGTTAGGATGTCTAAAAATGTAACAGAAAATGATTCTAACCCCAAGCAACAATGGTAAGAAAATAGGAAAAAACAATGAGAATACAATAAATAAAATGATACGAAGTCATGCCACGGACACGAAAGACTATTTATAGAAATTTGTGAAAGTGACAAAAAAAACTGAATTTCGTGCCATGGACACAATTAAATTAATTACATTTTTCGTGACTAGAACACAACTTTCCGTGAGATCAGTCTGACTTTTTGTCAAAAATATCCAAAAATATCATACTAAAAAAAAGACTTCTTATCTGATGTGCTCTGAAGTATCTTTTTACCCTTTTTTTTTCATTATTAATTTTATATTTATTACTAGATAACCTAGTATCTTAATAGTAAAAATTAGCTTAAAGGTATAGCGGAGGATTTTCTTGAATTTTAGAATAGAACCTTCTTCTCCACTTTTTTAAAAAATGCAATTGCGCAACACTCCTGATTGACAACTAGGAGGACCAATAGTCTTGATGATCCACCCGGAAAAAGAAAATCCTCTGCAATACCTTTAATAGTACAAAATTTGGCAGACTAATATAGGATCCGGTTGATGTGCAATGAATGACAGTATGAATGAACTGTAGCTCCGTAGAACATCACAAATCAAATATACGTGATTTGCAGCAAATGAAGAGGGCAGTAGCAAAAAATATCACCTTGTTTCTGAGCTCAGATGGCTGTTGCGCCGTACGTAAAGACATATTTAAAAAATCTGAACGTGGATCTGAGACCGAATGTTCATTTATCACAGCGCAACAGAGACCTCCACTTACCACAGTGCCGAATTCAGAGGCAAGCTTGCCAGTCAAATTCTTTCTCTCCTTGGTGTTATCAATAAAAGACAGCTTACTGCATACACAGTTGCAGTGGGCACAGCACAAAATATTGATATTCACCAAAAACCTGAGACTTAGAGGCATCAAGCCGCATCAGTGCATTTTATTTGAAACTGCAATATTGCCTGCATTGGGAAAAATAGTTTGTTCCTGCAGTTGCAGTTCCTCTAAAAATGGAAATTATGACATTATTTAGTTTTTTTTAGCTCTAAACAAGCTGTTAACTTTTTTATAAAACACAAAAGTAGAAATGGTTAAATAAAAAATCATTACACAATATGCTTAGACATCTTGTTACTCTTGCACTTATCACATATTATGACATAAGGAATCCTCCTACAGTCACCTAGAGATTAAGCCTTAATTACCCGTTGTCAATGCAAATACATTATGTGAAATTTTTGTTAAGTGCTGTTCAGTTAAGATAAAATATTGATGCAGTGGAGATGGAGAACAATCTCTGTTCCATAAGAAAGGCACGCGTTGAGGCTGCCCGCCTCATAGCCTGCTTGAAATTCCACCCCTGCCTTCACAAAGAGAAATAAACACAGAACATACCCTAAAGCAATCCTAAGGGAGGCAAATCATATTTTTGCTTCTTTTTGGCCATACATACATTTTAAACCGCCTGGGACCACGACAGAACTCTGCTTTAATGTGCTTCTGTTTGGTTTAGTCCTGCAGAACGAAAATAAGGCATAGCCAAATATGACTTGCGTGCCCAAAATGGGCTGACTGACGCCCTATAGGCATGGTGGGAACTGTATCATTCTGTTGTGAGAGCAAAGGAAGCAGTGGTTTTGTTTTGCTTAAAGTCTTGTATTAAAACTATCTGATCACAGCTCTAAAAGCAACCAACCCTAAAGAATGAGCTACATCAACACTTATTTATCTGTAGCAACTATAATTGAATTTTGTGGAAAAGGTACTGACAAAATTGCAAAACAAAACAAAAACATGCATTGTGATCACGTTTTGTTTAAAGTTTTACTGTATTGAGATGTATATATACACTATGTCTGTTTATAACTGAACGTTATATATTTGATTTTTAAAGATACACTCTTCAGTCATATACACTGGCTCTTAATCATAGGGGAACTACTTTAAGTGCTATATAGCACCTAGAACCATAAGTGGTGCTATAGTCGTGCTATTTAAGTGGTTCCCCTATGATTCATTAAATGAGTGAAAGTCACATTAACTTATAAACAAAAATAAAATTACAAAGGATAATTAAATACATTGCATTTAATTCAATATAATTATGCGAAAGGATGCACTTATTGAACAAGACATTTTGCATGCGCTATACAAAAAAAAAAAACCGTTTTGCACATGCATTTTTTAAGGGACACTAATATACTCATTTTCCTGCTCCCCTAGACATTTAAACATTTGATTTTTACCATTTTGGAAACTATTCAGCTCCTCTCCAGGTCCCACTTTTAGCATAGCTAAGCATAATCCATTGAATCTGATAAGACTATTAGCATTGCGCAAAAAATAATTATATTACGCCAGAATAAGCGTATAGTTCCTAGCCGTATCTGCCTAGAAAATCGCAACTTTTAATTTTCCGTCGGTCTTATTACACGATGTACCTATAGAAGAGTCAAGTTTTAAATAGGAAAAATATCAAAACTCCTTCGTTATTTTTTGCGCGATGCTAATGGTCTAATCAGATTCAATGGATTATGCTATGCTTAAAGTAGTACCGCCAGATCCGGAGATCAACTGAATGGATTCCAAAATGGTAAAAATCAAATATTTAACTCTAGGGAAGTTGGAAAATTTGCATATTTTTTAAACAAAATGGAGTGTCCCTTTAAGTTGAATCAATTTAATCAAGTTTAATCAGGATTTACTAGTGGGAACCGTTGAGCATTCCAGAGCGTTGTGGTTGCTTCTGTTGTTGCGAAGTAAGCTAATCATTGCTTGATGTTGTGACGAGCACCCAATATATTTCAGAATATATGTATGCATTATTTATAAGCCTATATGCATCAATGTCGCATGCATATACAACAATTTTTTGTGATTAATTTGTATTATTTTTTTATTTTATTTTTGATTCATTTTTTATTATTTTCACATACAAAAATTATATCCTGCAAAAGCTGCTGTACAAATTATATGACAAAACACTTGCTCCAGCATATATAAATCTCAAATCATATGTTTCCGAATGTTTGAGAACTACTGCCCCTAACATGTCCACTCAGGGTAACTTAAACAGGAATAAATGATATAGTGACTGAAAATATAAATTCACTTCACACTAAAAAAAAATTAACACACAACACACAAATGGAATCGTTTAGGTTTTGTGCATTATTTTTCATATTTTTTATTATATGGAATCGGAACCGGGAACCGAAAAATTTCTTACGATACCCAACCCTATTTACAAGTCATTTCAACTACCATATCAAAAGATGAGTTGCAGTAGCTTATTAAATCAAGTTGAATTTGCTTTAGTTATGTCAACTTTATTTTATAAGTTACAGCAACTCAATACAAACAATACAGTTGAAATGGCTTGTAAATCCAAGTAGATTAAACTTAACAATGTAAGCACAGAAAATAATACAATATTACAAATATTAATAATTGTTAAACAAACAGTTTTTTAACCTTTCTCCACATTTCTCTGTCAACATTGCAAAAAAAGTTATTGTTCTTGTTTTCAGTGTTGGGGGTAACGCATTACAAGTAACGTGCAGTATGTAATAATATTACTTTTCTGAAGTAACGAGTAAAGTAACGCATTACTTTTTAAATGTACACATTAATATTTTAGTTACTTTTTAAAAAAAGGAATGCGAGTTACTTTTCAGTTTAATTAATTTGATAAAAAAAGAATGTACTGAATTAAACTACACGTAGTGATGTAGAATTACATATTCGATGCGCGCGCACCAGTTTGTGCCAGAAACAGAGATGACAGGCCAGAGCTTAAAATTTTTTTTGATGGAAATATGCAATTTCTGAATGCAGAACTCCATAAAAAACACTTGCAAGGGCTGAATGAGATCAAGTCTCAGCCAAGTAAAGAAAAAGTAACTTAAAAGTAATGTAAGCATTACTTTCTATGAAAAGTAACTAAATAACGCAATTAGTTACTTTTTTGGGGAGTAACTCAATATTGTAATGCATTACTTTTAAAAGTAACTTTCCCCAACACTGCTTGTTTCAATTAAAACGATTACAGCACATTTCATTAAATGTCATGCATATAATTTTAGAGTAAATTAAAAAGTTTACACTTCAATTTTATAGGATTTATAGGATTTTATAGCAACTGACAAAGCATTCGTATGATGCCTAAACAGATGTTCTATAAAAGCATGCTTGTTTTACAGCATCTGCTCGTTTCAGTGTGACAATTTCATTGTTATTTTATAGAGGTTCTGAGTGTGCAGCAATCTTCTCTCATATTAGACCTGAATAGTACTATATTTCCTATACAGTAAATACTTATTTGAATACTGCAACGTTTTACCTCCATTTATCACAGAGTGCTTTCCCATTAAGCATCAAATATTTCTGATTTGACAGTTTTCATACAAGCAACTTCTAGCAAAATAAAACAAGAGACTTGTAACAATAGACTTATTTACGTAAAAAGCACAATGCATCAAATATTAGATCTTGGAAAATGTTTTTCTGTAAAGCTACTTTGAAATCTGGCAGCATCCTTACGAGAAATGCTTTCTTCGTCTTATAAAACTAATGCCATCTACTACAACCCTTATGAATTCACAAACAAAAGAAAGGAATCTATTTTTCAATAAGTTATTAATGTCATCCAAAACAGCAATATATGAATATGAGCCCATAAAATCTAGAGCTACTAAAGAAAACCCTGATGAAATCTCTATCAGAATGACGACAGTTCAAAGTATTGTGAGAAAATGTTTTCTCATCCTTGCTGCCAATTTTGGGCTCTCCATCACCGTGTGCAATTTCTTCGAAGGCATTACTGGACAACCAAAACGAGACCTATTTGGTTTTTCTTTGAGTTTATTCACAATGGACTCATTTGAAATCCATTATTCCAGCTGGTAACGGCGTCCTACACTATTTGTGCCTTTAGTGTCACTGCCAAGCGTAACCAACCAAGAGACAAACATCATTATAGAGCCAGTATCAAACCAAAGCCTTTCAAATTTGTGCCAAGTACATCAGAGCTCTGACATCCAAAACTGGCACTATATACGGTGGACAGAAGCCTCAGCTGGTGAGGAAATAATTGTAGATCACAAATACACATTAACCACATGCAAAGATTGTAGGTCTTTACTAATGTGGGCTAATTTTCAGAAAACAAAGATAATCAGGTGATAGAACATACACTGTATATAAATGCAGCACTTAAAATAAAACTGTGAGGGTTAGCAGGACAGATGAACCCAAATGCAGACGGTGTCGGGGAAAGACAGAAAACACTTTATTCTTTACAAAAACAAAAACCCACGAGGGGGTACACAACATGAAGACATGAAACTGACAGATAACACTAAGACTAGACTAGACTAGACTAGACTAGACTAGACTAGACTAGACTAGACTAGACTAGACTAGACTAGACTAGACTAGACTAGACTAGACTAGACTCAAACGTACACGAAACATGATGTCACAACACAATGAACCTGCACAGAACTAAAGATACACTGACATTAAATAGGATAAACCAAACAAGATAACGAGCGGGAACAGGTGATGGTAGAAAACCAATGATTACTAATAAGCAGGAGAACGAGGGGGCGGGGTCACAAGACAAGACACCGGAGGCACATGCCACACAAAAACAAGGCATGAACCTCCACACAAGGCCTGGGACTGCCAGAACTCTGCCACCATGACACAATACAGATATAACATAAGACTTCAAGGCAGAGTCCTGACAAAAACAAGTCAATTTAACCTACACACTGCAAAAATTACTTTCTATGGTATTTTTGTCAAAAAATTCTTAAATGAAGATGTATTTTCTTGATGAGCAAACAAGTGGTTTTTAAACAAAAAATATCAAATTTAAGTGAATTAGTGCATAAAACAAGCAAAAAATATGCCAATAAATCTTGAAATAAGTTTAAGCAAAATTATTATTTTATTTATTTTTTTGTCTAAAAACGTATATTTCATCAAGAAAATGCATCTTGATTAAATAGTTTTTTAGATATTTGTACTGAAAACAACACAAAAAAATCTAATTAAGAAAGTCATTTTTTGCAGTGTACTATTTTAAGTCTTGAATTGTAATAAGTTTACATAACTTATAAAATCAAGTTGAAATTGTTTCATTTGTTATGTTAAAGTAACATAAAAATATCAATGCTGCAGTTTATAACTCATCACAAGTCATACACTGCAAAAAATGATTTAAGAAAAATAATTTTTAGTATTTTTGTTTTGATTTCAGTAAAAATATCTAAAAATTCTTAAATTAAGATGCTTTTTCTTGATGAGCAAAACGACCCAAGAAAATAATTATAGTTTTTAGACCAAAATATAAATGTAAGTGATTTTGTGCATAAAACAAGCAAAAAAATCTGCCAATGGGGTAAGCAAAAAAATCTTGAACATTTTTCTTGAATTTAGTGTTTAAGAAAAATTTTCAAGATTTTTTGCTTACCCCATTGGCAGATTTTTTTTGTCTTGTTTTCATTAAAAATATCAAAAAAATCTAAATTAAGATGTATCTTCTTGATGAGCAAAATAACAAAATAAGTCTATTTTTTAGACAAAAAAGTAAATAAGTGCTTAAAACAAGCAAAAAAAATCTGCCAATGGAATAAGACATTTTTTCTTGAAATAAGTTTGCTTTTTCATAAACACTTCAAGCTAATTTTTCTTATTCCATTGGCAGATTTTTTTGCTTGTTTCAAGCACTAATTTAGTTTTTATATTTTTTGTCTAAAAACTAGACTTATTTTCCTAGGTCATTTTGCTTATCAAGAAAATACATCTTAATTTAATCATTTTTAGATATTTTCACTAAAAACAAGACAAAAATACAAAGTAAGAAAGTCATTTTTTTTTAAGTGTAACGCTACGACGCTTACAGAACAAACAGATGTTTACAGATTATGTTTTATATTAATGTAAATGTCTTGTGCTCTTCAGATTACGATGTCTTGCGGCCAGACAGTTTTATTTTATTTCCGTGTCCGATATCGGAACGGTTATGTTAACAAACTGTGCCTGAAAGTAATGCTCATCTGAAGTCTGTAGTTTTTAACAAAACAGATTTAAAGACTTTCTAAGTGACTAACCCTTAATAACATCCTTAGGGCTGAATAAAAACAACAGAGAGTGTGGAAATGGATGGCTTAATAAAAACATACAACATAAAAGTCATTACCAGACTTTCTCAGCCAGTAGAAATGTGTATCCTAATTCTAATATTTATGTATTGTATTTGTGTACATATTTTTTTATATTTATAGAATGCATTTGCTATTATTGACATGAATTATCTTGCAATATTGTATTGTTGTTATTGTTTTGTATTTTAATGTAAGATTTTGTTTTATGGTGTTTGTGTTTATGTGAAAATGAATGAATAAAAAAAAAATACAGTAATGTGCCTTGTATAAGAACACACAGAGGATAAACACCAACTTACAGCATACAGAGAGTACAGTGTGTCAGAAAAAGTGGCAAAAAATTTTGTTACTGGGGCACTTCCTCTAAAAAGGTCTTATAATATGTACCATTTAGGTACAAATATGGACACATTTGGTAGCAAATATGCACCTTTGGGGTACTAATATGCACTCTATGGCACCAATATATACCTCTCAGGTATTAATATTAAGTCATTACAGTAGGTACAAAGTTGTACTTTTTGACATGTATGTTTTTTTCTGTATATATCGGCATAATGTGACATAAGATGAGACTATTCTGATAATAATAATAATAATAATAATAATAATAATAATAAAAATAATAATAATAATAATAATAATAATAAAGTATGCAGCATAATATTAACAAAAAATTCAGGCAAAAATTGTCAAATAGTTTAAAACCAATACAAGTTGGAGGAAAATCTGTTTATTAGCCCAGTGGACATGTTTATCAGACTGTGACTATTATCTCAATATGTTGCTGTTGTACCGCTCAAACAAACAGAGCAATGATGCAAACATATCACATTCAATGTTTACACTCCAATAAACTTTTAGCAAAAGCATGGGTATGACCTCAAGCACATGATGCCTGGAATATTGACGGAGATTTGTTTCCCACAAATTTGTGCCTTAAATGTGCACTTACATTTTTAAGTATAAAGTTGAATTGGTTTTACAAGTTGAAATGACTGATTGATTACTTAAAAATGTAAATGTGACCCATGTTGGCAAAATTAGTTGGAATGATCACCGTCTAATTTTGAGCTACAGGCGAAACAAAGCATAAATATATGTTTTGATCATAATCGAAGTTTTCATAAAAATAAGTACATCAAGCCCTTGTCTAGCGATCCCAATGCTCTAAATAGTCATAAAACATTTAAAATTGTCTTATTTGTACAAGAGCTGTGCCATCCTAAATGCCTAAAGGTGGGGTGCATGATTTTTGAAAAACACTTTGGAAAAGGGAGTCAGGCTGAGAACCAAAACACACTTGTAGCCAATCAACAGTAATTGGCGTGCCTACTAACCGACATCACTGCCTGGGTTGCGTATGTGTGGGGCGGGTCTATCGAAAGAAGGTCCAAATTCTATTGGGGTAGGGACGTGTTTGTTTAGGGGATTTCAAATGTCAACTAGTGTTGTAGTCAAGACCACCTAATCCGAGACCAAGTCATGACCAAGACCAAGACAGGCCGAGATCAAGACAAGACCAAGACTTTAAAGGGTCGAGAGTGTGTGTGTGTGTGTGTGTGTGTGTGTGTGTGTGTGTGTGTGTGTGTGTGTGTGTGTGTGTGTGTGTGTGTGTGTGTGTGTGTGTGTGTGTGTGTGCGTGTGCGTGTGCATGTGCGTGAGTGCGTGCGTGTGTATGCCATCAGAGAAGCTGATGAAATCAAAGGCATTGCAGATATGTTGGAATCTATCTTTGTCTAAGCAAATAAAAGTGAATAAACACTAAAGAGCTGAAATCAACTTTTAATCTGAACTGTCTTTCCATGGTTTGCCATCGACTTAACACAATGCAGGTGTTTTTAGTAATAAAATTAGAAAAATTGTCATTGGGAGAAACTTAAACAATGCTTAAACAATGCCAACCTCATATGCTAAACCTGCCATCAGTTGTGGTCTTGACCGGTCTTGAAATAAAATTCCGAGTCCTTTTTGTCTGAGACCGAGACGAGACCGAGTAAAAATGCGGTCGATTCCAAGACGAGACCAAGACCTTTAAAAAGTGGTCTTAAGACTGGTCTCGAAAACTACAGCACTAATGTCAACATTGGCTTTCAGGGATCATGCACCCCGCCTTTAATCTTAATACAGTACAAAGATGTGTGCCCATCCACATGTGCGTGGCATTTTGGTTTCGGTTTTAAAACATGTAGGAATTAGAAAATAAAGTGCAGGACTTGCTTGATGTTAAAAGGGTTATTAAGAGCGAAAAGACGATTTTCATCTAGCTGACTGACAGATCCAAAGCATGCACACATACTACGGATGTATTATTGAAGTATCGGATCGGGACTCGGTATCAGCAGATACTCACAATAAAATGACTCGGAGGCAAAAAAACCCGATCGGGACATCCCTAACACATACTGTATGCACGAGCATATATACATAGACGGTTTCATCGGACGCATGTGATACACGTCTGGATCCGAAATTTATTCCGGTTTAGTTTTTTTTAATGGTCTGACTAGTTGCTAAACTGATCTCTTGAACAAATACCTCGTCGAAAATAACAAATGTTTTGGTTTCCTAGGTAATCTATGTGTTGTTTTTTTGCTTGTTATACAAGTAAACTACGTTTAAAGTACTTTGTGGTTATTTATTATTAGCAGAGTTTACCGGAAGTTACGTGCGGACCGCTACAGCCACTTGTTTATGTTGTTACTGCTGAAACCATCTATATACACAGTTTTAAAAATATCTGAATTCACACAGATATATTCGTTTATGTCTTAAGTGAAAGTTTGGTTAACAGTTGGGAAAATATCTAATGTGTAAACTTATATTAAATCCTTGCATTACAGTACAGTAGATCTTAACTCTTTCCCCGCCATTGACGAGTTATATCGTCAATTAAGTGAAAAGGTATAAAAATAGATAGGATGAAACTTTTTCCCCCGTTTTGTTTGTTTATTGTTTGTTTGAAAGCAGATCGTCTGTTCTTTCATTTGATATATTTGTATGTTTATATATTTTTAGAAAAAAATCCTGGCATTGAGCATCCTATGCAAAACGCTCGATGCAAAATTTTGTGAAACTTTTGTGAAAAATCACAAAAAATGCTGGTGGGCAACTTTTCAAAAAATGGCTGGCGGTGGCGTGGAATGAGTTAAAGAAATCCCATTTTTGCTGCTCATCTGAATAAAGCCAGTGTGTGATACTGCAAAAACAACATTTTGTTTAATTAGCAAAAGTTGGCGAGGTGATTATGTCCTCATATGAGGAATGTAAGTGCCCTTAACTAGCCCATACCCCTATTTTAGGTCTAGTTTCTCCAAATGAGTAATGACGCCGGTGCTGAAATTAGACAATGTGCTGCATTGTATGATCTTCCTCTGCTCCTTTGAGGCCACTGTGCTGTAACAAAAAGCTGCTCACCCGGCACAAACGCAAACCTGGCCGCCCCACCTCTACGGCCAACGCTGCAAACCGCACAGATGTCGTCAACCCCTTGAGAATCCGCTTTATCTTCATTGTCACATTGTACTTACGATTACACAGCTAAAATGTTAGTAGAAGAAAGACCCGCTGAATATCGACAGGGCGATAATGCCGCTGTATTGCGTTGGGTAAGATTGATCTAACGTAAGCATGTCTGCCCGTACTGACACGCTGCATTCTTCACCTGCTTTGATTGCTTCACCGCCTAAGTGGCTGAGATGGGTCCTGATGACTTTTTAAACGAACTGCAAAATACTGCGATCGTCTACACCCCCGGAGGTTCCACATGATGGATGATGGAGTTCTTGATGTGGATGAAGGAAACCCCCGAACTGCGGCTTCATCCATCAGAACCGCCCAGCTGGATTCTCTTTTGAAAACGGACAGCTGCAGCTGGCGCATTGATCTGTCTGTGTCTGCGCTCGATGCTTGCACATCGATTGTGAGCAGGACGGCTGAGATATGAGTTTTCTTCATACTGTATGGTTGCGACTCAAGGCCTGTTCAGCGAGAACATCCGCTGGTTATTATATTTTTCTGCATGCATCCTTACTAAAGCGTTATTGTGGTGCTTTTAGGTACCAGACCAGACTTTAAGATGCTCAATTCAGTATGAAGCCTTAAAACATGAAAAATCCACCATGGAGCACTTCATACTTAAGACAAGGGCATTGCGTAATTAACTATTCAGTTATGTACCGGACGACCAGACGATTTATTATGTGCCGTCTGAATGCCAGACTGTATGACGACACCCCATGCTGTGTATTTCAAGGATGATATTTCTTATAAATTGAGGTCATTTTTCTGCATAGGCCTGAACTGCTTTTCGCAGCGGGTCTGGGTTAACGTGCTAAGACAAGGCAAAAGGTTATTCATGAATCAGATACAGATCACTTCGCATCTAATTAAGATTTAATCAAGAACGCTGTGTCTTCTGACTACCATAAAGACAATATTTACCTTCAGTCCGTGACTTTTCGGTGCATTATTCATGGCCATTATGAAAACAGAAACTGATGCAAGATGAACAAAACAGTGACCGTAGCAAGATCACAGTCTTGTTATTGAGCTCCTTTGATGTTTCTAGAAGCTTTGATGTAGTTTATACACATTTTAATGTAACCGGATTTTCTTCCTTTTTTTACAGAAAGTAACTGTATACACTGTAAAAAAATGCAATTTGCAAGTGCAGGCAAATTGAGTCAGGAAATATTTTTATTTATATTTTGATATTCTCTATTAAAAAACTTCAGACGATGTATGACTTGTTGGAATCTGACAAAAAATGACAGAGCTACATCTTTTTGAAGTTGATAGAGTCAGCAAGTTCAATTTAGAGAAACATTTTGATATAGATTTTTGAAGGTTCAAAAACAAAATCACAGCATCCATACCTTAAAACACATGTGTTTTTTTAACCATAAACAACGCAAACACACTTTATACACCAAATACCAAAAATAACTCTCTCTTTAACACCACAACTATGTCCACAATAATATAAATCACATTTTTATTTATTAGGGATATACAGTACAGATATATCGGCCTATAATCGAAACCGGTAAATGTTTCCTTACTATTGCTCTGCACGTCTGGGATTTCAAGACATAAAAATCTGAAAACAAGCAGTGAAATTAAAACTATTTGTATGTATTGGTATCGGTATATGTTATTCTAAGCCATCAAATATCGGCAAAGAAAATTTCCATCGGTGCATCCTTAATATTTATGCATTTGGCATTTTATCCAAAGCAAATTAGAAAGTGCTTTAAAGCTATACATCTATGTATTTGTGCTTCCTGGGATCGAACCCACAATCTACATGTATCAGGGTTCCCACACCTTAGTGAACTTCAAATCCAATGACCTTTCAAGGACTTTCCAGGTCCAATACCCTCAAAATCAAGGACTAAATGTGGGGATACATTTCAAGTGAGTGAAAGGTTACATCATGTTACCTTTTAAGATACATTGTTACAGTTCCCTTTCGAGGGAACTCGCGCTGTGTCGCAACGGTGACACTTTGGGGACGCCTCCAGGAGTAAGTGCGTCTGAATGTGTATATCAAATTCAACCAATGGTAAGGCTTAATGACAAAGACAGGGTGACGCGAGAGCCCGGAAGTATATCGCTATCTGAAATACTGCCAAAGATGGCGTTACAGGGACACAGGAAGTATGGCAAGGGAGACGCAGCGTCTCCCTTGCCAGTTACATACGTAACCCGAGACGTTTTCATGTGTCAAACACAACAATGCAAAAAAGCATTTTGGTATGAATCAACACTCGCATACAGAAGATATAAGCATTTAAAGCGAGCAGTTTGGCATGGGTGCTTAAAAAGTCTAGAATTGTTATGATATTATCCTACACTACACAGGGAATAATATGGATTTTTTCCAGAAAACTTGCATAAAATAGATTCAAGCACTTTCAATGACCTGTATCTATGCATGTATATTTTCAAAAACTTCCCAGGGCCTTGAATTGTTCCCCCCCAGATTCACAACCTTTCAAGGATTTCAAGGAACCCTGAAGTATGTTGCTGCTACTGCCATCCTCTACCAGTTGAGCTATAGAAACACCATAAACACTTTTATTACTATATGTATGCATAATGTGCCTAGTATGAACACTATCTGTATGTGTGGAATATTTAGATGACCTACTACAGTTGTTCAAATGTGTTATATATAACAACACACACACTATATGAGGTACTGTATCCCACAATTCAGCAGCAGTAGGCAGTATACAGAAGTTGTACAAAATAATTCTGAAAAAAATGAAGAAATAATAAATGTTAACTTTTAAACATGCTAAATATTGGAAAAGTTAAATTCATCACATGCAAAATGTGAAATCAGGAATTGTGTGGCGTGTGAACAAAGTCATCATGAAGAACTTAAAAGAGTCTTAAAAATACCATAACGCCTTGAGCTCCCAGACTTCAAATTCACCCATCACACCTCAGGTGAAGCTATTAAAACCACACTACTACAGCTTAAATGTCAAGTGTGCCTTTGTGTCCGCTTAGTGTTGTACAGACCACAACCATCAGGAATTGAACCAATGAGGTGACGTCTCGTATCACACATTGATGAATTAGAGATGGGTCCCATTTCGCTTTGCACCTAATATGTCTTAAAAGGTCACTGACACCGGACTTGAATTCTCACACCTTTCATGCCATAAGATATCCATCAAAAAGCCATTCTGGCAGCTTATCTGTTCTCAACACAATTCTTTCAAGAGTCTTTCCGTCCTTTTATAGTGTGACGCAAATCCTCACCATCAGGGGCTTTAAAAGCTCTTTCTCTGTTAGGTCTTTCTTGGAAGAGAGACTTTTTATCAGAGCAATTCATCTTTGAGCACCTTCTCATGGGCTCAGCCTCACACCCAACATGTGCAGTAAATATACACCACTCGAATCCTTGTTAAAATGGGTCATCGGCCTTTCCGCCCTCATGGCATTTTTATAGAAACAAAAGCCATTCTTTCAGTCGTAGCCCTTGTTTTTGTTTTCCAGCAGAAGGATGCTCTTTTCCGTAGCAATAAAAGCATGCATTTTTCAAACCCACAGACTTTTTTTACGATGAAAAATGTCCCGATGTGGTAATGGAGTTGGTTCTCAACGAGCTACAGTTGCTTCTTCACAGCCCGCGGTCCGAGTATTGAATTAATAAGCATTTGAGAGTACTTGTAAAGACAGATGACTGGAGAGCCCATATCAAAGAGCACTTTGTATGCCTATACTTTAAAAACTTCAGCAGTATTGCTGGAGGTATAACATTAAAACGACCACTTGAAAACAATCCTGCCTCTGCTGAGAACCGCTGGTGGGTGGTATAAGCAAAATTATGGGAACTAAGGTTGTATTTGTTAACATTTGTAAATGCATTAGATAACATGAACTAACAATACAGGTTTACAGCATATCTGTGTTAATCTTAGTTAATACCAAAATAATTGTTTCTTGTTTATTAATGTTAGTTCATTCATTGTACATCAAATATATTATTAAATATATATTATTAAATGTTAAAATCGGCAGTAACAAAAATTAATAAATCACTACTTTTACATGTAATTATAATGAGATTTTGGCAAGCAATATTCAGGGTGCCCACACCTTTCAAGGACTTTCCAGGTCCAATACCCTCAAATTCAAGAACTAAATGTGGGGACACATTTCAAGTGAGTGAAAGGTTACATCGTGCTACATTTTAAGATACATTGTTGCAGTTTCTTTTCGAGGGAACTCACGCTGCGTCACTGCGGTGACACTTTGGGGACCCTCCAGGGGTAAGTGTGTCTGAATGTGTATATAAAATTCAACCAATGGTGAGGCTTAACGACAAAGATAGGGTGACACGGGAGCCATGAAGTTTATCGCTATCTGAAATATTGCCAAAGACGGCGTTACAGGGACGCAAGGAGTATGGCAAGGGAGACGCAGCGTCTCGTTCCCTTCTCAGGGAACAACAGTTACTTATGTAATCCGATAAGTTTTAATGTGTCAAACACAACTATGCAAAAAAGCATTTTGGTATGAATCAACATTTGCATACAGAATTTAGCACATGTGCGTAAAAAGTCTAGAATTTTTATGATATTATCCTACACTACACAGGGAATAATACGGATTTGTTTTCCAGAAAACTTCTTGCAGAAACCCTGCATATTGCGATTTCACTTTACACAATACTTCAAATCAAAATTACGCAGTTATGCTCATAATGGAAGCACGCATAATCATGGCGATTTAAAGTATTAAAACATGGTGTATGCTGATTTTAATCACTATAAACGAAGATTTAAACATTTTATTCACTTCTATTACGCATTAACTGAATTGCACATGTTGCTTTTGTAACGCACATTAAAGGAATAGTCTACGCATTTTCAATATTAAAATATGTTATTACCTTAACTAAGAACTGTTGATACATCCCTCTATCATCTGTGTGCGTGCACGTAAGCGCTGGAGCGCGCTGCGACGCTTTGATAGCATTTAGCTTAGCCCCATTCATTCAATGGTACCATTTAGAGATAAAGTTAAAAATGACCAAACACATCAACGTTTTTCCTATTTAAGACGAGTAGTTATACGAGCAAGTTTGGTGGTACAAAATAAAACATAGCGCTTTTTTAAGCAGATTTAAAAGAGGAACTATATTTTATGGCGTAATAGCACTTTTGGGAGTATTTCGACTCGCCTGAAAGTCCGCTCCCCTTCTCACTCCCATAATGGGAGAGGGAGGGTGTTACTGCGCCAAGTCGAAGTACTCCCAAAAGTGCTATTACGCCATAAAATATAGTTCCTCTTTTAAATCCGCTTAGAAAAGCGCTAAGTTTTTTGTTTTGTACCACCAAACTTGCTCGTATAACTACTCGCCTTAAATAGGAAAAACGTTGATGTGTTTGGTCACTTCTAACTTTATCTCTAAATGGTACCATTGAATGAATGGGGCTAAGCTAAATGCTATTGAAGCGTCGCAGCGCGCTCCAGCACTTACGTGCACGCACACAGATGATAGAGGGATGTATCAACAGTTCTTAGTTAAGGTAATAACATATTTTAATATTGAAAATGAGTAGACTATTCCTTTAAAGAAAAAATTTTTTTCAATATTTTACTATGTTCTTAACTTAGGGGGCGTGCACACCAACGCTTTTACGCCCGCGGCCGGCGCATGTTTTCAATTGTTTCCAATGGAAGCTCGGCATTTTTCAAATAAGCCAGCAGCTAGCGGGTTTTTTTCCGCGCTGAAAACCGGCGCTCGGCATTTTTTCCGCGCTCGGCGCTGAGCGCCGAGAGTTGAAAGAGATTCAACTTTGGGAGAAAAGCTCCGCTCGTCAATGTCAGTTCTCACACGGCCGCCCAATCACAGTGGAGGAGGGGCGGGACATTACCACAGCAATCAACCTGCTCACAGCTGAAGTATCACAGCTACCAAAGCGCTCAGCTGAAGAAACAGCTGGCATTCGGCATCCTCAAGGCGTTTTCAGCTGCGTTTAAAAGTTTTGGTGTGTCCAGCCCCTTAGCCCTATCTTTATTCAATGCGTGCACTTAATCTTTGTAGCTACAGCGTGTTGTGAATGTGTTAGCATTTAGCCTAGCCTCATTCATTCCTATCCAAACAGGAATGAATTTATAAACCACCAAACACTTCCATGTTTTCCCTATTTAAAGACTGTTACATGAGTAGTTACATGAGTATGATGGCACAAAATAAAACGTTTGTTTGGAGCCATAGGAATGAATGGGGCTAGGCTAAATGTTAACACGTTCAAGAAAAGCTGTACAAAGATTAAAAGTGCACGCATTAAAAAAAGATAGGTATGTATTAATTAATCTAAGTTGAGGTAAAAACTTAGTAAAATGTTGAAAAACTGTGTTGTTTTCCTTTAACAGTCAATGAGTAGTTACTTGTTTACTAAAACATGTGATTTAGGATGCACAGGACAGTTCTGATGCTTCTCCAGATTCTCATTGCAAGGTGAAATCTTTCTGTTAGAAGGCATGCTGGTTTCTCACTTCCTTTCCACAGGTTTTTTTTAAACCTATTCTTAAATAGCACAACAGAGACAACAATAGAGTTTAACACATATGCTGCAACACTTAGCTTTCATTACATTCTGTTGTTGGGTCGGGTGTAAACACGGGTGAAAGCACGAGTGTTGGGCTTTAGAAGGCAGACTGTTATTGGAGACGGCATTTCTGTTTCATCCTGTTAACAGCTGACTGGTTTAATGATTATCTATGTCTGCTTGCTCTTACTTGGTATTGGTTGTCTTACAACACTTCATTGCATCTTCTCCCTCTACCGAAATAACCTTAATCTCTTTAGCTTGCTCTTCCTAAGATTTGACTTCCAGATCAAAGTTCACGAAGCTTTGATTAAAACTAAGACTCCGAAATTTCTCCAAGCTTCAATGGTCAAGCCCATCTGCTTACAATATATGAGGCGGTTTCCCGAACAGGGCGTATCCTAGTCCCAGACTAAAATGGATTTTGAGCTGCCTTCATTTAAAAACATTTTGACATATCTTAACATATATCAGTGCCATTGTTTTGTCTCAAGGCGCAGCACTGAATATACTTGAAGGCATAGTGGCCTGTAGCTCCTGTAGTCTAGTTCATACACTCATAGTGCTAAATCTAATACTTACGACAGCCTTCCTAAACAATTATTAGCATCTGCCAAATAAATAAATGAAAATGTAAATGCACATGTGCTCTTACTAAAATTTAGCTTGGAGTTCCCATTATCTCTGATAAACAGCTAGATGCTGAAAAATGTCTCCTGGTGGTTCCAGAGGGGAGATTATGAATAATGTGTCTTTGTTTTCCAGCGTTAGACGAAAGTATTACGGTACTCACACTAATTCATCACTGCTGTAGCATCTCAACTTTCAAGTTTTTTTCAGGCAACTGGTGGGGTTTTGGTCATGAATGAATACATTTTGTAATCTCATACATTACTCTTCCCTTCTGAAGTGTGCGACTGCTTTGGTGGATTTTTTTTTAAAGGATACGATTGGAAAACGGCATTGAACAAGCAACTTACATCTGCCTATCCTAGCATTAATGGACAGTCCCCCTATTAATATACAAAGTGATCCAGCTACAGAGGAATTATGTCTATGATCTATTGAATGTCCACTGGGTAAATAATATGGATTCTCGGATTTTAATCGATCTTCTTTGATTCGGGAAATCCTGAATTGATTCTTAATGTGCATGCGTTACTTCAGAGGTGAGGCTCAACATCAAGGAGTGCCCGGGCCATGCGTGAACAATGCTGGAATAGCTGACAGAACTGTCAGTTGCCAAATCGGGCCATTGCAGAAAGTTTATTATTTGCATGTGTTTCAGGCCTTGCCAATAGCACTGTCACGATTATTAAATTTGGCTAACGGTTAATTGACTAATAAATTGTGGTGGTTATGACGATTAATTGCCTGTTTATGGCTTTGATGATTAATTGTCTGTTTTATTGATTTTACATTTAATTATCATAAATATTTTTGTTCATGAAATAATTATCACACATTATTGTGATTATTTAAATGAAATCTTCTGGCAGTAAATATTAATACACAAGTAATTATTTAATGAATATATCTTTCAAAAACTGAAAATTTGCATTACACTGTCAGCGCCATCTGATACGGTCTTATTTATACACGTGCTGCTGCTCCCCCTTGTGTTTTTTAAAGAGATGTGCAATCATTGCGGTGATCTGAAATCATTCCGATGAGGTCAAACAATCACAATGAGATGATTATTTAATCATTGTGACAGCCCACATCAAATAAAGCATCTCAAGGCTTCAGACAGCATGCAAATACTGGGTTCGCATTTCCTTGCACTTGAAAAAACATATTTACACAAATCTATCTTAAAATGCAGATATTATTTCTTGTAAACAGTCGGTTGTGTGAATGTAAACAAATAAGTCGTGATGCACTGGAAAAAACATTCTGCGCCAAAACCGATATCAAAAATTCTGGAAGTGACATTTTGGTAAAATATATTTAAAAAAAAAAGTCATTGCTAAAAACGTTATTTTGTGTATTTGGTATAATACAATGTGTTCACGTGGTGTATGGTAAAAAAACATTACTTTCCACATACCATACATTTTGTAGCTCCAGATATCCTGCCTTCCTTAAACGCAATGATTTTGCACAAAACTCTTCAATCTGAAAAGATTGGCCAGCTAATCTGACATCATTTCTGACATCAGCCAGAAATGTGACGCTCCATGTTTGAAAATTCGCTCACAATGCAATGCTGACAGGAGTTAATTTACAGGCTGTGAGTCAAAGTGGGAGGAATTATGATAATGTCAGTTTTGTCCACGTCAACAAGCCCAGGAAGTAAACTGTTGCCTACAATCGGTATGTTTGTTGTAGTCCAAGAAAAGAGATTTACGTTGAAGATGATAAGTCGCGTCATTGTTACCTTGGGGTTTGTACCTTTTGCATATCGGTAACATGTACTAATACACACTTAACCTCCAAAGGAAATGTACAATCGTGAATCGGACCATAGTCGCTCTAAGTATTTGCACACAGCTGTCACAATCGCGCTGTGCTGTTTAGCGCTGTGATAACGACTGCAGTGAGACTGAAATCCGAGAAGTGGAGCGCCATTTTTTATCAGTTTATAATTTTAGCAATTTTTCTCTTTCGGATGAAAATCGATAATGCTATTTCTACAAAAATGTTCGCCGACCGAAATTTCAGTGCACAAAAAAAGAAAATGCGTGTGTAACGTATATTGGATCCATGCACTACATGTAGGTCTTAAAGTGACAGCACACCAAATAAAGTCTGCAATACTTAAATTTTTTATTAAATATTGATAATGAATTGATGTTGGACTGATTTGAATGGAAACCATATAAAAGACAATCGAATTGAATCGCCAAATTGGTCACAATAACCAGCCCTATCTTCTAGAATCAAATTCTGCAACGAAAAGCAAAGTTCTCCTAAAAATATGCTAATTGGATGGTTTAACATCCAATTTTTACTTTTTATCTCGTTTTCTTTACTGATTGTCCAAAATGACATAAACATTTAGTTTCCCACAGAGCAACCCTTCATTTGAGTGTGAATACTATACAGACGGTTCGTTTAATGTGAAGCCAAATAGCCTCATTTATGTTAAAATTGCTTCCATGCTTTCATTACGCTAATCGGACAATGAAATGAACTCCTTAAATAGGGATTCACAGTTATTTACAAGTCTAATCAACTCGCAATCAGAGTAAAGGGATTTTACAAATCTAATTATTTATTATTCAAGTAATGTGTATTTGTTAAATTTACATAATAAAATTAATGTTCATTTAAACAAGTAACACATAGGTATGCTATGGGCTGAAACTCCTGAAATGTGGGTCAATAAATCTGTTGTGGCGTGACAGACATATGAACGCAATACGGACCAAAGACATTTAAACTTAAGAGGATATGACTAACTACGTTATTCAGAGTTCCCACACCTTAGTTAACTTCAAATTCAAGGACCTTTCAAGGGCTTTCCAGGTCCAATACCCTCAAATTCAAGCACTAAATGTGGGGACACATTTCAAGTGAGAGCAAGGTTACATCGTGTTACCTTTTAAGACACATTGTTACAGTTCTCTTTCGAGGGAACTCGCGCTGCGTCACTGCGGTGACACTTTGGGGACGCCTCCAGGGGTAAGTGCGTCTGAATGTGTATATCAGATTCAACCAATGGTGAGGCTTAAAGACAAAGACAGGGTGACGCGGGAGCCAGAAAGTATATCGCTTTCTGAAATACTGCCAAAGACGGCGTTACAGGGACGCAGGAAGTATGGCAAGGGAGACGCAACGTCTCATTCCCTTGTATGAATCAACATTCGCAGACAGAAGATATAAGCATTTAAAGCGAACAGTTTAGCACGTGCGCTTAAAAAGTCTAGAATTTTTATGATTTTATCCTACACTACACAGGGAATAATACGATTTTTTTCCAGAAAACTTATTTTCATTAGGGTGAAGATCTCAAAAAAAAGATCTTAAGGATAGCCGGGCAAAAACTGTAATGGGCAGCAAAACGGCAAGCGCGCTTCTATCGGTCATCATCTTATGATAGCATTCTTTATGCAGAGTACTCAATTTAGAGGACACCTTGGGCACCACAGACGCTTCTCCTGATCGTATCATAAGTCTGGGTGACATTTCCAAACTCCGTGTGGTAATTTCTCAGTCTCAAGGCCCTAGTTTCATTATGTCTGCCTAGCTGCCTGATTCGGCTAGTTTTATGAGTTTCATAATTCCCACCCCTAACAATAGCCCGGGGTTCCATAAAAGTCTGTCTCGCCATCAGCCCTGTTGAGGACTTACTGAGATGACTGCACACGCTCTCAAAGAGTCAATTTCGCTACTGCGAAACTTTAAAGGACTCCGACAGGGAGCTAAAACTCCCAACTTTGACATTTTTGCTCTCTCATCTGTGCAAGTAATAATATGGTGGTTCATACGGGCAGATGAAATGAGGTCAGTGCATCTGCAATAAACAGCTACTGAATGACCGATTTTGTATCTCTAAACAAATCCAAGACTGCTCTAAAAGCCGGTCCTGTCGGGGCACATTTGATCCTTCGTTTTTTTCATTTTGCGTTTTCACTCAGCAGAATAAATTGACAAGCACTAAACTAAAGGTCATCCCCGAAACTGTCTTGGCAACACAAACGCTTTCCAATTCTTCGCACCTCCCATAAAAAGCAAAGACAGGTTGTTTATGCCAACACAAATCCTAAATGATGGCTTTACGACAAGCGTTATAAAGGACCCGGAACCAAAGTTTATCGATTTACGCATTTGCTTATTCATCTTGGACATTATGCACCTATCCCTTCGTGTGGCCGCTTCACACATACGTTACATTGTCAAAGCAACCCTTTTTGGGTGGAATAATACCTTTCTCTAATCTGATATATGTTATATACATAAAAAATAATGAATGACTTTGGAGGCACTTGTAAAAGACTGCTGATTCTTCCATCTACATTTACAAAGAGGCCTGTTTAATGGATAGAAAAGCCTGAAATCTGAGTGGTAAAATTTAATGGATGTGACAAAAATATCATCTGTTAACAGTCTTAAACTATAACTGCTAACTGGTATTGCTTAGTTTTGCAGGTTTTTTAACTTAACACTGACATAACGCCACAATCTATGCCAGTGGGTGAACCAACACTGTACAAAACGTCTCCCATCTCCCTCCTTTTAAAGCACAATGTGTAACTTTAGAAGGATCTCTTGTTAGAAATGCAATATAATATACATACCTATATTGTCAGATGTGTATAAAGACATTAAATAATGAACTGTATTGTTTTTATTACCTTAGAATGAGCAATTTTATCTATATACACCGCGGGTCCGCTTACATGGAAGTCGCAATCTCACAGCTAGATGCCGCTAAAAATTTACACAGTGGAGCTTTAAAGCGGACATATCACGAAAATAAGACTTTTTTCTTGTGCTATAATTGGGTCCTTAGTGCTTCAATCAACCTAGAAAATGTGAAAAGATCAACCCAGTAACTTAGTTTTGGTAAACCATTCTCTGCAAGCATGTGAAAAAATAGGTCATTGAAATTTTGCTCCCCTTGTGATGTCAGAAGGGCCCCTTAATCTGCAAAATATCCAACCAAGGCACTGCCATTTAGTGCAGAGATCAGCTCATTTGCATTTAAAAGGAAATTTTTGCTCACACCTACAAAGTGGCAATTTTAAAATGTGATAATAAATTATCTATATGGTATTTTGAGAACTTCACATTCTGGGGACACCAAAAATTTATTTTACATCTTAAAAAGTCTTGTGAAATGTCCCCTTTAAAAGCTAACAAGCCTATTTTTTTGGCTCTCCTATGTGTCAATATATTGTTTTATCTACTGTCTGTGACCTTTTCACAACAGACCTGGGAACCATTTTTGGATCACGTCCCACCCGTTAAAAGTCACTTTTCTATCAGATCTCAACATAGCCTAGTTAATAAGGCTGCAGGCAATACCCTGGAATGGAAAACTAGGCTTCTGTTCTTGAGTCGAAATGTGTCATGGTTTTGTTTACTATAGGCACGGCAGACTGGGCAAACATTGTGAAAAATGACCCAGTGTCTTATAGCGACTCCACCAGCACTTTATCTCATGCCAGCTAGCACAATTAGATTAGCACCACCGTCATTATAATGTTTGTCCCTCCCACTCATTCCTTATTGTGTACAGGCTCATGGGAAATTGCTTCAGAGGTGCAAAGCTACTGTTGCCAACTAGTCCACAGACTGCCTGTGAAATTACACACAATCACATTAATAAAGCATGCTTTGATAGACGGAAACGCTAAGATCAATACGGTCACAAACTGAAGTCAAGAGATCAATAACACAGAGAAACCAAGACCAGAATTGATGTTTTTGAATTGAATGGTGTAACTTTATGTGTCAATATAAAGCAGAACCGAATTGAAGGTGGGTTTATACACTGCAAAAAATGACTTTCTTACTTAGTATTTTTGTCTTGTTTTCAGTAGAAACATCCAAAAACTCCCAAATCAAGATGTACCCTCTTGATGAGCAAAATGGCCCAAGAAAATAATACCAGTTTCTAGACAAAAAACACACAATTCAAGTGAATTTATGCTTAAAACAAGTAAAAATATCTGCCAATGGGGTGAGAAAATTTTACTTGAATTAAGTGTTTAAGAAAAAAGAAATCTTATTTCACTGTTTTTTCTCACCCCATTGGCAGATAATTTTGCTTGTTTTAAAGACAATTTCACTTAAATTGTATATTATTTGTCTTAAAACTAGACTTATTTACTTAGGTCGTTTTGCTCATCAAGAAAAAACATCTTAATTCATTTTTTGCAGTGTATCTGCAGTTTTACAATTGCTTTCACTGTGGCTTATCTAGTCATCTTTTTGTAGACTTATTTAAAATGAATAATCTTATATTTGGGTTATGTACATCACATTTGCAATAAAATATTGATTAAGAAAAAAGATAAATACCTTTCATTTGATGCATTTGAATTTATTTAAATGCAATATTAAAAAACCGGCTTTAGCAACTTTATCTCGTACACTGGAAAAATGCAGCATAAGGTTTTGCAAAACAATTTAACCTACTATTTTAAGTTGTTTTGAATTTTAATAAGTTGACACAACTTATAAAATGAAGTTGGAATTTTTTACCTTAGTTTGTTAAAGGGACAATCAGTAGGATCTACCCCCATCTAGTGGTGGAATTGTATTTTCCATTCAAACGAACAGTGCTTACTAGCTCCTCCCCTTTCCAAATGCGTGTTTCAACTACGGTAGCCGTTATGTAATCGCTGATCTCCTTGTCCATTGCAGCTGGTTCACGTGTTCTGAATGAATGATTTGTATAAATTTGTACAATGTGAAACTTAAAATAGTAAGTTAAATTGATTTGCAAAACCAAGTTGTTTTAACTTCATGCTGCATACATTGTATAAATTGTTGGCTTTACTATAAGGTTATGTAATATCCAAAACAGTTTTCAGTTGTTTTTCTAAGAAAGTAACTACATTGTGAACTACTCTTACCATGGTATAAAATTAATCATCCTACCTGTAATACTACCCACCTCAAACACAGAGCATTGTGTTTTTTTTATATCTACCGTATACTCTTAAAACAACTAAAGAAAAGTCTTTCCTCCTGCGATGCTGGATGTGCGTCTTTGCAAACTTTTGGTTAGTGTGAGGATCTAAACCTGTAATGCACAGCGTAGGTGGATCTCAACACTGAATCACGTAATGAATCACTCTGAATCACGCTATCTTTAACAAGCACACATCTGTGTGTTCTCCATACGGTGTTAGTCATTAATTTAAAGAGACAAAGACACATTTAACCTTAATTACCCCTGAATTCATCACATCATTATCTATTAACCCTTAAGCTTTTCTTAAATATAAAACCAATACTTAGCTTATGCAAAAACAAAGAGATTAAAAAAGTATTTCCTTCATGTTGTTTATCTGCATGACTAGCGAACAAAAGGAAGATTCAAAGATTTTTCCCTGTGCAATTACAATGAATTGAGACTGAAGCTTTCAAGCCTCAAAACAAAAACACAAAAGTGCCATAAAAGTATAATTAAATCGTTGTGTGTGCATGTGTAAGACAAGAATTATAAATCCATGCTTTCTGAAATTTAATCCATTATTTCCAAAAAAATTAAGATGTTGACCATTAAAGGTACAGTATGTTTTTTTCCCAGTGGTGAGATTGCAAATTGCAACCAACCACTTATTTTGAAACGCAATGAGATGCTACGGTAGCTGGCACAGGACAAACATGTCGTCGTCTGAGACAACCTATAAGGACGAAACATGCTCTGTACATCGGTTTGTCCATTTAGGGCTACTGTAGAAACATGGCGGCAACTTCCATGTAAGGAGACCCCCGGTGTATGTAGATAAAGACAGCTCATTCTAAGGTAATAAAAACAATAGAGTTCATTTTGTAAGGTCTTTATACACCACTGATAATATAGTTAGGTATATTATATTGCATTTTTGTCAAGGGATCCTTCTAAAAGTTACACATTGCACCTTTAAGATATAACTTATTGAAAAAGTAACAACTAAAATTTATTTATTTTTTGTGTTCCAAAGGAGAAAAAACATCATACGAATCTGGTACAACATAAGTAAGGCTAGTAAATAAAGACAGATATTTATTTTGTAATAAACTATTCCATTAAGCAGGGTCTTGGGAGCTTGTACTGATTGATTTAGATCTACGACTGGATATGTGTAAGTCCAGAAGCCATGACTGCTGGCAGAATTACAGTAGCACTTCAAGAGCTACAACGCGATACAGTGAAGCCTACACTAGATTCTCAATTCCCCTGAGCAGTTTGCAAGAGAAAGTCATCTATCAGGAGGCTATCAGATCGGGTTCTCAATGAATGTATAGCCGAGAACTATCCTCTATTGTTCGGCAGACACAAAGTAAAAGAGTAGGTCGTGTACATCCGGATCTCGGGAGAGCTCATTATTTCATTAAGAAGAGGGTGCAGGACACATCATTCAACACTTTCAGGAACACTTTCACATTAATAGAGTTTTCATAGATACAAAGAGAAATATTTGGAGCCGGGAGACTTGTATGGGAGTTTAAGCTTTAGAAGTTAGTACATTTTAGCAATCAATATGTCAAAATAAATGCACATGGGTATCATGAAATGTTTTGGAAAGGTCAACTCGTCTGAGTTTCTACTGGCCGAGAGTCATGCCGCAGTTGACTTTGTTTTAATGCCACATGTCAAATCCACATTCAGAACCACAAAAATAAAATGTCTGTTGTAAGAAATATAAATTACTAAGCTTAAAGGGATAGTTCACCCAAAAATGAAAATAACCCCATTATTTTCTCACCCTCAAGCCAGTATATGATTATCTTGTTTTCAAACTAACAATCTTATACAAAATGATACTACAAATTGTCCTGGCTGTTCCAAGCTTTATAATGGTAGAGAATGGTGCTTCTGATTGTAAGCCGAAAAAAGTCAATCCATCCTTCACAGAAGTAATCCACACGGCTTTAGGGGGGTTAATAATCAATGCGATTTTGTAAGGGAAAAAAATGTAAAAACTTTACAAACTAAAAAACCTAGCTTTGGTAACAACCGACCAGCATTCACGAGAGAGTGAGTTCCCAGCGTGGGATGTACTGTAGGGTACAAGACGTAGTGGCGTAGTGACGCCCTTACGAAGATTAACATTTTTGTTTTTTGTGGTAAAAGTTTAGTAACCATGGTATTGACTACTATTAGCAAAACCATTGTTAAAGCAACACTATGTAGTTTCCATGTAAAAATGACTTACAGCTCCCCCATGTGGTTGAAAAGCGCAACAGTGCCTGGTATCAGACACTCTTCTGGGGGGCGGGGCTGTGTTTCTTACCCTCCACCGCCACTTTCAGAGTGTGCTTGTAGCAGCAAGGAGGCTGCTCAGGTTGCAGCAACAGTACAATTTGTCCAGTTTAAAGTTGTTCTATCACTGAAATAATTTAAGAGACATTATTTAAAGGTAAAAAAACTACATAGTGTTGCTTTAACTAGAAACCATGGTTTAATTATGTTTTAAAAAAACATGGTTTTCAACATTATTTCAACATCATTTTAACGCTATCTCATGGCAATTCGTACTTATTTTACAAGGTGGTTAATTTGTATTAATTTGTAGAACCACATTCATACATTTTTGTACGATTTGCCTTTGCCCCTTTGATGTTGGGGTTAGGGGGAGATTCATTATTGTCGTTTTTTATGATAATCGTACGTTTTTGCATGACAAAACGACTTTGTACGAATTCATACAAATTAGCTGTAGAATTATTCGTAAAATATGTACGAATTCCTGTGAGATCAGGCTCAGTTTACTTTGTGCTAACCGCGGTTTTACTACAGTAACCATGTTTTATTTTATTTTTTTGTATTTTTTATTAAGTTTATTTAAGTTCGGGAGGAGCATGGTCATGTGATCCATAGTGTTGGGCGATATGCCCCATTTTGAGATCGTCGATACACATTAGTATCGGGGGCGGGCAATAGTTTACTCATTTATTTATTTGTTTATTTTATACACATTTATGACAAGCCACTTGATTGGTGGACAAAAAAGAAGCCAAGTAACTCTTAACTCTTTCCCCGCCATTGAGGAGTAATCTCGTCAATTAAGAGAAAACATCTGCATAAAAAACGTGTTTCTGAGATTTTTTTTAATACCCCAATTGTCCACTAGCACTTACCCAATTTAGGACAAAACTGAAGCCAAAACATTATTTACGCATTTTAAACTTGATGTATGTTGTGATAATCATTCTGAATCTTGCACGTTTCAAGTTCACATATGAGGAGTCCATGCTGAGCGCGTTCATGTCCGAGCAAGAGTCCAAGACGTGCACGTTACAAGTCCAGGTGTATGCAAGAAGGAATCCGCGCAAGTTTACAAGCTCTTTCACACAAAGTGAAGCCCACACGCACACAGTGAGGCATGCAGTGGGCATGTTGATAATCAAAATAGCTATCGCCAACTTTCGTCATGAAAGTCTGCTATCGGCAATATGTCTGACGATTGTCGATACACGATACTATCGTCTATCGGCACAACCCTAGTGATCCAACCAATCAGAGCGAAGAGGTGCCTATAAATAGCAGTCCCTCACCTCTACCCCATCCCCTCACTCTCATCTAGTTTCATTCATCCCGGTTAAAGAGGGGAGAGTACTCTGGGTTCGGGCTAAATTCCAAGCTCAGAGCCCTCTCCTCGGATAGCACGCCAAATATGCTTTATCTCATTCCCTGTACATGTTAATGCGAACCCGTGAAACTGTAGTAATGCCATGGTTAATTTTCCTATGGACGACCACGGAAGCACAGGGAGCAAAACAAAATGCCATTCAGGAAATAAGAGAAGACATTCATTTAAGTTCGCATCTAAAGTATCTTACTCTTTTACACTGAGATTCATAAAAAGTGATCATTTGCGAACAGGCACATTTACAGATACACGTTTTTGAAATCAGGCCAAAATTTGAGTCATACGTGTAAAGGAGAGGACAGAATTAGAAGATCCTGCAGTGTAGGATTTAATGAGTCTACCTCTCACTTCCCACAGATGGATAAATAGATGACTGCTGATCATGTGGGCCGCTGTTCCTCGCGGGAAACTTTGACAAATCAAACGCAAGTCAAAAGTTCTGCTTTGGATCCGTTTGCGTTTCTGTATTCCTCTCTAATGTTTTGTACTGCCTGTGGATCTCTCTTGTACTGCCTGAAAACCCTCAAATCTTCACAGTGACACTCTTTAGCATAAGTTATTTATGAAAGGTGGATAACACGTCTTGTATAAGCTGTCTAGATTTGGAAACATATTGAAAAGTATTGTAAAAAGTGCTTCCTCAACTACTGTGGTACTAAAGGGCTTTGTCAGTAGTTGATCGGTTGATTAAGGTCACATAGGCAGCTATGTCCAATACTCTGTGCCCGCTGCACACATAATCACTTCCATCCTGTGGCCATGGTAAGCCAGCATACATCTTCCTCAGAGTGACAGGTGGCATCACCCAGGATCAACACAGGTGTTGGGTGTCGGGAAGCTCACCGTATTATCTATTCATTATTCAGTGCTGGCAGGACAGGCTTTTAACCACAGGCCCCCATCAGCACAGCTGGAGGGCCGCGTGACGCTCAGGGAAGATGATCAGAGAGGTCAAGTCACCTACTGAAATCCTTTCAAAATTAGACCACCAAAACACCAGTGAAGATCAGAATTAAACCTATTTTAGACAAAAGTTACCAGTCCAAAACATTCACCAAGACAAAGATGTGCACTCCAACAGAGCACCTCCAACTGTGTTTAAAATTACACATTTAAATCAATTTTTTCTCCTAAAATCTGCACAAAAAAACAATGAAAAAGTGCAGAATCAGTTCGAGCCTATGTACAGTACAAAATTACAGGCCAAGAGAAGATAAATTGTATAAGTCCTGATAAATCAAAGGTGAACCTGAGTTGCTGGTATTAGTGCATGGGTTTTCAAACTTTATGATTACCTATATGATGATTTTATGTTTAACATGTATAATTGGCTACACTTATAGAGTAATGCAACATTTTAAATTCCAATTTATTTGTAAACAGCAACTTCGACAATAAATATTGTTTTATAGTAGCTTTTCAAGGATTAGGGGGCGTGCACACCAAAGCTTTTATGCCCGCAGCCGGCGTATGTTTCCAATGGAACCTCTGTGTTTTAAAAAAAAAACAGCAGCTAGCATTTTTTTCTGCGCTAAAAAACGGTGCTCTGTGTTTTTTTTCTACGTTCAGCACTGAACGCCGAGAATTGAGAACTATTCAACTTTGGGTGAAAAGCTCAGCTTGTCAATGTCAGTTCTCACACGGCCGTCCAATCACAGTGGAGGAGGGGCGGGACAAATATCACAACAACCAATCAGCACAACGACTGATAAACAAAGCCGAAGTAACACAGCAACCAAAGCGCTCAGCTAAAGCGGGCAATCAGCTGAAAAAAGCTGGCAGTCGGCATCCGCCTAGGGTTTTCAGCTGCATTCAAAAGCTTTGGTGTGCACACCCCCTTAAGGGACGTCCACACCAAAACTTTTAAAAACGCCTGGAGGACACCGAATGCCAGCTGTTTCAGCTGTGCGCCAGCTTTCTTCAGCTGAGCACTTTGGTAGCTGTGATACTTGCGTTGTGAGCCGGTTGTTTGTTGTGATACTTGTCCCGGCCCTCCTCCACTGTGATTGGACGGCTGTGTGAGAGCTGACATTGTTTTTTTCCGCGCTAAAAATCAGCGCTCTGCGCTGATCTTCGAGAGTTGAAAGAGATTCAACTTTGGGTGAAAAGCTCTGCTTGTCAATGTCAGTTCTCACAAGGCCGTCCAATCACAGTGGAGGAGGGGTGGGACAAGTATCACAACCACCAACCGGCTCACAGCTCAAGTATAACAGCTACCAAAGCGCTTGGCTGAAGAAAGTTGCCGCTCATCTGAAAAACAGCTGACAATCTGTGTCCTCCGGGCATTTTCAGCCTCGTTTAAAAGTTTTGGTGTACACAACCCCTCAACTAAACGCTAAGCATGGAAAAACCGCCAAGCGCCGACTTTCAGCGCGGAAAAAATCCGCCAGCTGCTGGCTGTTTTAAAAAACGCAGTGCTTCCAATGGAAACAATTGAAAACATGCCTCGGCGGCGGGTGTAAAAGCTTTGGTGTGCACGGCCCTTTACTGCCTTGAAATAATAAAAAAAAGATACAAAAGCAAATGCAGTAAACTATTTTGGAATGTGTGTAGCAAGCGTGCCGCACAAGCCTTGAAAAGTGAAGCCAAACCGTCTCGATCGCCCCCCAGTGACTGATCCTAGTATAGGTCATAAACCCCGCCTCCCCCATGTTATTCAATGTGAATTAAGACCAACTAAACCAACTAAACTGCACAGGACTGGTCCCGAAATCGCTACTGCGCAGACTCAAGGCCCAAGATGTCAGCGCCGTATCGAGACACTGGCGGCTTCACTTTTCACCAATGGAAGACAGCGAACGGGCGTCGTCCATCTTTTTTACAGTCTAGGGTGTGTAGTAATAAATAAGAGATAAACATAATTTTGAAACCTATTTTTTTTTTTTAATAATGGTCTTTTTTTCTGAAATTTTCTGGGGGATGCCCTAGAACCTCCTGGACCCCAGTTTAAAAATCCGTACGTTAGTGGACACTAACCAACTGAACCATGAACCCTTGCGGCTTACCTCATACCATACAACGTGCTAGATCTGTCAGCATACCTTAAAAGTGTTACCACATCGGTTTACTTGAGTGTAAAACAAACACCCCTATGACTTCATGCACAAGCAGATATTATGCTGCTGGCATCATCAAACACAAGACCTTTCTCTTCTTAGCAGATGTTAACACCATCTGTCAGAAATTTGGTTCATATGTGCAAATATTACTACAAAAATTCGCAAGTGGTAATAAAACCTAGTCAAATTTGTATAGATGCCAATATGCACCCTTAATGAAGCTTACCCTCCCTGAAAAAACATCAAAACTTTAAATACAACAGACAAGACTACATAAAGGTTGTGGGTTCGATTCCCAGAGAACACATCCAGTACTGATAAAATATACACCTTGAATGCACTTCACTTTGGATAAAAACACCTGCAAATGCTTTTGCTGTGATACAAAAGTGGTGCAAGCAAGATGAAACAATATTTTAATGTCCGGGTGCATGCATGTGCAGAAACGCCATAATATGCAACATAGCTGATATTTTCCTGCAATTAATGGTGGTTATTATAAGAAAGCCTGGGTATATCTGGGCTAAAGCTGAGGATGGAGATTAGAAAAATGGATGAAAATCTTCAAGATGTAACAAATTCCATCCCCTAAAGCTTTCCACCATAATCACTGGAACACACACGTGCAGCTGTATGCAGCCACATATATATGATTCATTAAGGTACTTCTGCCCCCATGTGGTGGATATATTCCTATTGTGCATCAGCAGCACACATTATGGGTGAATATCAATGCAAGAAAACTACATTCTGAGGTAGTTAATGGATGAGGGGTGTTACAAATGCACTGACAGTGATGAATATGCTTTTCTAAACAACCATCAGCAAATGTTTAACTCGAGAAATAGCTAATTTTATCTGTCAGAGCTTGGTAACATAGCCCTCATACAGTATTAAAGGACTGTGGTGGTAGTACTGCAATGGTGTGAGATAAAATTACCATGGTATTGTGGTACAATATATACCATGGCATTGAAAGACTGCCCTACTACATTGTATTTATAGGGTATTTGGTAGTATTTTGCATAAAGGTAGCAAATATTTTGTATTTTAAAGGGACACTCCACTTTTTTTGAAAATAGGCTCATTTTCCAGCTCTTTTAAGTACAATTGAGTCTTACCGTTTAGGAATCCATTCAGCTGATCTCTGGGTCTGGCTGTACCACTTTTAGCATAGCTTAGCATAATCCATTGAATCTGATTAGACCATTGGCATCACACTCAAAAATAACCAAAGAGTTTCGAATTTTTTTCTATCCAAAACTTGACTCTTCTGTAGTTACATTGTGTACTAAGAATTACAGAAAATTAAAAGTTGCGATTTTTTAGGCCGATGTGGCTAGGAACTACACCCTCATTCTGATGTAATAATCAAGGACTTTGCTGCCGTACCATGTCTGCAGCAGGCGCAATGACGCATGATTTACTACTACTACTAACTGATATATTTATTAGGTGCACTGAAAGTAATAATATTAATATTCGTCATCTGTGCACAAGGTAGGGCGTTAAAAACATCAGCCAATCGTTGACGCAATCATCGCAATCATCATTGGCCCTCTGGCTTTTCAATCACTGCCATTACGATCCTTGTGAGAGAAGTGCACGCGCCAGTAAAGGGCTCGTTATAGTCGTGCATAGGTCCTACGGCGTAGCAGCGACGGCGTAGGTTCCGCGTCGGTTTTCATTTATACTTTTGCGTCGTCGTCCGCGTCGACGTGCAAACACGCGCGACCGCTGGTAGGCAGTATCCACGCCTGTAACCACAGTAGCAGCACAAACGTGAAAGAAGAAGAAGCTTATCAAGTTAACCCACAAATGAAGAAGAAACAGCAACTTGTTGTGTATAATTTGAGAAGACCAGCAATGATGGAAGTAAATAAACAGTGACTTTTGATGCAGTTTCAGTTAAATCACTCCTCAACTTGGCTCATCTTTGTTTTCACCGTCACAAACGGAAAATACCTATGTCGCAGTTTTTTACCTGACGGGAGGGGTTCTGGTGGACCAATCCCAGCGTTTGCGGTCCGCGTAGATCTGACGCGCTGTTAAATTTTTTGTGAGGTGCGCGTCAGGCTACGCAGAGCTACGCACAGGCCCTGGATAGCCTACGCCGTAGCTACGGCGTAGAACCTATGCACGACTATAAATCGCCCTTTACTTTACACAGGCGACGCATGCGCATAGCGCATGAAACTCAGTCGTAAGTTTCGGTTTGTTTTCCTTGACGCTTCTGCTTTCCTCCTTGAATTTGCACATCATTGAAAGAAGGAAGTGCAACACTGAAATCTGTATTACTCCTGTCTCAGCGGCAACTGAGAAAATGATGCATGACCATTCAAAAACATGACTGGGGTTCTAACTATACAAAGCTTTATGCAAATGGGTGAAGTGTCCCTTTAAATCACCTATAAGCAAAACAAATGATTCACAGTAAAAATTAATCACGTTTTAAAATCGATGCATATAAATTGTCAAGAATTGTTGTCAATGCATCAACAAGTAAATCATTGCAACCCTGCACTCTTAAAAAAGGTGCTTCACAACGCCACTCAATAGTATTCTAGTATTGTATAGCAGTACAATAGTACTTTTAGTACCCGAGACGCAAATCATAATTTCATAAATAAGAGTCACACTGAGCACATACTGTACATTTGTACAGTGTTATATAGAGACAAAATTAGCTTCAGTGTAAACAACTATATGTAAACTAATGTAAAAGTTTTCAATTAGATATAGATCCAGAGATCAGGCTCACCATCACCCTGGGCACCTTTGTAAATAGATGGTGGGTAAACACACAGGTCAGTGTTTCTGTGGGTTAGATCTTTGCGGAGTGCATGACTCTATTCTTCCCGACAAATTACAAAGGTAATTTAGCAAGGCTATAGAAACAAAGAACCACCTGTGCTAAGAAGATATAAGGCTTCTTCATTTTCCTCCACTTATGATGAATGTGTAAAATCAACCTCAGCAGACAGCCAAAGCACCCAACAGAGCTCAGCATGTTTAAAACATCGATCTGTTAATGAAGAAAACAAACACAGAGAACAAAAAAAAAGTGAGAGAAATAATGCCATTAAAGCAACACTAAAGAGTTTTTTTTACCTTAAAATAACGTTTTCAAAAAAGTTTCAGTCATTCATCCACCCGAAACAGGATGAACGGCACTTTCACATTTGCTTTGCAGCCCTCTATCAGCCAAAACCGCACTAAAGAAGTTTCCAATCGTCAGGTCGCGGTCCTGTAGTTCGAGTGAAAACTACAAAAATTTGTTTTACGGCAGACCTACAATCCAATCAGAGCCAGCTTTGCTGCAGTATAAATTATTTATGACAGTGGTAATGGACAATTCCGCTTCCAACCTGTAGGGGGAGCAAAGAGCAAAAACTTTTTAGTGTTGCTTTAATACTTAGGGCCCTATTTTAACAATTTAAGTCTAAATAGGCGTGTCCGATGCCACTTTTGCTAATTTAACGACGGGAAAAATGGTTTGTGCGCTGAGCGCACAGTCGAAAATGGTTGTTCATATTTCCTAATGAGTAATGGGTGTGTTTTGGGCATAACGTGCAATAAACCAATGAGAGTCTCAGCTCTCATCCCCTTTAAAAGCCAGCTGCACTGTTGTTAAAAAATGTGTTGTTTTCATTTTTATAAAATTTTACCTTTTTTGGGATTAAAACCTCTAAAAATACAAACAATACAAACCCGCGAAGAGCCGAAGCGTTTCAGCACTCGAACAGCGCCATGGGGTTTTTACAAAGCATTACTTAAAATGTTTCTCTTCTCACCATATCCACAGGTACATAGTCATCATATACAATAAATCCATAAGGTAGCATTTAAAAACATTTAAAAATAGATGCATTTGTTTAAAGCAAAGCATTTATTTACTTACCAGGCTACAGGTGAAGCAGCTCTTTGCGCCTTCTAACATCTCATAATTAGTCCTCATTTATGTCCAAGAGACTCAATAATAATCTTTTACATTCAATCCTTTAATCTTTCATATTTAAAAGCGTTTTTGTGCTGGCTACGCATTCATGTATGTGATAAGCAAACCCGCCATGTCGTCCCGTTTATAGGTGCATAATTTACTTCGCTCTTTAAATAACAAAAAACATTTTGCGCCATTGACTTTAGACTTTAGAGCAGGTTTTTGTTGGTCAATGACGTAGTCTATTTTAGTTGCCTCAAAATAGCAATGCGCCAACAATGCGCCTGAACACACCTCGTTTTCAGACCAGAACGCCCATCGGCGCAAAAGGGGGCGAAAATGCATTTGCTATTTAAACAACATGGCACTAAACATGAAAATAATAATTGCACAGGGTGGAATCTAGCAAAAGACACTTGCGTCAAGCATTGCGTTGCATTGCGCCATGTGTAAGATAGAGCCCAATGTAATTAATAGTGGGAAATAATCAGTTTTTAAAATTTTGCGCTATCTATCATCGTTCGCCAGACGTTCTACAACATCTGCTACAGTTTGTGTTTATTAACCCTTTAGTTTCACTTCATCACGCAGCTATTCCCGTTAGAGGTAAAAACATTTAATTCATCTAGTATGTGTTTATTTTCTGTCATACTTTCTTCAAAATAAAGTTTTATTGAGTGTTTTAAATAAAATTATTTAAATTTTCATCATGACGTGTACGCCCCGCCCTTTTGGTTGCCCCGCCCCTGCCCCGCCATCCGTCCACAACCCTACCACCTTAACTAACAAATTTTCTGCGGGAAACCCTGATATTACATAGTGAGTGTGTTTACATTCACAGTCTTGCATGCCGATTATGGTTAATAAACTGGTAATGTAAACGCGTAACAATTTTATTTTATCAGGGAAAGCACACAAAAAAACGGATTACACAAAAAAACTGATTAATCACAAAAAAATATCAGCACAGGTAAGTCATGCCCATTCTGCAGACATGAGAAGAGATACAAAATTATAGCAAATGCCAGCATTTTTAATGATTAGACGTACTATATAGGTGGTGACGTCACTATCTGCAAGAAACCTGACAAACCAAATCCCATGTAAACACAGCTTTCTGCATAGCCGTTTAATTGATTTGCATGTAAACCCATGAACATTTAATAAGCACATTATCAATATTAATATTCTGTGCATGTTAGCGCACTCAGTGATTGTTTTCCTAAAGCAGTAACTTTAAGGCACGTCAGACCATGCAGTATTACGAATTACGAAAATATGTGCATTGCATCTACTAACACCCTTTAGATGTGATTTTTTTCAAAATATACTGTAGCACAGCCTCATGCTTTATTGCTTAATTCAGCAACATGTCTAAATGTACTCTATGAATTATTAAAATAGAGAATTTGTTGGTAAACTGTACCGTTAATAGACTGCGAGAGTGCAGTTTCATCTAAACACTACTCCGGAGGTTGTAGAGACGATTACAAAATGGCTTTAAATCTAACGCTGCACTGTGAGAAACGTTATAACGAAAAATCTAATAAATTTTCTGCTCGATAACCAGTAGAGAAGCAGGCAACGCAAACTCAGTTAAGCGGGTATGAGACATTTATCAAGGAGAACAACCTAAATATAGATAGTCTTTTAGTGATGCAACAAACATTACATTACTTATAGATATTTGTGAGATCGTGATGGCACGAAAACCTCCTCACCAGATGATGATTGTCAATCATCATGCAAATAGCACCTCAGTTGCAAACAACATCAAAGCAGGTGTGCACTGCTACGAACATCAAAACTGCTGATGGCAGACCTACGCTTCACTCTGAGTGTGTGCATCCATGCACACCTGCGATGCTGATTTCCCATTTTTCACACTGGATCAGCTGTAATAAAGAAAGACGGTTATTTAATCTCAGAAGGAAGAAGTTTATCTCCTATCGTTTCCATTTACTTAGCCAATTTTAGCCTGTGGGTAACTGTAGTTATTTTTTTAGGGACCGCCCAATTAAACATCTAGATTGTGTTATAGCTATAACATTTGGGTAAATTGTAATGAAAAGCAATAAATCATATAGCTTAGAGGTAATGCAAAGCCTATAGTCGCATTTCAGTGTTGTACATCCAGACTTATAAAAAGTAAAGACTGGTTTGCAGCTTTTTCTGTCCAAGAATCGAACCACTTAGACAGAGACCACATGATTGACACGATTGCAGCCAATCACAGCTGGTTTTGTTATATGCCACTTTTTCAAATAGTATTTAAAGGGATAGTACACCCCCCAAAAAATAAAAAATTCTGTCTTCATTTAGACCTAGAATCTGTTTATCCTACTATGAAAGTCAATAGAGCCCGACCGATATGGGGGTTCTTTGGGGGGCCAAGCTGATACAGATATTAGGGAGTAAAAAAGGCAGCTGTCAATATATCAGCCGATATTCTTTATGTGTATATTATAGGACAATATACATATACCACAGAGTATATTATAGTACAGTACTGTAGTACTGTTCTGGGTCGCCAGTATCAAACAATGGAGCGCACTTTGCTGGACTAACAAGTATCACACCATTTACAAGCATTTTATATACCGATATACCGTGACAGGCATATTTCGGCTGATAAAATTGTCAGAACGTTAAATCAGTCGCACTCTATTGGGTACTGTCAACTTTATGTAAACTATTCTTTTAAATAATTAAGCAAAAATGTCTATTTATGAACTAAGGAATCACTAAAGAAATTGGCAGACTCATACGTAGGGCTGTCACAATGATTAAATAATTGTCTCATCGCAATTGTTTGAACTCGTTGCGATGATTTCAGATCACCACAATGATTGCACATGTCTTTAAAAAACACAAGGGGGAGCTGCAGTGCCCATATAAACGAGACAGTATCAGATGACGCTCCTTAATTTACAGTGTAACGCGAAAAGTGCAAAGTCATTCAATACATTGTAAAAAATGATGAAGAAATGCTGCAAAATTTTGATAAGCAATATGAACTGCCAGGTAAAACATACATTTCCAAAACCGCAATTCCTAATTTAGGGAACTGAAGGATGCTATTCTTAATGACCTGTAAGGAATTGATTTTTTTGCAGCCACTACAGACATGTGGTCCAGTGCTAATATGACCTTAGTATGATTGGCTACTATTTAAAGCCTGTTTTGGTATAGTCTGTTAATTTTGATTGCATTTTTATTTTTAGTTATTTTTCAGACACTTTGTTGAGTTTATTTCATATGAAGAATTTTCAGTTTATTAAAGATATATTCTTTAAATAAATACTTTCAAATATGTGTTATGTGTATTAGGGCTTTCACAATGATTAAATAATCGTCTCATCGCGATTGTTTGACCTCATCAGAATGATTTCAGATCACCGCAATGATTGCACATCTCTTTAAAAAACACAAGGGGGAGCAGCAGCACGTGTATTAGTGAGACCGTATCAGATGGCGCTCTTTAAAGGTGCAGTGTGTAATTTTTAAAAGGATCTCTTGACAGATATGCAAATAATATTCAAAACTATATTATCAGGGGTGTATAAAGACCTTTCACAATGAACTGTTATGTGTTTATTACCTTAGAATGAGATGTTTTTATCTACATACACCGAGAGTCCCCTTACATGAAAGTCGACATTTTGGGCCTCCATGTTTCTACAGAAGCCCTTAACAGACAACCTTTTTTTACTAAGTTGTCTCCGACGATGAGATGTTTGTCCGGTGGCGGCTACCGTAGCCTCTCTATGTGTTTCAAAAGTGAGGGGTGAGCAGTGGACTGAACCATTGGATGCAATTCGCAACCTCACCACTAGATGCTGTTAAAATTTACACACTGCACCTTTAATTGACAGTGTAACGCAAATCTTCAGTTTTTGAATGATATATTCATTAAATAATTACTTGTGTATTAATATTTACTGCCAGAAGATTTCATTTAAATAATCAGAATACTGTGTGAAAATTATGTCATGAACAAAAATATTTATGAGAATTAAACTGCAAAACAATAAAACAGACTCATTGTCATAGTCGTCAAAACCCTAAACAGGCAATAAATCGTCATAACCGTCACAATTTATTAGTCAATTAAGCGTTAGCCAAATTTCATAATCGTGACAGCCCTAATGTGTATTACTATTTACTGGCAGGTAAACCTAGCTAAATATTTAATTTTAATAAATAACAACAATGTGTGAAAATTATTTCATGAACAAACAAAATAATTGTATGAGAATTAAATGTCAAAGCAATAAAACAGACAATTAATCGTCATAATCATCAAAGTCCTAAAACAGGCAATTAGTTGTCATAATTGTCACAATTTGACAGCCCTACGCATATGAATACTTTTGTGTTTAAAAAAACTAAATAGATTACACATGCCTGTGGACATCAAGTGTATGTGTACATGTAAACAAGATCAATCATGAAGTAACAATGATTCATTTTGTGTGACTAAAATAGCCATATTGTTCATGAAAACAAATAAGATCTAATAAATAATAATATTTCAAGTCTTTCCTGAAACAGGCCTTTTGTAACACAAAGCATCTCTTGCTTTTAACTGCACCGTACTACATCTTCCAAGCACAAGATCACTCCTGCATATTATGGACAATCTCCACCAAAAGATTATATGATGGTCAATACAGATAACCAGACACCACATTCTTTACAAAACAGTGATATAAAAGTCACAGCCAGGAATGTTTCACTTTTGTTGACAAAAAATATAGCGCAATATCGTTTCACCTATCTGCCGAGCAAGCCTCCCGGGGTGCATGTAATGCACTTGTTCCTTTAAAAACAGGCTCATGTAGTGCTTTTTCATGTATCCCAGCTAAAAATACAAGCATCAGACCTATTAGGTTGAGTTAAACCACCAGATTCTCACTGAGAACCCTTACACGTGAACAATGATTTTCATCATCTTCTTTCAACATGAAATGGCAACTGCGAAATTGACCAAAAGAAATTCATTTCAGGTGGATTTGTGAGGCTGGAAGCAGGTAGACGATCGATTTTTACCAACGCGTGGCAGACTGAAAGTTGAACATGCGTCGAGGCATTAGACGAAAGAGATTTGATCTGCCAACCTCTCTCTCTCACCATTGCTCTTTCTCTCGCCTTCATTCTCTCAGGCTATGCTGTTGTTTTGTGAAGCTATTAGCACAATCAGACAGCACCTGTACACTTGGACGTGGAACAGGTGAACGTAAACAGGATTAGACTTGGCAGAACGGTTATGGCTACACTCTTGAGGACAACTAGCTTGACAGTTCACTTTTGACGGCTGAGATTTTCCCTTAGAGCACCAGTGTTTGTTCGTAAAATGCTGGTAGTTTGGTTTGCTACAGATGTGTAAGCCATTGATTATGGCCTACGCGCTTTCTCGTAAGTTGTTTGGCTATTGTGAGCCGAGCTCGGAAAACCAGGTGTACCGGAGCTCTGATATCAAAAGGAAAGAAAATCAATCGGATCTGATTTGACATCGCCTACAGGCAAGCGTTACTGCGTTGGTTAGAGCTGTATAATTCTGAATGCTTGGTGGAGTCCGTGTGAGTTTACCTCGCTGTCAATCATGAGGGCGAAAAGCGGCAGACCACTTTTTTAGCAGCCTCGGCTCTTCTAATGCTATTTACTGACTTGTTTTTTGTAGTTGTCACTAGTAGGGCTGCACGGTTCTTGTTAAAATGCGAATCACGATTTTTCACCATGGGAAATTAGATTTTGATTCTCTCACACAAGTCTAATTTTTTTAATAAAAACATTTATTTAAGAAAAAATTTGCTACACAGGACTTTCAGTTATAATAAAGTGTCTTAAAAGTTTCTTTTCCTCATGTTAGACTTTTTTTAAATAAATGGCACTTGTGCTTTTTGTACACTAAAACTGGCCAACCTTAAAACTTTAAAAACAAGAAACTGTTAAAACACTAAATATTCAACATTTTGATGCAGGCAATTTAGGGATGCATAACGATTAATCTATAGCAGAATAAATATTTTTGTTTACATCATATATGCGAACTGTATAATAACTTTGTATAGATAAATGCACACACATGCATGTATATACTTAAGAAATGTTTACATGTGTATATACATTTGTATATTTATCTATAATTTTTATATATATATATATATATATATATATATATATATATATATATATATATATATATATATATATATATATATATATATATATATATATATAATAGTATATAAATTACTGCTGGGCAAAGATTAATCGCGATTAATCGCATACAAAATAAAAGTGATTTTTGCATAATTTATGAGTGTGTGCTGTCTGTAATTATTGTATGTATATATAACTACATAATAATACATAAATACATTTATGTATGTATTTAAGAAATATTTACATGTGTATATCTATATTTATTTATTTATATTTTTATATTTTCTATATGATATATAACTTTAAAAAATTATATATATAAATAAAACATTTTTTAAATAAATATAATATGTATGTGTGTGAGGTTAAATTACATAATAACTACATAAACATATATTATGCAAAAAAAAACACTTTTATTTTCTATGTGATTAATCGCAATTAATCTTTGCCCAGTACTAATATAAATACTTAATATTTTATATAAATATTTTTTTCTTAAAATTATACATGCATGTGTGCATATTTGTATATACATGATTATTATACACAGTTTACACACATATATGATGTAAACACAAACTTTTATTGTGCTATAGAATAATCGCAATTAATCGTTATGCATCCCTAGCAGGCATGTTACAATGTTTCCCCTGTGCTAAAAACCCCTTCTGATGGGGACCTGGGGCAGTGATACAGAAGCCGTTTATCAATCCAATTATATTGTTGACTATTATTCTTAGTTTATCATAAATTGTTGCAATAAGTTTATGACTTGCAAATGTAATGCTCAGTTAACTGAAATAAACCAGGCTTGATGATGTATGCAGCCTGCATATGCGACCTCCGGAGGCTGCAGCCTTCCGATTCAGAAACGTCCAGAAGTATTTCCTTGCCTTTTTTCAGAACCAATATTGTTGCATCGTGACTCTCTCCTGATTTTCTGCAATGGCGCTCGTTTTTTCTTTTTTATGTGAAAATTTTCGCTCCAAATCCACCAAGTAAATCGACTATGTTGAAGCGTCAACTAATTCAACAACACAGAAAACTCTGTGTATGTTTTGATCATCGTACTGAATCGGATCGTCAACAAATGTCATTAAAAAAATGCTATTATTTTTGCTTTTTGCTCAAAATTTGGATTTTTGAAGAACCCTACCCATATTTGAGAGGTGACAAAAAGAGAACAAATGAAGATAGGATGGAATTTGAGATAGGATGAAGTTTTCTCTGTTTTGTTTGTTTGTTTGAAAGCAGATGGTCTGTTCTTTCATTTGATTTGTATGTTTATATATTTATAGAACAAATTCTGGAAGGCATTTTGTGAAACTTTTGTGAAAATCAATCAAATAAAGTGTGTCGCGGCTCTCTGTCTGTATATTGCAAATACAAGTTGTTCACTTTATTTGCAAACTGTGTTAAAATTAACAACTAAGGAAGCCTCTAAAGAAACTAAGGAAAACCAATTCATTCTCGTCAGAACCTCTAGTAAATTATGTTATTTTATTTAGTTGGCATTCAGAATCGTGAGATAATCGTGATCTTGATTTAAAACGAAAAACATGATTCTCATTTTTTTCCAGAATCGTGCAGCCCTTATTGCACCCATAAAAAACAAAACATACTGTATCACAAGTGGTGTGAGATTCGAGGGACTTGTTTGGTATTCGTAATGTTATACAGGAAAGACAAATTGCTCCTTCTGAATTTGCAGTTCGCGGTAGGTCTGTCTTGAAAAGTTTTATGTTAGCATTAAAAATACATCTTTTTTGGAAAATAAATGGGACCTTTGCCCTACTGTTGCACTCTATTTTAAAGACGACAAAAGAGTTGTTTGGCAAATTGGCACACAAGACCTCCAACGTGATGAATGTCCCTCTAGGGCCACCATAACTGCCACTTCAGCAAAGCAGGCAAGCGTAGTGGTGAGGGTGAGGTGAGCGTAGGGTGCAAACAAGGAGACCACAACCCCCTTTCAAAGCGTACATCCTTTTTAGCTCGGGTCATTTATTATACCTTACGACAGCATGTTCTGACAGGAGACGTCCTAAAACATCTAAAAGCACCTGTACTACACCAGTGGACAAAACCCTGGTGTCAGCAACTACTTGCTCATTTCAACAAGCTGTTTCATAAATCTCAGTCATGCCCTGTAAGAGAAAGTGCCGGCAAACATTCTCGATAAGGGATAACTGATTCAAACTCCTATGCACGTGGGGTGTGCAGACGAAAGACTTGAGTAAAGGCATTTTGGGTCGGAAGGGACAGACCCAGAACTGGTCAAACAGGTCACTAGACGAAAAGCTCGCGTGAGCTCTGCTAGCCAAGCGAGACAAATGGTGATGTATTACCTCTGGTGCTTGGGTTCCTTTGGCAGCGTGGTCAAAGAGACTTCCAACACCCCCTCCAGCCCCAATTACAATTTAGGAGTGGGTCTGTCCAGCAGGGGGCTTTCTATTCAACCTTCTCCTGTTTCGAACACACACAAAGCCCTCACTCGCCAATCTGTTCGCTCTCACTCATTCAGTCGTTGTCTCTCACTCCACCGTTTGCAATCGCTCTCTCTCCAATCATCGCCTTGTGGTCTCTTTCACCAAACAGACAAAATGATTCGCAGCTCCCCGCGGTCCAAAGCATCTCTCCGGCACGGAAACTGTAGTTTATGTGAAGTGCACTATTTATTATTACATCATGCATTATGCAGGCGCCATCTCTAGAAAGAGGCTCAATAATGTATCAAGTGAACAACGTATCTTGTTCCCAGTGACTGCGGTTTAGAAAGTGGAACATACGAGTACTGTTGAGTCTGAAGAGGCCTTTTGTTCGTCTAACTTTCCCGAAATCACATTTGCACGCCACGTGCATCCGAAACGAAGGCAGATAAACAAACCGAAAACTGTTATGTTTTCCTCCCGATCCAAAAATGCTAATCAAGATTTGGCCTCGAGCGAACCACAGAATGTGAGAAACGTTTCACATGAAGTGCTTCAATCATGAAAGCAAATTAGTATTTGTAGCACGCATTAGTTAAAGGCGGCAAGTGAAATGACTTTTTTTCGCATGAAAAATGCGAAAAGCTTGAGTTTAGGACAAATAAAACACACCTGTTCTTGCTAGGGCAAGCATTACGCTTTCTTTTGTTTATACCCAGCATTTGAGATTTCAATACCTAGACTTTACAGGCATGATTCAAGAAGCAATTTGTCTGTCTGCAGTGAATGCATTTGAAACTGATCAATATTTGATGTTTAAAGCAGAGTTATGGCGAGCAGGACCTTTGGACCAATGGAGTACTTTGTAGCTTTTGGGAGATACTACAGAAATAGTATGTAGATAGTATAGACAGTATTCCCCTATAGGCAGTTTCATCGGACGCACGTGATACACGTCTGGATCCGAACTTTACTTCCGGTTTCATTTTTATAATGGTCTGACTAGTTGCTAAACTGATCTCTTGAACAAATGCCTCAGCGAAAATAACAAATGTTTTGGTTTCCTAGATAATCTACGTGTTGGTTTTTTGCTTGTTATAAATAAACTACGTTTAAAGAACTTTGTTGTTATTTATTCTTAGCGGAGTTTACCAAAAGTTACATGCGGACCACGACAGCCGCTTGTTTATGTTGTTACTGCTGAAACCATCTAAAGCTCAATTGTTTTTGTTTATATTATATATCTATATCTCTAATATATATCTTAACTCATTCCCCGCCAGCCTTTTTTTTTAAAGTTGCCTGCCAGCATTTTTTGGTGGTTTTCACAAAAATTTTACAAAATGCATTTTTCAGATTTTTTCTATGAATATATAAACATACAATATATCAAATGAAAGAAAAACCCTCTGCTTTAAAAATAAAAGACAAATGGGAGAAAACATTTCATCCCATCTTCATTTGTCTTCTTTTATCACCACTCAATTATGGGTAGGTTTCTTAAAACATAAAAATATTTGAGCAAAAAGCTGAAAACACACACACACACACACACACACACACACACACACACACACACACACACATATATAGTACGTACACATTATAGTGTATGTTTCCGTATAGCTGAATTGTTGAAAAATATAAAAAAATATATATAAATAAAAAATAAAATAAATAAAAAAATTGAAAAATATAAAAATATATATAAATAAAAAAATTCTAATTCATAATTAGATTTTCAAAGATTTATTACAAAAACTGATTATTTTTTCACAAAATGCAATAAATCCATGACAATTTTTTTTTCACAATGCTATAAATCTATTGAATCAATATATAAATGTGCATTAATCTTTTCCATGTTATATTCATTTAGTTGACTAGTGGTATACACTGATTAAAAAAATAAACAGTAATGGTATTAATCAAAACACTTTGTCATTTTAAGAACACTGTCATTGCTGCGGTTATACTTGGGACGTTGTCGCTGAACAGCTGTAAAATGTTTTGGTCCTGCTCAATTTTCGTTGGCTTCGTGTAAAATAATGGAAAGTTTTTCATAAGATCCCCTGGGGTCAATGTTTTCAATGTCAGAATGGGAAAGAAAGGTGATTTAAGCAATTTTGAGTGTGGCATGGTTGTTGGTGCCAGACTGGCTGGTCTGAGTATTTCACAATCTGGGGTGCGTTTTCCAAACAACGACGTAACTCGTTGCTAAACGACCATAGTACGATGCATCGTTGGAGAAACTAACTATCTTGTCACGACTGTTTCCCAAAAGCATAGTAACTTTGTCGCACATTCGTCATTTGAACGATGTTGGTTTAACAACATAGTTGATGATGTCACGTGGGAGGTGAAGTACTAATTAATCTGTGCAAATCGATTTAATGTCAGATTATTGTGTAAATAACATATATTGCATCGGAATACTGATTTTGTTATCATGATTTAGTTATCTATTGTTTATTTTCAAGATATTTAATTCACGTACCCTCTTACGTCACTCCTCCCAGGGATTCCCCAGGGTCTTAAATCTCGTAGGTCTGCGCACATGCGCAGTTTTCAAATGCAACGCTTTCATTCTGTTTACAAATTTAAAGACGTAAAATAAAATGGTTATATATTTCGAATGATGGATATTGACTGTACTACATGTTTTTTGCTTATTTTGTTCAAAAGCATGATCAACGTAAGTCATATGATAATAACAAGGTACGATGCTTCTAACGACAGGTCAAGAGCTGTCGTTCTAACGCCACAAGTTAGCAATGCAGTTTGTAATTGTTCGTTTGAACGATGGTTTCCGGAAATACCAAATCGTTGAACAATGTTAGTAACGATGGAACTTACGATGTTCGTTGGCTAACAATGCTTTTGGGAAACGCACCCCTGCTCAGTTATTAGGATTTCCACGCACAACCATTTCTAGAGTTTACAGAGAATGGTGTAAAAAGGGAAAAACATCTAGTATGTGGCAGTTCTGTGGGCGAAAATGTCTTGTTGATGCTAGAGGTCAGAGGAGAATGAGCCGACTGATTCAAGCTGATAGAAGAGCAACTTTGACTGACATAGCCACTCATTACAACCGAGGTATGCAGCAAAGCATTTGTGAAGCCACAACACGCACAACCTTGAGGCGGATGGGCTACAACAGCAGAAGACCCCACCGGGTACCACTCATCTCCACTACAAATAGAAAAAAAGAGGCTACAATTTGCACGAGCACACCAAAATTGGACAGTTGAAGACTGGAAAAATCTTGCCTGGTCTGATGAGTCTCGATTTCTGTTGAAACAATTCAGATGGTAGAGTCAGAATTTGGCGTAAACAGAATGAGAACATGGATCCATCATGCCTTGTTACCACTGTGCAGGCTGGTGGTGGTAGTGTAATGGTGTAAGGGATGTTTTCTTGGCACACTTTAGGCCCCTTAGTGCCAATTGGGCATCGTTTAAGTGCCACGTCCTACCTAAGCATTGTTTCTGACCATGTCCATCCCTTTATGACAACAATCTACTCATCCACTGATGGCTAGTTCCAGCAGGATAATGCACCATGTCACAAAGCTCAAATCATTTCAAATTGGTTTCTTGAACATGACAATGAGTTCACTGTACTAAAATGGCCCCCACAGTCATCAGATCTCAACCCAATAGAGCATCTTTGGGATGTGGTGGAACGAGAGCTTCGTGCCCTGGATGTGCATCCCACAAATCTCCATCAACTGCAAGATGCTATCCTATCAATATGGGCCAACATTTCTAAAGAATGCTTTCAGCACCTTGTTGAATCAATGCCACCTAGAAGTAAGGCAGTTCTGAAGGCGAAAGGTGATCCTAGATGGTGTTCCTAATAATCCTTTAGGTGAGTATATATATATATGGATTTTAATTCTCTAAATAATTTGAATGGGCAATAAAACAAAAATATCAATAACATCTAACGGACTTGATTAATAAATGAGTGACTTCAGCTCAGAACATCATAGAGATTTGCTCTTTGACTTCACTTATGCAACTAACCAACCAGAACGCACTTGGAACCACACAGCAACATGCTAAAACCACTGAAGACACCTTAGCAACCGCAAAACAACCTCGCAACCGCTCTCGAGACCCTAGCATTATGCCACTTTGCACTGGCAAAGCGCCACTTACATTTCTTTAGAAAATGTAAAAAAAAATTTCTTCCATTGAACCTGTGCAGTTCTCTGGAAGAAAAACACTTTGTGGATGTGACACATATGTACAATCACTGTAAGGACTTTGAACCGTTAAACACTATCGCGAAACGACATCTACACATATGGCAGACACATACGTCTGGATGTCTGACCTCCTAAACTAAATCAATAGTTGTGTGTTCCCTGTAAGTGTTCTTGATAAAGGAAGCATTTCGAACACCTAATAAATACGATTAAGGACAGGCAGCCATGGCTTTTGAAACACTTTAAGGAGTAATCTGACGTCTGAGTGCTGTGCAGGACCACAGGAGATCTCCACTTGCTGCACAGTGAGTAAAGCACCTGTTCACCTGCACTGACGTTTATGCTAATTGTTTAATCCCATCTGCATGAATAGTAGTATCAAAACACCACAGAAATTATTTAAATTTGGTAAATGAAGCAATTAATGATGTGATGGATGTTTGTGCATATTTGCGCCATGCATGTTCAACATCAAACATCTTACCATCATAATTGTTTCAAATTTAGCGTAAATAATCCACACGCAAAATCTGATTTCCGCAACGCACTCATAGCCGGCCCTTCTCTACAATCTCATTAACTTTAAGTCAGTCATTTGAACAGCTGCATAGAAAGCGATCTTTCTAGAGCGATGTGGATTTTCTAATATGACTCCCAGAGCTTTGACGTTCCTTTCTTCTTGGCAGGAGATGTGAAAGTGTGAGTGTCTCAGTGCACTCGGAGCTCACTGTAACACTTTTCATCTTTTATTAACACTGTTTGATGTATCAGGGTAGATCTCTTTTGATTTACAAGCTGAAATTTGAATCAGCCACACCCAACAGGATGTTAAATCAGAATTAAATTATGAAATGACGAGGAATATACTAAAAATTGCGCAATCCGTAATTTTTGCATCTCTTTCCCCTTTTTTGTTTTAAAGCAAAACATTGCAAGTTACTTTACGCACTTAAAGTTTACAATTGTTAAAAACAACAGATATTTCCCACAAATTTCCAATCTGACAGCTCAACTTAACCCTTTAACTATCTCCTTATGTCGCTAGTTACCACACTCAATGAATTTTTTTCAACACATCCCATCATTTTTTCAATATTGGCCCCTACCAAATGGTTGACTTGTCACTTAAAGGAATTCATACACATACTATGGAAATCAAAAAATAAGGACTATAATAAAAATTGTTTTAAACATAATCAAAATAAAATAGTTTTGTATATTATATCTACTTTATTTATTCAAGTATAAAATATTAAATATTTCAGGTTTTCATTTTAACACAGATAATTAAATGTTTTCTTACTAAAAATAACTAAAAGTAACAAAAATAAAGACATTACATTTTTTCTGCATTCAAAACCTAGAATAGAAGAAGGCAAAAGATAGTAATACAATGGCATTTTAGGCTTTTATGATTCAAGAAACACACTGTCAATTGTGGTAGTGCAACAGGATTTTTTTCTTTTTTTTTAGATAAATTAACATTTCTTTGTAAACCAGCAATGCTGTCTAGAGTAAGCCAACATTAGAAACAATTCTTCAAACAAAATAAAACATTATTTAAGAAGTAATTTCTGATTAATTAATCAGTAATTATGATTTCAATACCTTAATTATATTAATTCATTATTTTATTTCAAAAAAATATTCAGAAGTGGCAAAAATACATACTTAAGAAATTATCTCAATATATTCAATAAGAAATATAAATAGCTGTGTCATATTCATAGCTGTGAATGATCAGAAATTTATATTTCTCAGGAAATAGTTCATTTTGACAGCAGAAATAGATGATCCGAAAACATTACCTTAGCTGTTCCACATTTACCATAAAGTGACAAATCAACCGTTTGGTTGAGCACGTTTAAAAAAAATATTAATTATTCTAAATTTAAATATTTAAATAATTTTAAATGATAATTTTAAAATGAATTAAAATTATTACAAATATACAAACTTTTTTTTAAGGTTAGGGCTCTTACCGTGTAATTTGTCAATATGCTTTCCTCGCAAAATTTAACAAGAACAGAACATGGCAGGAGTGATTTCTTTCTCTCTGACATCCATTTAAGAAGATGTGTTGTGACAAGTGCTGTTGATTAACAAACTGACATCTAGTGAATTTTTTTGGCATAACAAAGCTCAACCAAGTAAAAATGGCTCAATCAGCTTGAGGTAAAGGACAAGTTCGGTATTTTACACTTAAAGCCATGTTTTCAAAATGTTTGTGATGAAATAGAACGGTTTTGACTGAAATTTGGACATATGATGCTGACCCGAAAATTTTGGGGTGTTTCTTGTATCACCTCCCCACCTCTATAATGGCTCTATAGGTGCACAGGAACAATCCTTCCTAAAATGCATTAAACTTTCATTTACAAAGACGTGAAACTCACCGAGTGGTCAGGGGTGTTCACTCACACAAAAATCGCCGCAAAAGACGCCCTCCAACAGGTTCTAACGTAGTTTTGTCCAACTCCATTGACTTGTATTAGATGTGCTGTGAGGTACGGTATTACTCCGCGCCGGGAACATTGTTTGTATTCCTGCAATTGGCAAAGGCGGATTATCGCCACCACCAGGGCTGGAGTGTCTATTATTCAAGCTCTTAACGGAAGAATATACGGGTGTGAGGCGTTTGGAAAAATAGGTCCACAAGTTTACAACGAAAGCGAAAACACCTGTTGGAAAGCATCTTTTGCAGCGTTTTTTGTGTGAGCATATCAGTGAACACCCCTGACCACTCGGTGAGTTTCACGTCTTTGTAAACGAAAGTTTAATGCATTTTAGGAAGGATTGTTCCTGTGCACATACACGCATTGTAAAGGTGGGAGGTGAAACCACAAACACCCGATTGTAACAACATCACACATTCTGCTAAGTCTAGAAAAATAGGATAAACTGCCTTCTACCACAACAAGATAACTTGATGATGCAGTAACCAAAGGTCGTATGATAACAAAGGAACATTGTATGCACTATTTTACCTAAGTAGCTAGTCATATTAATAAGATCCTAAGCAAATTATTATATATTCATAAATCTAAACCAAGGATTATACATGTCGAAATTTCAGTCAAAACCGTTCTATTTCATCATAAACAATCTGTAAAATACCGAACTTGTCCTTTACGTTAGGTACTCCTCTCGATAAAATATAGGCACTCAAAATGTGCTCAATTATTTGGTCGAGCAAGCATTATAAGCTTACCGTTTAGAATCATAGTAAGGAAAGAATACAGTTTTAAAGCTTAATTGGCAGAGCATTGCATTAGCAAATTAAATGTCATTCGATCCCAGGGAACCCACATACTGATGTACGTATTGAATGCACTGTAATGGTGCATTCACACCAGATGCGAATAAAGTTCAACACGCGTGTGATTTACATGTTAAATCAATGCAAAGACGTGATAGACATCCTGTGGCAAGATTTGCATAAAATAGGCGCGTGAATGACGTGGCACGTATTTAACATTTAGACGTTTAACGAGCTGAAAAATTGGAACTATCGCGGATATTCGAGATATCACACACACATATACATATTGAGACTACAAGCTAGCTAAAGCCAGCAAATTGAGCGTATTCGCGCCTGAATTTTATGCGTGAATGACGTGATTTTCGCATTTCACACGCGATAAAGCTAGTTAGCTCAAAATTTTCAAGTGTCCATCTATGCATGAATAGCGCAATTTATTTGCTTTATTCGCGTCTGGTGTGAAAGCACAGTAAGTCACTTTGGATAAAAGCACCTGCCAAATTCGTAAATCTAAGTGACCTCAGCAGAAGTTACAACTATTACATGATGACTCAAGAAAATCTAAATGCTTATACAAACACAGAATGTGTAATATTGCATAAAAGGATTATGCGGTGAATGATATGTTTTAATACAGCCTACTGCACCGTAATTGAGCTAATCCTTCTGCTTAATTAAGACGGAGAATTAAGCCCCATTATGTGCAATCATTAAACCTTAATCTATTTTTCCCTCTGCCGACTGAGAACTGCTGATATTTCGCAAAACAATATTAAGCAAAAAGGGGCCAGCAACTTTTAAAACAAACCTCCTGCGACCCGAGAAACCTTATACCTTCATAATGGGGTACTGGTATGTACATCTCCCTGTCGTTTGACCTTGTGTCATAGATAAATTATGCACATGTGCTGTAATGCAACCCTGGTCTAAAGCAAAGCAAAGTACTTCGCACTACCTGTTCCATTATGCACAATCAAGCTCCATAATGGGCCTGTCTGCAAACACACAGAGGAGACGGCCATGTGTGACACCAAACACTCATTGGCTTGGATGCAAGCACCCCTGCTATGTAAATAAGGACTTAAGAAGGATGCATACACATCCTTCACCACATGCTCCTCACAGTCCGGCAAATAGCTACCTGAGCGAGTGTATGTCAGCGAGTCAGGAAGCGATGACTGTAATTTGTAAAAAAGTGTCGATGTGCTTGAACCACCAGAAAGCTCGCCGGGGATACGACTGTAGCACTTCCACCCTTGTTGCAGCTTGGAGAAATTACAGGCTGGGGATAGGAGACTGATGCGTACCACCAGATGGGCTTCATTACGATTCTGTGTTTTGAAGAGCTTTAGTCAAGACCTCACTGATCCCTGTTAAAGTTCTCCTAAGAGCCCGCTGGCTGTGAAGATGCACCAGACAGTAAGAGGCTCCCATCACAACCTAAACTAAAAGCCTCGGCCCTTCCCATCATTCTGCTGTCTAGCTATGCCCGAAAGTGAACCTGTGTCCAATTAAAATCTCACTGCTTGGCCTGCTTCCCAATTCGGCAGCACTGCCAGGGAGCGCCAACACTCAGACAGGACAAAATGGAAACAAGTGCAATCTCATTCAGCCCGGCCAGCATTACAGATGCTTTAATTCTTCTTGATTTGAAAGGTTGGGATCTCTTCAAAACGTCTGACTCCAGATCTCTGCCACTATCTATCTGTACTAATTCAGCATACAATATATAAACTAAAATTCTGTCATTATTTACTCACCCACACGTTGTTTCTTTATTAACTTAAACACAAAAGCAGATATTTTGATCAATTATGTTAAGACGGTACCCATTGACTTCCATAGTAATAACAAGTACTATGGAAGTCAATGGGTACCTTCAACTATCTTTAGTACAAGATCTTCTTTTGTTAAAAACTGAAGAAAGAATCCTATACAGGTTTAGACCAAAATGTGGGTAAGTTAATGATGACACAATTTTGAACTCTTTAACTCATTCTCGCCAGTCTTTTTTTTTAAAGTTGCACGCCAGCATTGTTTGTGATTTTCACAAGTTGCACAAAATGCCTTCCAGGAAAATTTTATTCTAAAAATATATAAACAGACCCTCTGCTTTCAAACAAACAATAAAAAAAAAAAAAAAAACGGGACAAAAACATTTCTTCCTATCTATATTTTTTCTCTGCTTATAAACTCTTAAATGGGTATTTTTCTTTTTTTTGCAAAAAGCTGAAATAATTGCATTTTTGTGAATGAATTTTGTTAGAGATCAGATTCAGATTGATTATCAAATCATACACAAAGTGTAAAATTAATAATTTTTTTTTGCTTCAGTCTTTTATAAATTGGGTAAGTGCGCCATCTACCGCAGTATTACAGATAACCAAGAAACTCATCAGGAACACGTTTTTTCATGCAAATGTTTTCTCTTAATTGACTAGATAACTCGTCCATGGCAGGGAAAGAGTTAAAGGAATAGTCTACTCATTTTCAATATTGGAATATGTTATTGCCTTTAATTGGGAATTGTTGGTGCATCCCTCTGTCGTCTGTGTGCGTGCGCGTGGGCGCTGGAGCGCGCTGCGGCGCTTCGATGGCATTTGGCTTGGCCCCATTCATTCAATGGTGCCATTTAGGGATGGGGTTGGAGGTGACCGGGCACATCAACGTTTTTCCTGTTTGGGACGAGTGGTTGTGCGGGCAAGTTTGGTGGTACAAAATAAAACGTAGTGCTTTTCTAAGCGGATTTAAAAGAGGAACTATATGTTATGGCGTAATAGCACTTTTGGGAGTACTTCGACTCGCCTGAAAAGTCCGCTCCCCTTCTCACTCTCATAATGGGAGAGGGAGGGTGTTACTGCGCCGAGTCGAAGTACTCCCATAAGTGCTATTACGCCATAAAATATAGTTCCTCTTTTAAATCCGCTTAGAAAAGCGCTATGTTTTATTTTGTACCACCAAACTTGCTCGTATAACTACTCGTCTTAAATAGGAAAAACGTTGATGTGTTTGGTCACTTCTAACTTTATCTCTAAATGGTACCATTGAATGAATGGGGCTAAGCTAAATGCTATCGAAGCGTCGCAGCGCGCTCCAGCGCTTACGTGCACGCACACAGATGATAGAGGGATGTATCAACAATTCTTAGTTAAGGTAATAACATATTTTAATATTGAAAATGAGTAGACTATTCCTTTAATGATGACACAATTTTGAACTCTTTAACTCATTCTCGCCAGTCTTTTTTTTTGAAAAGTTGCCTGCCAGCATTGTTTGTGATTTTCACAAGTTTCACAAAATGCCTTCCAGGAAAATGTTATTCTAAAAATATATAAACAGACCCTCTGCTTTCAAACAAACAATAAAAAAACAAACAAAACGGGACAAAAACATTTCTTCCTATCTATATTTTTCCTCTGCTTATAAACTCTTAAATGGGTATTTTTCTTTTTTTTTGCAAAAAGCTGAAATAATTGCATTTTTGTGAATGAATTTTGTTAGAGATCCAGTTCAGATTGATTATCAAAACATACACAGAGTGTAAAATTAATCAAAAAAAATTTGCTTTAGTCTTTTATAAATTGGGTAAGTGCGCCATCTACCGCAGTATTACAGATAACCAAGAAACTCATCAGGAACGTTTTTTTTCATGCAAATGTTTTCTCTTAATTGACTAGATAACTTGTCCATAGCAGGGAAAGAGTTAAAGGGCACATATTATTCAAAATCCACTTTTAAAAGGTGTTTGGACATAAATGTGTGTTGGCAGTGTGTAAACACAATGAAAAAAATACACCTAATTCTTTTTCATCCCTATTAAACCAAAGCAGTCTCATTAGACATGCTGTTTTGATTCTGTTGTTAATGTGACATCATAAAAACAAAGCCCTGCCCGCAGCCACTGACTGACTGGTTAATTTCACCCAAAAGCTTTTCTAAATGTGTTTGTTAGCACATTGTATCGTTGATGCAGCTAAAGATACTATTGTCTAAGACTGTATTCACGTGAATCAGATCTTTTTTTACCAAAGCGCTCATTGTCTGTTGATAAGGGAGTGAGGAGCAGTAGCTCATTTGCTTTTAAAGATGCATGAAAACAATAGGGGCATTTTGGACATGCTATAACAAATAATCTGTGGGCTATTTTGAGCTGAAACTTCCCAGACACAATGTTGGCACACCTAAGTCTTATATTACATCTTGTAAAAATAGGCATAATATGTGACCTTTAATTCATTTGTCAGGTGTTTTATTTAAAGCAACTTACAGTAGTGTTCTATTAAGGCCTTATACAGGGACATGTCATTTTTGTATGGGAATCGAACCCATGAACTTGCCGTTGTGGGCACCATGCCCTATCATCACTTGCTTGAACAACAGCAATACTGTACTAAAAAAGATATCATCATGGCAGCCTTTTGTGGATTGGATTTTCAGAGGTATTGCAAACAATATCTTGTGAAAATCATATATATCACCAGGTTCATGCTTAATAGAGTCTAACTGAGAGAATTTTGGTCTTGGTATATAAACCCACAAATTGCAGCATATATGAGACATTAGAGACCAAGCCAGCTAGCCACAGCCAGACACCACGACAGAAACTCCATAAATTTCAAGAAGTAAAAAACATTTTCTCGATGCTGTGGTATAAGGCAATCAATAACAACATTGCAGTTGTAGCCAAGTCTTGTATCTCAAGTAAGGGATGCTGGACCACTATCTAAAGTTTTACAAGGAGCAACAGTGCCCTCTCATGGATACCTCTGGAAAATCATCCACCTCTCTTTACAGCAAGCTTTCAAGTTCAAACAGGACCTCAAAAGAAAATTGCATCAACTGCTTCTGTGATGCATCAAAGCACTTTCTGTGAAGCAACACAATGCTTTTGCATTATTATTAAAGATGACAAATCATCTGATAGTTTGACAACCACCCACAACAATTACACAGATTTACACTAGTAATTTGGTAGTGACTTAGTAGTCACTGTCATCAAATTTAACTTATGTCTTCAAATGAGCATAAATATTTTGCAAGGACATCTACATTCATTTAAGCAAACTATTATAAAATAAGGTTATTAAAATTATAATCCTCCATTGTCGAAAAGAAACATTTTGAAGATAAATTTATGAAAATAACCATGATTACTCTACATTCACTGTAACATTACCACAATGTTAAAAATGAATTACTTTTATAATGACAACTGAGGAGCAGGGTGACTAATACCCTTATAAAAACTAGCCATGTGGCATGCATGCTGGAAAAACCAGCATACCAGTAAGACCAGGATATGTTGTGTTTTGTTGCTGGTTTAGCTGGTGGTCATCAAGCATACCCGCATCCCATGCTGGTCATACCAGCAAGACCAGCATATGTTGTGTTTTGGTGCTGGTATGCTGGTGACCAGCACCAAACCAGCATGGACCAGCATGGGAATGATGCTGGTTTATGCTGTTTTTTCAGCAGGGTGGATTACCATTTGTATTCATGGTTTTGGATTAAACTTACTATATGATACATTTGCGTTTACTGTTGTTTTACCACAAATATAGATCTAACTATGTTTACTGCCCTGCTGAAAAAAACAATAAAACCATTACAGAAAATTCTAATGGTTTTATTGGGAATTTTATTGGTTCTAATGGAATATGGCCCAAAACACACTACAGTGTATTGGTTTTTGTTGGTCTCTAATGGTATGTATTGGTTCTAATGGAATATGGCCCAAAACACACTACAGTGTAGTGGTTTTAATGGTAAAAGCTAATGGTTCCTATTGGTATTTAATGGAAACCATTAGAATTTTCTGTAATGGTTTAATTCAGCAGGGTGTAGTAACACCATGGTTAATTTTCGTTAATATTAGTAGACTCATTAGTTAAATACATTTTAATTACGTGGCAAATTTCCACGTAAAAGTTTTTACATTAAAATAACTCTGTCTGATCATGTCGGATGCAACTAAACTCTTGTAGGTTGACCTAAAGTAATCAAATTTACGTGGAAATTTGCCACGTAATAAAAATATACAACTGATGATAATTTCCTAAACATTAGTTCAGTTGACTTGGAAATCAAAACATCGTAAAAATCTAATGTGTCACTCATAATTTTTTTTTTTTTTGGTAGATCTGAGGAAAAAGTTGTTGCATTTAATAATCTTCTCACAAACAAAATGAAGATTACAGACAGACAGTTAAATGCTGTACCTGCTCGCACCGTCGTCATGCCAACAAAGCGAGTACACAGATTAAGTGCGCGTGAACTGCTTCAAGTTTAAATTTGTTGTCACTTTCGGCCTGTTAACTTGCCTGCCTCGCGTCTTTCGCCTTGAATAAAATGACGGCTTGTCTGGTACCGGATGTGCCCGCGGTACGGATCGCTTTAGAACATTTAAACGAATTAGGTAAGAAACGTATTTTATCTTTGAACACACAAACTTAAAGGAATGATGAACATTTTCTAGTGGCACCTTGTGGCAACATCGAATATTACGCTTGAAATATATATATAGCCTAGTGTAATTGGTTTCAGTTGCAATATTGTATTAAATTGTATCTGTGGAATAACATTAACAGATTCATTGACACCTTACAGATAAACGATTGAGAGAAGAAAGTGTTTCGTTTAGTCAAGAAGCAAGTCATCACCTGAGAGAGATATCTGAAGCCATTAAAGAGCTGGTACGTCATGTCACCTGCGTGTGACAGTTTTGTCGTGTCAATGTAAAAAAAAGTTTTCCCAATATACCTGAATTCACCCTATATATATTTATTAAATAGATTTAAAGTGTTGTATAAATTGTGAACTTAAACGAAAGTGGACTTAAATGGAAAAAAAATGTTTAAAAAATGATCTAGGCTACTCATTGTGGTGATGTTTACTGTAGGAAGCATGTAGAAAAACTGCACGTGACAAACTTGAGGTTGAAACTATTGAGACAAGCAAACTTCGGCATCAAACCATTAAGGATCAGGATAATATTACAAGGGAATTATCAGGTAAGCTTATCCAGAAATACCATAAAAATGCATGCATTTATCCTAATGCACTTTCAGTCATTTCTTTCCTGCATGATGTTGCATGTGTGGCATGAAAATCATCCCAACTTGGTGTTTGTGTTTGTTTTTAAAGCTTGTGTCAGTGCGGCGAGAGAAGGCAACGCTGTAGAGTTGAATCAACTTCAGTCTGAACTAAAAACTTTAGTACAAGACATTGAATCCATGGAAACTAAGCAGCAACTTCTCGAGCAAGAAAATGTTCTTCTTCTGTGAGTTTTAGAGCCATTGGGCTTATGGGAAATGCAGTGCATTTTTAGCCCAGCAGAACTCATTAAAAATCTTCATATCATGCTAACGTTCATGTTTAACTCAGTCAGGAGAAAGGAAACTTGAAAGAAAAATATGGAGATGCCATTGATCTGCTGAACCAGCGGCTGTCGGAGAAAGCCAGTATCCAGATTCTGCTGACAGAAAAACAGAATGAGATTCAGTCATTAAAGGAGAAAATTCAGCAGGTGCAAATGGCTCAACAGGACCTTAATGGAGACATGATTCAGAAGAGAAAAACATTTTTAGAGAACAAACACACTCTGGAAACTGAGGTAAAACTAATTTGAGACCCTGGACCACAAAACCATAAGTTTAAGTCATAAGCTGCACATTGCATAGGGTTATTTTATGCCAAAAATCATTAGTTTATTAAGTAAGATCATGTTCCATGAAGATTTTTTGTACATTTCCTACAATAAATATATCAAAATTGTATTTATCATTAGTAATATGTGTTGCTAAGGATTGAACTTTAACCCTGGAGAACCCATGGGGTCAAATTTGTTCAATAGAAGAAATGGGTTTTGATTCTCCTGAGTTCTCCAGGGTTAAAGGTGATTTTTTTATATTTTAACTTTTTGCAAACTCAGGTTCCTAAGGTACAGTACAGAGCCCCTAAAGTGACATTGGAGTAAAAAAATCTAAAGTTTAGTTTCATGTGCTCACGTAAAAACTTTCAAGTGCAGAATTTTTTAAAAGTTTAGTTTCGTGTGCTCACGTGAAACTATCGCGTTTAGTTTCGCATGCTCACGGTCGAGCACATGAAACTAAACGCTATAGTTTCACATGCACACTCGAAAGTTTCACGTAAGCATGCGATAGTTTCACTTGGGCACTCGAAACTAAACTTTATTTAATTTTTGCTCCATGTCCCGTTAGGGGCTCCATACTTTAGAGGCTCGGAAGGGTTCCAGATTTTCAAATAAGAAGTTGTATTTTGGCCAGATATTGTGCTATCCTAACAAACCATGTGGAAAGTTTATTTATTCGTCTTATATCAAGATAATGAATTTAAAAAATGACATGGTTTTGTGGTCCAGGATCACATGTGGAATATATAAGTATACTGTATATGTTGTGTATTTTTATTTATTTCTCAATTCCCTCTATTTAGAAAGACTAAATATTTAGAAATATAATATTATATATTAAATACCAATATATATTGTAATAATATTTTTATATTTTCAGATAGACAGAATTGTTCTTAAGATTAAAGACCAAAGCAATGAAGAAACATGCAAGGAGTTGGATGTCATTACATCAGAACTCAAGGACAAGGAGTTTACACTCACAGGGTGTAAAACAGTAAGCATTTACACACACTTTACATTGTTGAAATATACTGACTCCAACAAAACAGCAAAAAAAATTTAATAGCACCAGCTTGTCTTGTCTGAAAGACCAGCTATTATCAACTTGGCCAAGGTGGGAGACAAATGTTGGCGTGGATTTAAACAATTGATAGGATGTTTGGCCTCATGCTGCATTGGTCTGGTGTTTCAGAACATATCCCAGCTGGAGAAAAACATCGCTAGACTGCGTGCATCTAACACGAAGTGCAAAGAATGGCTCAGTGAGAAGATCAATGAGACTGAAGAACTTGATCGACAAAAGTAACCTATATGATTATTAGTCCTTGCTTTGTTTCTTCACCTCTACAGCAAAAATCCCTTTGATATTTTCTTAACCAACAGGGATTTCCATGAGCGAGAACTCGCTGAATTGACAGAAGCATTAGAAAAGGAAGTTCAGAACCTTCATGAGCAAATCCGAGAAGTAAGCAGCAACAAACATCTTACAATTATCCACTTGTTAAGTCATGAAAATTAGGATTGGGTGTTTTTGGTATTTTTGCATTATGTTTAGAGTATTGGCATGATTTTTTGTTATTTCCCTGGCATTTGAGATTGGTTAATTCATAAGCGGTGCATGACGTCAGACTTAAAGAGTGGATTGTGAAACATCGGACACAAATCGAACTCCGTTCACTCCCTGTTTAATACACTCTTTTTGGAAAGGATCAAAACCTTAAATCTCTCGTCTTTAGATGTCAGATCTGAAGCATTGATTTCCTGCTTCGGGCAGGTCCTGCTGATCGGCCGTCATTTAAGCTTTTAAAATGCTTTCCTTCAAAGGCACTATGTGCACAGATGACCTTTAATACAGCTGAGTGCTGGACTGCCCTCAGATGTTATATAGTTCATCCAGTCTAAAGCTGTCTAGATATATACAGTAAGCTTAGCAAAAGAAAAACAAATCAAGGCCTCTTTGTCCATTTACCTATCCATCCATGGTTAGGCCTGTCACCAAATCATCCAATAATATTTGGTTAAAGAAAATCTAGCCTATTTTAAATATTTGTTTTTAAAGTAACATTTAAACACCCTCCTTTCCAATCTTCAGTAAACTGTGTGACAAATTATCAAAAAATGGTCCCGGGCTGTCCCCTTGTCTACAAAAATACGTTTGTATCTTTACAGATATACAGAACATAATACAATGTTGTACCTTTTTGGGTAGAGTACTGTACCTTAAAGGGACACTCCACTTTTTTCAAATATGCTAATTTTCCAGCTCCCCTAGAGTTAAACATGTGATTTTTACCATTTTGGAATCCATTCAGCTGATCTCCAGGTCTGGCGGTACCACTTTTAGCTTAGCTTAGCATAATCCATTGAATCTGATTAGACCATTAGCATCGCGTTCAAAAAGTAACCAAAGGGTTTTGATATTTTTCCTATTTAAAACTTGACTCTTCTGTAGTTACATCATGTACTAAGACCGACAGAAAATTAAAAGTTGTGATTTTCTAGTCCGAATCAAATGCTTAACTCTAGGGGAGCTGGATAAAGAGCATATTTTCAAAAAATGTGGAGTGTCCCTTTAAGGACCTATTGTGTATCTTTTAAAGATACCGTTAACTATTTGTACCCGTATATTTAACTGATACAAAATAGGTCCTTAAAGCTACACAACAGGTCCTTAGAGTATAATATTGTACTCCAAAATGTACAACATTTCAAAATGGTTGTATACCCATAAAGGTACAAAAATGATCCTTTGAGGGTACCACCCCACAGAAAAGGTACAGTTTTAAACTTTTTTACTGTTTTAAAGGCCCTAAATGTACCATTTAGATGCAGTTATGTATACATTTGATATCAATATGTACCCTTGAGGTACCAGTGTGCACTCTTTGGTACCAAGACGTACCTCTGAGGTAGCTAATAGGAACTCTTTAAGTGCAAATGTGTACTTTTGGAAGGGGTACCGCCCTAGTGACAGCTAGGGACTATTTTTTGACAATGTAAAATGTAATAAAAGGTATAATTTATTGCACAAAATGTGTGGTCATTTAATTAAAATGTTAATATATTAAGATACTATTTGGATTGTTTATGGTAACATGCAATTTATTCATATTAAACAGTGACATGCAGCTTTTTAATATTAAAGTAATCGGTATTTAGTAAGTAAGTAAGTAAGTAAGGTTTATTTATATAGCACCCACCACGGATACAGAATCACAAGGTGCTTTACAAAGTACAAGAATAAAAATACACAGAGATTTAAAAGAAGCAGAAAATTAAAAACGAAAAATGTATAATTATAACATAAAATGCCTGATCAACTAAAAGCTTGGCAAAAAATAACTTGTGACGTAAGCAGGTTCAAGCTCACCACGCCCTTGTTACGATCTCACCACACACTTAAGCCGGGTACACACCAAAAGATAATCGGGCTGATTTTGGGGCTGATTTCCCCCCTTCCGACAATCCTAGTTATGTCCCGAGTATAGCGAAGGTTTCACAGATTATCTCATCAGATTGTCCCTTCATGTGAGGTGTGTTAAGAGTGTCCAAACCTGCTCGGAAGAACGTCGGAGCCGCGCCGATCGCGAATCGTAAATATTCAACATGTTGAATATTTACGATCAGAAATCCTGATGTGTGTGGGGAATCCCGAGGACAAACGCGAGCACGCTATTGAGATTATCACGTGAAACGAAACCATATCCAATCAGAAAGCGAGATGAGGGAAGACAGAAGCAGTCATGGTGCAGCACAAAGGCCGCTTCTCAATCCGTAGGTCGCATTTCCAGGCTGTATATACGTCATCAAGACTGTCTTATTTCAGAATATATAAAATTGGCTATTATTCGTTGTTCATCGTATATTGTTTTAATAAACTTATGACTTGTGAATGTAATGCTCAGTTAAATTGAATAAACCAGGTTTCATGACGTATGCAGCCTGCATATGCGACCTCAGCAGGCTACAGCCTTCGGATTGAGAAACGGCCAAAGTGAAGTTGATGTGGACAGCAGAGATGGAGGATCAGCTTGTTGATTTGTGGCAACAGCACGAATGTTTATACAACGTGTCTTGTAAAAATTATTCCAAGCACTATCATTGAAATGTCTTCCTGCATATCGTCCGCCATGCTTGTTTTGAAGTCTTGCGAGATTTTGTGGGATTTCCTGTGTTCACAGTCGAGACTCTGATTAAAAATCTGTTTGTGTGTGGTGTGCTGTCTTTAACACATAATGGCACACCACACACTATAGGAGCAAAACGGACAAATCTAGGATTTTTTATCCTCAAGTTTGTGGTCCGTCACATTTTTAAAATCTTATAAGATGTAAAAAATCTTCTGGTGTGTACCCAGCATTAGTTCGTCCCCTCTATCTCCATTGGGATCTGCCCACTTTTCTTGCATTTTTCAAATATTGCCAGTGGGTGGAGTCACGCTCTGACCAGGGGTTTAGTTACTCTTTAAAGGAGGATATGCTTAACTGTCAATAAAAGGTTTCATCATAGTGGTCTTAAAGGAAAACACCACACTGTAAAAAAATACTTTGCTGCCTTAAAATTTTTTGTTGAATCAACTCGTATTTACAAGTCATTTCAACTTACTATTATTTATCTTGACTAGAGATGAGTTGTTATAACTAGAGTTGAGTTGTTATAACTTATAAAATTAAGTTGACTTTTCTCAACTATATTTTATAAGTTATGACAACTCATCTCTGTTGACATGACTTGTAAATCTTTGTTGATTCAACAAAAAATTTTAAGGCAGCAAAGTATTTTTACAGTGCACCGTTTTTCAATATTTTACTATGTTCTTACCTCAACTTAGACAAATTAATAAATACCTATCTTTTTTCAATGCATGTACTTTTAATTTTTGTACAGCGCCTCGAGAATGTGTTAGCATTTAGCCTAGCCCCATTCCTAGCCTATGGCTCCAAACAGGGATGAATTTAGAAGCCACCAAACACTTCCTTGTTTTTCCTATTTAACGACTGTTACATGAGTAGTTACACGAGTAAGTATGGTTGCACAAAATAAAACTTTTGTTTGGAGCCATAGGAATGAATGGGGCTAGGCTAAATGCAAACACATTAAAGAAGCGCTGTACAAAGATTAAAAGTGCACGCATTGAAAAAAGATAGGTATGTGTTAATTCATCTAAGTTGAGGTAAGAACATAGTAAAATATTGAAAACGGTGGTATTTTCCTTTAAAACTAGATTTTGGCAATGAAATATGGCCTGTACATGTCTTTGTGAGATTGGCACATCTAAACCATCACCTCGAGCAGGGTGAAATTAAACCTGTCTGAGAGTTTCCTAATACTACACGAAACTTTGATTTATCCTCAGATTGAAGACGAGATAGAGGAGGAACAGAAAGTGAGAAATGCTCTTTCAGAGCCTGTAACTAAACTGTCAAACATCTTCAACACTCGGAGGAAAGAGGAAGATGATGCGATTGCAGAAAAACATAGTCTGTCTGAACGGTACATTTGCTTCTTTAGCGTCTTTCTGCTTCACCTTCACTGTGACTAACTTGCTAAGATCATGCAAACAGCTTACTGTAATTCAAAGGATCATTTTCTTTCTTTGTTTCAGGTTACAGGAGTCTAAACTGACACACGAGAAGCACATTATATCCACTGGCAAATCTAAAATTGAAATCAAAAATATGAAGGAAGAGGTTAAACAGCTTCATGACGCTAATATGTACGGTCAGGTCCACTGTTATCAGCTCAGTTTCACAGAACAATGAAATAGATTCATACATTTATCATTTGTGTTAATTTTTGCAGAATAAGTACAGGTTTGTTTAAAAAACAACTTGAGGAGCTTGAAGCTCAGGTGGCCATGGAGAAGATGAAGAGGTATTTTTAACATCTGCAATTTAATCTTCCAGTAAAAAGAGTCAAGAATAACCTCCATGTGTTTGCACACAGAGCAGCGTGTGATGATGAAAGAGAAAAAATATATCAGGCTCTCAAAAAGTTCAAAGAGGAACACGAAGAATATGTGAGTGAGCTGAATGATGCCATTGAACTAACAGAGAGGAGATATGAAGAACTACTGAAGGAGGTCTGACACCCTCGCCGCTCATCTGATCAGATTTTTTACAAAAAGAGATATAAATTTAAGGTATGTTGATGTTTGTGTAGGAGAAGAAACTCCAGGATCATGTATTATTGAGTTCAACGATAAAGGATCTTGCGAAGGAGCTGGCCGACACTGAAGAAGAAGGAAAACAACTGGAAATCAACTTCCAAGCTGAAATCCTACGGTTCACGGTATAAGAAAGCCTATCGATTCATGCTGAAACACAAATATATTATATGGCCAAAAATATGTGGACACAAACTCAAAGCAACAATAGTTCCCGAAGGTTTTCGGTGGGGTGCAGGCCAGTAATGTTCTTTCACACCAGACTCATTGTTTTATAAACCTCACTTTGTGCCTTTATTCGCATTAAAGGGCATGACCAAACCCATTAAAGGGATACACCAGTCAAAATTACCCTATGATTTACTCACCCTTAGACAATCCGAGATCACATGTCCATCATCTTTCAGACAAACACATTTGAAGTTATTTTAGTAAATCTTTTTGCTTTTCCAAGCTTTATAATGGTAGAAAACAGGGAACAGGGAACAATTTTCTGACTTTAAACCCCAAAAAAGTGCATTTATCCTTCACAGAGGTAATCCACATGGCTCAAATATGGTAATAAAGATCTTCTGCGGGTAATTGATGTTATTGTGTAAGAAAAATATCCATATTTCAAACAATATATAATCTGTTATAACTAGCTTCCGGTAATGGCGCCATCTTGGATTTTTGCCATATGTACATTGTGCAGTGACTTTCGTGAGTCCAAGATGGTGTCATTACTGGAATTTGCTAGCTAGCAATTGAAATTTTTCTTACAATATCACATCGAGTACCCACAAAATTAACCCTTTGGGGCCGTGTGGATTACTTCTGTGAAGAATGGATGCACTTTTTTGGGCTTCAAAGTCAGAAGTTGTTCCCTGATCGTTATTTTCTCCCATTATAAGCTTGGAAAAGCAAGGACATTTACTTAAATAACTCCAGGGGCCCTATTTTAACGATCTGAAACGCAAGTGCGAAGCGCAAAGCGCAAGTGACTTTGTGGGCGGATCTTGGGCGCTGTTGCTATTTTCCTGGCGGGAGAAATGAGTCTTGCGCCGGGCGCAAATCAATAAGGGGTTGGTCTGAAGTAGGTTCATTATTCATAGGTGTGGTTTGGGCGTAACGTCAAATAAACCAATCAGAACGCTATCCAACATTCCCTTTAAACGCAAGGGCGCAAGTTCCATGGCGGGTTGCTATTATTATGACGGATTTGACAGGCGCACGCCAGGAGCGGTTCACAGCCGAGGAGACCCACGTTCTTGTAAGAGCAGTCAAAGACAGAGAAGTTGTTTTGTATGAGGATAGGAGAAACCCGCCCAAATCAGCGTCGGTTAAACAGGCGTGAGAGGAAATAGCCGCAATTGTCTCATCAGCTGCGCCAAGCACTACAATGATGTCAGGAGACGGGGGGGATCCCAAGCTTGCCAGCTTAAATCGGGCAGTTCGGGCACACAGGAGGACATCGCTGCGTCCACCCTCACCGCTGAAAGGGTTTGGGGGCTTTGAATCGGACACAAGAAACGCAAGCAAGGTTCAACCCCAAAGTACACTTACAAATCAAGTTCATATTTTTTTATTTTTTTTTATTTAACCTTTATTTAACCAGGAAAGTCCCGTTGAGGTTAAAAACCTCTTTTTCAAGGGAGTCCTGGCCAAGAGGCAGCAAAAACATAGTCAGTTACATTTATAAAAATTTTTACAATACAAATAATTAAAAACATTTAAAATTTATACAGATCATTTCAGGGTCTCTCAATCTGGCCTTAAAAACATTTAAGGAAATAAGTTCCGATAATTTAAAGTCTTTTTGCAAAGAGTTCCATGCAGAAGGAGCGGAGTAAACAAAAGCCATTTTTCCCAATTCTGTATGGGCAAATGGAACCAAAAGCAGCAAGTTATCGTTTGATCGCAATGAATAAGAACCAGCACTTCTCCATGTTATTAAATTACAGATGTAAGATGGTAACAGACCCAGCATGGCCTTATAGATAAAAATATGCCAATGCCCTGATCTCCTGTTAGACAATGATGGCCATCCCACTCTGGAATACAGTTCACAATGATGAGTTCAGTTTTTACAATTCGTAATAAATCTCAGAGACGCATGATAAACAATGTCAATCTTATACAAACATTGTGCTGAAGCGGTCCTATACACCAGGTCTCCATAATCTAAAACAGATAAAAATGTTGCTGTAACTAGCTGCTTTTTTGCTTTAAAAGAAAAACAAAATTTATTGCGAAAGAAAAAGGACAGTTTAAGTTTGAGTTTCTTCACAAGGTTGTCTACATGAGGCTTAAAAGTGAGAGCATCATCAAGCCAGATACCAAGATACTTATAAGAATGAACCAACTCTATAACATTTCCAGTCAAAGTGAACACAGAAGGAGGAGCTTGAAAAACCTTCTTGCTATTTCTAAACAGCATAAGTTTGGTCTTATCAGCATTGAGAACCAGCTTAAGCTCCAATAGTGTATGTTGAACCACATCAAAAGCCTTCTGTAAAGACTCAACCGCTTTAGCTGGGGTTGATCCAAAACAATAAATAATCGTGTCATCAGCATAAAAATGCATATTAGCATCCGACACATTTTGGTCTAATTCATTTATATACATAATAAACAACAGAGGACCTAATATTGAGCCTTGTGGGACCCCCTTGTGAACCTTCACTAATGCAGAACATAGACCGTCACATTTAATGCACTGAGTCTTGTCCCTAAGATAATTCATAAACCATGAAACTGCAAAATCAGACAATCCCAAACAAAGAAGCCTATGCTTTAGAACAGCATGATCCACTGTATCAAAGGCTTTCGACAAATCAAGAAAAATCGATGCACAAAATTTCTTTCCATCAAGAGCTACAAGTATATAATTAATTACTTTTGTAACCGCAGTGATGGTACTGTGATTTTTCCTAAAGCCTGATTGCAGTTTAGAAAGGAGTTCATTTGTGTATGAAAACTCTTTTAATTGGTCAGAAACCAATACATTAAGGTTTCTTATGAAAACATTTTAATTATTATTTAGATAAAATAAACGTAATACAGCCACACAACAAACTTATGAAAATATTTTAATCGTTATTTGCATGATAATTGTTTAACGCTGCCACACAAAATAAATAAAAACTATCACCACAATGCTCACCACAATGATTTCCCCATCTCATGTATTAATATTTTTTATTGTAACAATTTATGATTTAATGATTTCCCTTATCTTATATTTTTTATTGTAACAATTTATGATTTGCAAAAATAACTGTTGCATCTGTGTAGATTAGATAAGCAATGCGCGTTGTGCACGCTATACATTATGGTCAAGCATGCGCCCTTAAAATAGCATAATGAACCATGCGCAACGCGCCACTGACTTTAGACTAGTTTTTTTTGGTTAGTAGCCCAATTGTTTTTTTAAACTGCAAAATATCATAAGAGATGTTTTGCGCCGGAGCAAGCCTCCTTTTTTGCTCTGAAACGCCCAGGGAGCGCAAGTTCAATCCCTAGTTTGCCGACGTGCGTCTGTGGAGGGAAAAACCCGCTGTGCGCCGGTGCAAAATACATGCGTCACTGACAAAGTCAATTGCGCTGGGTGCCAGATAGGGCCCCAGATGTGTTTGTCTGAAAGATGATTGACATATGTATCTCGGTTTGCGTAACTGTACATTCACACCAGACGCGGTAGAGGCGCCTAGCACGAGTGATTTATATCTTAAGTCAATGCAAAAATGCGAATAGGCTTTCTGTTTGAATGTCTCGAATGACTAGAATTTCTTGCACGGCTTTGGCGAATAGCACGTTTTTGACACATCTACTGCGTCTGGTGCGAATGCACAGTAATGCTACGTACACACCAAACGCGGGGCATCGCATTATTTGCTCTAGATTACTCGCTGGATTTAACTTCTTGTCATGCTAATTTTTCTTGAGAGTTGAATATTTTCAACTTGGGTCGAAGACGCGTTAGAGGCGCCAAGCACGAGTGATTTATATCTTAAGTCAGTGCAAAGATGCGAATAGGCTTCCTGCGGCGTAGTACGCGCAGGAGGCGCGTCTCAAATGATTTGGAACGTGCGCGAATTGAGCATTGCCGCAGGATCTGCACTTTGGCGGAAAATCGTGCTGCGTTAACAAATCAGGAGCTTGCTCTGGTAGTGACGTGATTAGAGGAAGCCAGCAAAGTCGCAGAAGCCCCTCCCTTGACGCAAATTTCTGTGTGAATGTCTCGAATGACTAGAATTTCTCGCACGGCTTTGGTGAGTAGTGCGTTTTTGACACATCTACTGCGTCTGGTGCGAATGCACAGTAATGCTACGTACACACCAAACGCGGGGCATCGCATTATTCGCTCTAGATTACTCGCTGGATTTAACTTCTTGTCATGCTAATTTTTCTTTCGAGTTTAATATTTTCAATTTGGGTCGAAGACGCGTTTGAGGCGAATAGCGCCACGGGAGGACGCATCTGATCGCGTCTTTGCATTGACTTTGTATGTAATCTACTCGTGCAAAACGTTGAACTCGCACCTGGTGTGAACCCACAAGTAAGAGTGAGTACATCATAGGGTAATTTTGATATTTTGCAGGAGTATTGATTTAACTAGAAGCCAAATATCAAATTAATATACAAATAATCCGGCCTGGAGTCGTCTGCTGTATGGGAAGGGAATTATTATATCCTTTTGGCCATAGTGTACATTTATTACAAGCTAAATCAAATGTAATTTAAAGAGGATGTTGTTCAGCGTAGCTTTTGTTACTTTACTGGCAACCTACATAAAAGAAATGCTTGTGTTTTCAAAAGGCGGAAGCAGAATCGATGACCCAAGCTCATCTAGAAAAGGAGCAGGAGCTCAAGGTCCAGGAGTCGATTTTACAGCAGGTCAATGCTGAATTTAACATTGATCATCTTAGACATCAGACTTTGAAGAAACAAACAACAGGTATGGGCATCATTTCTATTCTCCTCATGTAGTTCAGCACACCAGCTCATGTGAAACAGCTCACCTAATGTTTCTCAGCTACTCTTGTGTTACAGCTTCTACAGGAAAGCACAGGTTTATTCAGTACTGGGTCATTTTGCCATTGCAGAGCCAAATGATTTTATAAAAATTTTAAAGCATGCACTCTAAAACTGGCTTGGTTATTTTTAACCCATAATGGGTAATTATTGGACAAAACCCACCGCTGGGTTAAAATTGACCTAGGGCTGGGTTGTTTTAACCCAACTGCTGGGTTATTATACCCCATGGTTGCATAAGCATGTGTTCTCAAAAATAACCAAACCATTTTTAGAGTGTGGGAATCAGATCCATAACAATGTTATCCAAATGCAACATGAACAGTTTTTATATTTATTTAACATTTAGACATATTTATAAATTCTTATAATTTTATTCAGATGAATGGACCTTGAATGTTTGAGTAAACAACATTAAAATGTTGGACACTCATTAAAGTCGATTCTCATTAAATCATCTATTTTTTATTCATCTGTATGTCACCAAATTAACTGTGCCAATTATGGAAATAATTATAATTGTGAAATAGTTAAATAAATCAGAAATAGTTTTTTGCTGTTTTTTTCTCGTTTAATCAAAAAAATTGTTAAGGATGGGGTAGAGCAAGTTTGTATAACTTGTACAATTTTATAAAGACATGTTATACAAAATAGTCACCAAAGTTTCACAATAGAAGTGTTTGTATACCCAATTTTTTCCTTGAACAGCCCATCTCAATACTGCTTTCTATAGGAAATATTATTTGTAAATGTGTAGAGTATGTCATTCAATTATTTTTATATAATGACATACAACATCCAACATTACAAATACAGTATGAATGCCTGTAGGTCACTCCCACAGTGTAAAAATCTTTTGTTGCACTTACATTTTCAAGTTTATTTCCACTTTTTAACTAATTAAATTACAATTAATTTAAACTTTTTTGACTTAAAGGAAAACACCACCATTTTTCAATATTTTACTTTGTTCTTACCTCAACTTAAACAAATTAATACATACCTATTTTTTCAATGCTTGTACTTAATCTTTGTACAGCGCGTCGTGAATGTGTTAGCATTTGGCCTAGCCCCATTCATTCCTTAGGATCCAAACAGGGATGAATTTAGAAGCACTTCCATGTTTTCCCTACTTAAAGACTGTTACATGAGATACAAGAGTAAGTATGGTGGCACAACCCAGTCTCACACCCATGGTGTCAATATTTGACGACACTTGACCATGCGTCGGTGTGTTGGCGCGGAGGGTATACCTTTCGCGTCATTTTTTGACGAGCTGGGGACTTCAATACTGTTGCGTCCGTTGCATTCTCTTTTCCTGTTTTCTTGCCATTTTCGCGTCGGTTTAGGGTTAGATTTACATAATGACATCCCTACCCAAACCTAACTCTAACCCCAACGCCAGGTGACAACTGTTTAATTTCGCGTACCTAACTCTAACCCCAACGCCAGGTGACAACTGTTTAATTTCGCGTACACTGTTTAATTTTGCGTAATCTAACCCTAAACCGACGCGAAAATGGTTTGAAAACAGGAAAAGAGAATGCAACGGACGCAACAGCATCGAAGTCCCCAGCTCGTCAAAAAACGACGCGAAAGGTATACCCTCCGCGCCAACACACCGACGCATGGTCAAGTGCCGTCAAACACTGACGCCATGGGTGCGAGACTGTGTTAGGTGGCACAAAATAAAACGTGGCGATTTTTTAAGCAGATAAAAAATACGGCTTCTAAATTCATCCCTGTTTGGATCCTAAGGAATAAATGGGGCTAGGCCAAATGCTAACACATTCACAACGCGCTGTACAAAGATTAAGTGCACGCATTGAAAAAAGAGAGGTATGTATTTATTCATCTAAGTTGAGGTAAGAACATAGTAAAATATTGAAAAACGGTGGTGTTTTCCTTTAAATGTATCATTTATAGCAACTCCTTACTAGTCAAACATTTTTATTAAACTTTAAAAAAATATATTTTTTTCGGGTTTTTTTGTTTACACATGCAGCCGCCCCTATGAATATTTTAGAAAAAGGCTGTACTTGTTGTTTTTCTTTGAGCAGAATTGGAAACCCAAAAAAATAATCTCGAGCTCTCCATTCAAGATGTCACAAAGCAGACTGCAGCCCTCCTAAACCCAAAGGTTAACAAAGGTTACACTTCATATTATGCCCTAATTGTTTTTACCCGATGGCTTCATAATGTTTTTCCAACATTGCCGCCATGCAGGATGACCTGAAGAGAGACCTGGAGACCTCAAGGGCAAAGCATATGGAGATGCTGACAGCTCACGCAGCGGAGATGGCTACTGTTGAAAAAAGCATCTATGAGAGCTGGGTCATGCTGGAGCAAGTGAATATGGAAAACAGTCGTCTGCATGTGGTAAATACATACTCATATTCTGTTTAACAATCTGCTAGTCTGTAGTTTTACATATGCTCTCTATAATACCTCTGGCCTTGCAGTGCATTGAACAAATGAAGGAGGAAATATCTGATGCACAGAAAGACAAAGAGCAGTACACACAAGAAACCGAATGGATGAGAAAACAAGCGCCATCCACGTTTAGTAAGTTATGTTTATCACTCTGAGACTTTACTGTAATCCGCTTTTACAGTGTGTTGATCCAGCATGTCGGTCAATACCTGACATATATTTTTTTTTGGCGCTCTTTTTCTTTCTCAGAGAGTCTTAAAGACGCCTGGACCACAGATATGGTTCTTACTGAGGTATGTGACTAAACACTAAATCACAAAATATGATGCTATTAAAGGACAAGTTCTGTATTTTACACTTAAAGCCCTGTTTTCAGATTGTTTATGATGAAATAGAATGGTTTTGACTGGAATTTGGACATATGATGCTGGCCCGAGAATTTTCGGGTGTTTCTTGTGTCGCCTCCCACCTCTATAGTGGGTAGGTGCACTGGAACACTCCTTCCTAAAATGCATTAAACTTTCATTTACAAAGACGTGAAACTCACCGAGTGGTCAGGGGTGTTCACTGATATGCTCACACAAAAATCGCTGCAAAAGATGCTTTTCAACAGCTGTTTTGGCATTCATTGTAAACTTGTGGACCTATTTTTTCAAACGCCTCACACCCGTACATTCTTCCGTGGAGAGCTTGAATAATAGACACTCCAGCCCAAGTGGTGGCGATAATCCGCCAATGTCAATTGCAAGAATACAAACGGGTTCCCGGCGCTGAGTAATACCATACCTCACAGCACATCTAATACAAGTCAATGGAGTTGGCAAAAACTACGATAAAACCTGTTGGAATGCGTCTTTTGCAGCGATTTTTGTGTGAGCATATCAGTGAAGCTGACCACTCGGTGAGTTTCACGTCTTTGTAAATAAACGTTTAATGCATTTTAGGAAGGATTGTTCTAGTGCACCTATACAGCCATTGTAGAGGTGGGGGGTTATACATTCTCGGGCCAGCATCATATGTCCAAATTTCAGTCAAAACCGTTCTATTTCATCATAAACAATCTGAAAACAGGGATTTAAGTGTAAAATACCGAACTTGTCCTTTAAAAGAACATAAACGGTTTAGGAAAATAGAAAGGATAGTTTACCGAAAATGAAAATTCTGTCATCATTTACTCACCCTCATGTTGTTCCAAACTCGTATGAATATCCGTTGTTCTGCTGAACACACATATATATTATTTTTGTATTTTGAAAAGATCTGGGGCACCATTTACTTCCTTAGTATTTTTTTCCTACTACTATGGAAGTCAATGGTGCCCCAGAATTACTTAGTTTCAAACATTCTTCAAAATATCTTTATTTATGAAGAAATTTGGAACAACTTGAGAGTAAGTGCATGATGACAAATTTTAAATTTTTCGGTGAACCATCCCTTTAACATCCTTTTTGAAAATTTGCCTGCCAGCATTTTTTGTGATTTTCACAAAAGTTTCACTTTATTTTTCACTTCGCTTATAAACTCTTAAATATGGGTGTTTTTCTTCAAAAATAATTTTTTTAACAAAAAAATCGGATTTTTGTGAAGGATTTTCTTAGAAATCAGATTCAGAACGATTAGCAAAACATGCACAGTGTAAAATTAATAAATACATTTTTGCTTAAATTTTTTTTAATTTTTTTATTTATCCGCCATCTAGTGGATAATCACGGTATTACAGATTACCATAAAAACTCACCAGAAACATGTTTTTTTCATGCAAATGTTTTCTCTTAATTGACGAGATAACTCGTCAATGACGGGGAAAGAAGCTCCCTCAACTAAAGCCTCGTTCAGACCATTTTTTAATTTTTTGCTATGCGTCTCCCATCTCTTTCCTAATTCTGGTTGTCATAAACAAACGAGTATCATTCACTGCAGTAACTGATGTGCGCTCCACTGCTTCACTCTCATTGGTAGTCGATTCCCAAAGTCGTTAATGATTTGCATAAAGTTTTCTCAACTTTATTGCATTGCTGGACACACCCACTTCCTGTCACCATCGGTCACCTTCGCTTATACTGTATATCTGGTAGTTGCCAAGCTTCCAAACGAATGAGATAATGTTGCAATGCCACTGCTAGTCGCTGGCGGTCTGAACAGGGCTTAATAAAAGTCAAATGAGGCAAAATACTTAACCACAAAAATTGAAACACATGCTTTTTTAACTTCTGCCTTGACCCGAGATAAATCTGGTATATCATTATTAAAACACCTTGCCTCATGCTTTTATGTTTCTAGTAATGCGTTTATAACAGTTGTTTGCTTTTACAAACTGAGAGAACAGATAGCTTTACATTACAACAGCATGATCCAGATGGTGTGGATTAAGCTTCATTCATTTATTATTCAACCTAAAATATTTCTTTTAAGATGTTTGCATCTGTTCTGATGATGCGGTGTTTAGATTATGTTTCAGATGTTTATTTACAAAAAAAAAACCCACAATGAAGTAAGCAAAGCTGTCTTGTATTAGGAATCGGCAGATATGGAGCAGAAGATCATGGAGAGTATAAACGGACTCATGATCAGGATTCAAGACCGACAACATGACATCGGTGACATTAACAGCAGACTGGAGAAAGAGTTAAGAGCCATGAACATCATGATATACAATCCAAACAAACAAAAAGACTGGAAATAAACCATCCTAACAAAGATTTGAAAACACAACGTCCATTGTAATACATCAACATCTGCCAGAAATTACAGCTAGGCAAACAACCTGTCACAATAATTTATTTGTCGATTCAAATGTTTGATAAACATCAATAAACATTAATTTTTTTATAGATCTGATGACAAACGATGTAAAATACCACTGTCATCAGTCACATACATGTTACTACAATAAATTTAAAACACTATTATCTCACTTAACTCTGTGGTACAGTTTACAAGTAATTGCAGAATGTAACCATATATACATACTTAAAAAAATTGAAAGTCTTGAATCTTTGACAACTATATAGAATCATTCTCGCAATACAATGTAGATTTACATATTTATGCTTAACTCATAACTTATACATCAGCACATGCAAATACAATTTGTGTCAAACAACATTCATTTTATAGTGTTACGATATCGTTGTTAAACAGCAAGTGAAAAGGACATACAGTTATATATTTGGCACAAGAACATCTGTTTATAGTAAAAGAACAAGCTTAATGTTACTTTACACCTCCTCTTAAGAAATTCACAGACCAGCTGTTTCATATCTAACAAAAAGACGTTGAACATGCATTGCATTACACAAAGAGGGGATCATTTGTATCTATTCATGGAAATTGATACAAAAATATCACAAAGTACCAATATTCTAAATGCTGTCCAATGACCATAAATGAACACACACCTTAAAGGGACACTCCACTTTTTTTGAAAATATACTAATTTTCCAGCTCCCCTAGAGATAAACATTTGATTTTTATCGTTTTGGAATCCATTCAGCTGATCTCCGGGTCCGGCGGCACCACCCCCAGCACAGCTCAGCACAATCCATTGAATCTGATTAGACCATTAGCATCGCGCTCAAAAACAACCAAAGAGTTTGGACGCCCTTCCCATCCAAAACTTGACTCCTCTGTAGCCACTAAGTGCACCAAGACCGACAGAAAATCAAAAGTTGCGATTTTCCAGGCAGACATGGCCAGGAACCACACTCTCACTCCGGCGCAACAATCAAGGACCCTGCTGCTGTATCATGGCTGCAAGAGGCGCAATGCAGCAGCCGAAAATAGTCCCCTTGGTAACTTTCAATGGCAGGGGACTATTTACGGGCACTGCGTAATATCATTGCGCCTCCTGCATGCCACAAGCAACAAAGTCCTTGATTATCACGCCAGAACGAGAGCACAGTCCCCAGCCATATCTGCCTAGAAAATCGCAACCTCCAATTCTTCGTCAGTCCTAGTACACGATGCAACCACAGAAGAGTCAAGTTTCAAATAGAAAAAACATTCAACTCCCCGGTTACTTTGTAGGTGCGATGCCACTGGTCCAATCAGATTCAATGGATTATGCCAAGCCACGCCAAAAGTGGCACCGCCAGCACCGGAGATCAGCTGAATGGATTCAAAAAAGGCAAAAATCAAATGTTTAACTCTGAGAGAGCTGGAAAATGAGCATAAATGAGTGTCCCTTTAAAGGGATAGTTCACCCAAAAATGAAAATCCTGTCATCATCATCTTCAAGTTGACCTGTATTAACTTATTTGTTCAAATAGTTTTGAGGCACACCTGACTTCCATAGTATTTTCTCCTTAAATGGAAGTGAATGGTGCTCCTGCTTGATCTTCCTTTGTATTTAACAGTACAAATAAGTTAATACAGGTTTGCAACAACTTGATGGTGAGTAAATGATGACACGATTTTCATTTTTGGGTGAACTATCCCTTTAACTACTATATTTACCTACGAGCAAGCGCATATGGGTGCGCTATAGTGAAGGGATATCAGAAAGTTGTACATGAATGTTTTTTACAGAACGAATATCACTGTATTCATCTCAATTCCACAGATGTAGGAGCAAACAATAAAGCTATTGAGTTCAAGCAGCATACAAAACACAAACTACAAGTGTGAGCAATGACCAAACGCTTTGTTTATGGCTCTTTGGTGTCCATGCCAACACCTCTCCACCAACAAGTTCTCATGACGAAGAAACAATCATAGTGAGAAGGAGGCGTGTCTCCCACACACGATATGACATCACATCAGTGTCCATTTCCTCCTTCTGAGAGAATTCTGTTAGGCTCTGTGAACCTGGCCGTCAGCAGGTAGAAGAGAGCAGGTCCGGGTACCAGAGCCAAGAGAGGCAAATCCTGCCCCAGTTTATCCAGACGGGAAATTGAGATGATGCCGTATGCGTGAAGGAGCCAATGACTGAAGAGAACCACCAGCCTTTTCTTCTTGGCGACAAGGTTTTTGAAAGACTGCAAGCACAAACAATTTTGTTACATTTGTCTTTTAGTGAAAAGCTCACAAGCAAAATACACTGCTGAACTTGTTTACCTGTATCTCCGAAGCAGACATGTAAACCGCCAGGGTAACCAAAGACAAGACCAAAATGATATAGGGAAATGCGTAGTCTGATAAACAAAAAGACGAAAGCGTGATTGTACGAAACTGCATTCATTTTTAAGTATACGAATAATAAATGTTTTAACACTTACAGAGAAGACCCCCTCCGACCGCCTGCAGGACGGTAAGAATTGGGAAGAAATAGAGCGCTGCGTAGATGCTCTTGAAACGGTCCATCTTGCCTAAACCGCATGCAATCTTTTTAACAAGAAGTGGCCGCAGCATCATCATAAAGACCAGACAGAAGGCGTAGTAGATCAACACGATGGTGTATCTAAAAACAGCACAAAGAATCAAACTATATGGTTACACATCTAAATAATAGCACTGTCGAATCATAACTCCTATAGATGACGTCATCTAGAAAACACACACTTACAAGGGAAACACGGCCTCCTGCGTGCAGTGCAGCGTGGTGATGTAGTCTGGGCTGGGGTTATACAACATCGTGTACCAGTCGGAAAGCATCTTCACCTCGCAGGAGCGAATGGACAGCTGGCCGACGGGATCGTTGAGCAGCAAGGTCACTATAGCAGCAGTGGTGCACTCAAACAAGGCTGTTATGTGCTGGAAAAGTGCACTTGAACTGCAAAACGTTAGGGATGTTAGGGTTTGAGATGCATTATTGTGCATTAAATAAATCCATTTCATTGGCCCCTTATCTTAAACGAAAACATCTGGTCATTGAATTCATACTTATGTCTAGAGACATAGCGCAACGCATCTTAACCTGAAAACCACGTCCACCAGGGAGAACACAATCCATCCGTCTCCACCGACTTTGCATTGCGAGAGGCCGCCTGCTTGTCATTTCGGGCTTGTAACAAAAAGCAGAATAATGCCCACAAGCTGCAGCTCTGTTCAGGATGTAACAAGCCAAAAAACCCAAAAATACGTTTTTATAAGCTGTAGACCCCAAAATATTAGCGAATAAAAGACACAAAATTGAAAAAAGGCAACTTTTCATAGTACTACTATTATTAGAACTACGCCCACTGGATGGGAAACGTAGTCGGAGATCCACTTTTGTGTCTTTAAACACTCGTTTTTTGGGGTCGACAGCTTATAAAAACGTATTTCTGGGTTTTTTGGCTTGTTAGCTGTACATCTTGTCACACAGCAGATTTTAGGCATTATTCTGTTTTTGTTATAAGCCAGAAATTACAAGGAGGCCTCTCGCAATACAAAGTCAACGGAGACGGTTGGATTGTTTCCCCCCCAGTGGGCGTGGTTTTCAAATTAGCATAACTGCGCTCTGTCTCTATGTTATTCAATGATGCACCAGTTGTTGATATTTGTCCCACCCCCATCCTCTATGATTGGACGGCTGAGTGAGAAGTGACATTGAAGAGCTGTATTGTGAATAGGTCAAGACTTATTCCAAGATATAGCACAGCCTCTCATACATTATTTTATTATAGCGGGACACCATCAAAATTTACGACATGGTGTCAAATCTAAATAAAACTGACACCATTTAAAAAAATTAAACTACTGACTATTTTTAACAGGTCCTACAAACAATAATACGGTCTCATATCCAAAGTAACTTGTACATTGTTTATCATTTTAGAAATGTAACTACCTTTTCTTTCCTGAATACCACTCGATAAAGAACCAGTGCAGGACCAATGGCAGCATAGCCATGAAACCCAAATACAGCCAATCATACAGCTCAGGAGATCCGGTGCATTTCTGACAAATCTTCTGTATGTCTGTCCTCTGGCCACGAGGACAAGCCTTGTTGATAAAGATAAAGGTTACTAAATTATCTACATGTCAGCATATATACAATTTGCATACAATTTGGAAAAAAAATATTTTTCATTGGCCAGGGAAAGAAATGCACGTACCCCACAATCTCCTTCAATAGTCTCATTAATGATGATCCGTCCACAGTACAACCCGGGACAAGTGGAGCTCATTGCTACAGCTGAATCAAACCCACAGACACGTTATTAAAACATACACATGACATCTTATTGAATTCTGATTTGAATTTACAATTTCTGGAGAGACAACAGCAGTCTCGCCTGAAAAAGCTTCTGTCATTAGCTGATAACGATCAATAGTAATAATTTTCACATACCCATATCATAAGAGCAGCATCACAAAACTAGCAATCGATCAATTAATTTTATCAGACGGTGTAAAATGCGAATATTTAAACGACGTAACGTTAACCGAAACCGGAAAAATAAGCGTCCGTATCTTCTTCATTGGATGGCTGCGGGTGTGTCGATGAGACGCTGCTGGTGACAGCGCCACTCGCTGGCCAGACTTAAAATTACTACAGTTCTCCTTACTACAGTTATTGGTGCTAACTTAAAATCCAAATTAAAGAATATAGGGTCTTTTATACAGGGCTGGAAATGAGGGGGAATCAAGGTCAGGGTGCAGAGTGCCAGTTGAAAATGTAGGGGATTTCCATTTTTATTAATAGCCTCCGAACAATGTGCTCCAAACTAAATTTCATACATAATTATAGTAGGAAATACGTCATTCCTTCGGCACTTTATTATCATAAGAGCTGAGCTCATAAGAACTCGCTATTATAAATGAATGTAGCATTCTTCAGATCTGTTCTACAAAAATATAATGAGCATTATCATGAACTGTCTATTTCTGCTGTTTTGTCAGTACACTCTGCCACAAACGCCACCCCTAGATGATGGCACTATGGCTTTAGATATACTTAATACTTTAAATTAGTCTTATCTTTTCTATGGTAAACATTTTACTACAGATTTTGTCTCTGCTGTAATCACATTACATGGCGTCTTCTTTGTGAATTGATGTTTGTTTGTTTGTTTGTTTGTTTTTTCTTAACGCCATCTTTATGCATTCAATTAAATTCAATTGAAGGATGAGCATTTTATGTTACAGCTTCTATTCCAGGTTGCTTTTGTACATTTCTCGAATCATCCTTAACATCTGCAAATTACCAAGTGAATTTCTCAAAATAATTTGAACAAGCACCACATCACGGATCATCACCTCCACGAGACGAGAGATAGGAACGTGCGCGTATTTGCATCAGGACCTGCGTGCGCACAAAACACAACAAACCAATCTTCATAAGAAAGTGCGTAATTGAGCAGGAAAAATCATGTACGTTGTCATAGCAACGGCTCAAAACCTCACGGGGAGGTTGTACAGTATCACAGAAACAAAAAATGAATAGAGTGACGAGTACGCGAGTATGGGTTTCAAAATGGGCGGGGAAAATGGCTGAGTGCGTTTGCTGTAATTGGTCAGGAACAACGGGGCCAAAAATGCATTAAATTCGTATTTATTCAGTTTACGTGTTCGATTTAATCGCTGATAAAGTGTTTTAAATTCGTTATACATTATTGTCCACACCGCAAATGACGTAACGCGTAGAGCGCGCTATCACGTGGTGCTTGTTGTTTTTCACAGCGCTGGTGAAGTTGGACCAATCACGTGCAAGATGATACATTTATAAAGACTTTTAAAGAGGTTTCTTTTCTATTTTTATCCTTAGATTAAAAATGTATACCGAACACGTTTAAACGATTATATAGTTAAGTGTACAAATTGTTTAAAAATAAAAAAAAAGTCCTAATATTTGAATGTGACTCAATAGAAGGTTCAGCTGTTTGAGCCTCCAGGGCCCCCTTAGTAAAAACACTTCCTAGCTGGAACGTCACAGTGACGTAAAATAGGCGGAGATTCAGAGGAGCATCGACTAGAATGCAATTTCCAGCATTCAAAGAGTCAACCGTGCTGTCCGACAATCAATGCACAAAATGGGACATTCTTTACCCAAAACCCAATGTCGGCAATCAGAGGATTTTATGCGCGTCATCTGTGAAATGCATTGTTCTGCACACCCATTTTTACTGTGATACGGACACGAGAGCTTGAAAAGGGATGAATCCTCTTTCTTCCCGTGGATGCGCTCTAATCGTGTCCAATGGATCTCCCGGGCATCAGCAATACGACCACGGAAGATATGTCGGGTTCGGGCTTCATTTTAGAGATGATCACCATCAAACCGGTTTTAAACACCCTGAGCACCCAGTTCAGCAACCAGACAACTGGGCTGGAGGTGCAACGCAACACCCCGGTGAGGAGCTCGGAGGGGAACTCGGTGCTCCAGGGCATCGCAGTGGCTGCGCAGGCATTGTTGCTCTTAGCCATATTTTTACTGTCAAGCTTGGGTAACTCAGCAGTCGTGGTGGTCATAATCAAACACAGACAGTTGAGAACAGTAACCAATGCGTTCATAATGTCCCTCTCTCTTTCTGATTTCCTGACGGCCGTCCTTTGTCTCCCCTTCTCCTTCATGATGCTCTTCAGCAAAGATGGCAAGTGGATGTTTGGCGAGCGCTTCTGCGTCGCCAACGGGTTTTTCAACACGTGTTTCGGCATCATTTCCACCCTGACCATGACTCTCATCTCCTTTGACAGATACTACGCCATCGTCAGGCAACCACAAGCCAAAATCGGCAAGAGCAGAGCGATCCAGCTCCTTGTGGCGGTTTGGGTATCAGCCATGGCCTTCTCGTTTCCCTGGTACCTGGTGCGCGCCTCCAAACACCTGGTGGTACACAAACAGGGCTTTTACCATTGCATGTACGTGTTTCACTCTGGCACCTCCAGGATGGGTACCACCTACAGCATAGCTTTAATCGTGACCTGTTATCTACTTCCGTTCGCTCTCATGTGCTTCTGCCACTATAACATCTGTAAAACCGTCCGGCTGTCAGAGATCAGGGTGCGGCCGGTGACCACGTACGCGCACCTGTTGCGCTTCTACAGCGAGATGCGCACGGCCACCACGGTGCTTATCATGATCGTGTTCATCATCTTCTGCTGGGGACCCTACTGTCTGATGGGGATCATCACCGCTTTGGGAAACTACACTTTTAATCCTGCCATGGACACGGTGGCCATCTGGATGGCTTGGGCTAACGGTGCCATCAACCCTTTGATTTACGCCATAAGGAACCCGAATATATCCATGCTGTTGGGCCGGAGCAGAGAAGAGGGATATAGGACTAGAAACATCGCTGCGTATCTGTCCACGCAGGCGCAGCGCAGGGAAGCGGTCCGGACGCGCGCGGACCGCATCCGGGACCGGTACGTGAGCAGGCACGGGGCGAACAGCCGCCTGTCTTCCTCTAGCCCTGCCAACGGGGGAGAGGTGGCGATGTGGGCCTGTAAAAACCCGGCAGTGTTTTTTTGTAGGGATGCCCACCCTGATACCATCACCGAACCCTCGGTGCCCAAAGTTGAAACCGCTGACACCAGTTTGTAATCGTGTTGTTGACACTTTAAAGACTTTCATTTGATACAGGGAATCCAAAAAAGTATTTATCAAAGTCTCATACTGTCATTTTAGATATGAATGTGCACCAACATGACATAATGTCTAAGAGATCACTCTATATCTATATTTGAATGTATATTATGATGTGTTACTGTAATGTTTCTTACAACAGCATCACTTTTGGTTTGACACCAAACTCTCAAACTTACATTTACAGTCTAATGGATTAGCAGAATGTGTGTAGGTTAGTCTGTTTGTGTGTTAAGTGCCAACATGAAAGTCACTAAAATGAGCCTATAATGCACATGCTTTACAACACTGTGAAAACACTGAGGAGTTTACAGATGCCTGTCCCATAAACCAAACCTTATTCAAGCTCTTCTTGGCCTGGGGTATACACACTCAGCCACAAAAAATAACAATAATACTAAATTATAATTATACTAAACTATTTATCAAACTAACAATAGGAATAATAGAAAAGTTACATGGAAACAGGGTTAAAACTATTAATTCATTATTTCTTTGTTGCTTGCTTCCAAATTTGCATCCTTTACACTTCAGTTACACTTGCTGGTAAATGTAGCATCCAGAGTATAACAATAATTAGGGATGCACCGATAGGATTTTTTTTGGGCCGATACCGATATTAAACACTTGTATACAGTACTATACAGATGGTCTTTTAGCTAGTTTATTTCTGCATCAAATTATTTTTACTGAACATGGATTGGATCTAATTAACATTCAACTGACCAACATAATAAGAGAGGCACAAATTAAGCTAAAACAAATATAATAAGACAACATGACAACCTTCAAAGGTGGTTTTTGCTATTCAGCATTTATTTTATTAGCAACGTTAAAGGAATATTCAATTTTCTTAAAATAAAAATCCAGATAATTTACTCACCACCATGTCATCCAAAATGTTGATGTCTTTCTTTGTTCAGTCGAGAAGAAATTATATTTTTTGAGGAAAACATTGCAGGATTTTTCTCATTTTAATGGACTTTAATGGACACCAAAAATTAACACCTGGCTCGGCACTTAACGGTTTTTTTAGCGGAGTTTAAAAGGACTATAAACAATCTCAAAACGAGGCATAACGGTCTTAGCAAAACGATTGTCATTTTTGACAAGAGAAATAAATATACACTTTTAAACCACAGCTTTTTGTCTAGGTCCGGTCCAGCGCGACCTAACGTAAATGCGTCGTGACGTAGAGAGGTCACGTGTTACATATATAAAACGCACATTTGCGGACCATTTTAAACAATAAACTGACACAAAGACATTAATTAGTATCAGTTGACATACAACAACGGTCCTCTTTCAACACACTTGTAAACACTGGGGCGGAGTTTCGTGTTCGTCTTCTGTGACCTCTTGACGTCATGACGTATTGCGGGGGTCACGCTGGCGCATCACGACCGGATCTATACAAGAAGATGTGCTTTAAAAGTGTATATTTGTTATTTTTCTTGTCAAAAATGACAATCGTTTAGCTAGATAAGACCCTTGTGCCTCGTTTGGGATTGTTTGTAGTTCTTTTGAGGCTCTGTTGAAGGGACTGTTGCGTGTTGAGTTGGGTGTTAATTGTTGGTGTCTATTAAAGTAAATTATCTGGATTTTTCTTTTAAGAAAATGGAATATTCCTTTAACTAATTTTTTTTGACATATAATGGATTTCTTTATGCAGTTAATTAATAAACAATCGGTATCGGCTTTCTCGTGCTATTGCCGATATGCCGATGGTTTCAAATTCATCAAAAATCGGCCGATAAATATCGGCGGCCGATACATCGGTGCATCACTAACAATAATAAAACTAAACCCCATAATCATTTCCTTTAAACATTTTATACATGACAGAAAAGCAAACAGGCATCATATTAATCAACTTATGAGAGACCACGTGTCAGGCAGACAGGTTATCGTTATATTTCTATAAAATAAATGTACAAATATTTTTAAAAGATTGGCCTAAATCTTTTCTCTTAACATATTTTGGAAGACGAAGATGAAGCCTGTAAATACAAAAATGTAACCAATGCCTTAATTGTTGGATTGTAGCAGAAATATTGACCTAATTAATATCAAACGTTCAATGTTTGAAACGATTTCTATATCAATTTCTTACAGGTTCTCACTTTGGGATGTATTTATAAAGTGACTGTAGCCACAGACTATGCCACTTATTAGTTTGATGTTAGAATTACAGGATTGTTTTTACCGGGGAAGATTTGTCTGGATGTCAATGTGAAGACCAAATTTAGCCATACAGAGGGGTATATTGTGTTTAGTGGTCGACTGATATGCTTTTTTGCCGATACCAATATTAAAGGGACACTTCACTTTTTTAAAAAATATGCTAATTCTCCAGCTCCCCTGGAGTTAATCATTTGATTTTTGCCGTTTTGGAATCTATTCAGCTGGTCTCCGGGTCTGGTGGTATCACTTTTAACATAGCTTAGCATAATTCATTGAATCTGATTAGACCATTAGCATCGCGCTCAAAAATAACCAAAGAGTTTTGAAATTTTTTCTATTTACAACTTGACTCTTCTGTAGTAACATTGTGAACTAAGATTGACAGAAAATTAAAAGTTGTGATTTTCTAAGCCGATATGGTTAGGACTATACTCTCATTCTGGCGTAAAAATTAAGGACTTTGCTGCTGTACCATGGCTGCAGCAGGTGCAATGATATTATGCAGTGCCCGAAAATAGTGCCCTTGGTTACTTTCAATAGCAGGGGACTGTTTTCGGGCACTGCGTAGTTTCGTTGCGCCTCCTGCAGCCGTGTTGCAGCAGCAGGGTCCTTCATTTTTACACAAGAATAAGTGTATAGTTCCTAGTCATATCGCTTGGTCTTAGTACACGATGTAGCTACGGAGGAGTCAAGTTTGAAATGGGAAGGGGATCTGAACTCTTTGGTTGTTTTTTGGTGTGATGCTGGTGGTCCGATCAGATTCAATGGATTGTGCTAAACTATGCTAAAAGTGCTAGCGCCAGACCCGGAGATCGGCTGTGTGGATTCCAGAGCGGTGGGAATCGGGTGTTTAACTCTAGGGGAGCTGGAAAAAAAAGTGGAGTGTCCCTTTAAGAAACTGTATGGCCGATATGAGGCTGATATAACAAATTAGAGACAAACACAAAATTGGTGAAACTACATAAACATTTGTTCTGCATAACATTTACATACAAGTACTTAAAACACATTTACATAATTAATCATTTACATAAGACATAATTCATGTGGATCTGATATTTCACGGTACTGTTTGAATAAGTGTGTTGACCAGCTTGTTGTGTGTGTGACTTACAACTTAACATCATGTTAAAAAGTATATAATGATTGGTCATTATACTGTCTGTCAGACTTTGGCTTTACATTGAGTGACAACGAGTGTTGGGGAAAGTTACTTTTAAAAGTAATGTCTTACAATATTAAGTTACTCCCCAAAAAAGTAACTAATTGCGTTACTTAGTTACTTTCCACGGAAAGTAATGTTTACATTACTTTTGCGTTACTTTTTCTTACTTGGCTGAGGCTTGATCTATTTCAGGCCTTGCAGGTGTTTTTTATGATCGAAAAAATGTCAAGCTCTGGCCTGCCATCTCAAACTGTTCCCGCGCAGGCGCACAGAGTGCGTTATTCTACGTTAATGTGTTCAGTTTAATTCAGTGCATTATTATATTTTTAAATTGAATTAATTAAACTGAAAAGTAACTCACATTAGTTTTTTTAAAGTATCTTAAATATTAATGTGTACATTTATAAAGTAATGCGTTGCTTTACTCATTACTTCAAAAAAGTAATATTATTACATAATGCACGTTACTTGTAATGCGTTACCCCCAACACTGACAACGAGTGTCAAATTAAAGTAATAGAGAAATTTGAAGAGTTTCGTTGCAAAACGAGATAACCGTTTTTTTAATTGTTCAGAAATCGCGTTTTTTGGTTGTGCATTCCAATTAATTTCAATGCAACTGCAGTTGGTTTGTTTTGATTTAAAACTTTCATAACTTAAAAAATACAGATAAGTAGCACCATAAAACAAAATAATAACATGATAACATAATAATAAACATGTTTTGACAAAAATGTTAAAAAATGGATTTATCTTGTTTTGCAACGAAACTCTTCATATACTGGCCTATTGAAAAGATTTATCTGTTGATAATAAAAAATCTAAATACCAGCAAAGATATGGAATATATCGGCAATATATCGGTCTATCACTAATTGTGTTGATATGGACTAGACCCCAAATAAAGGTCTGTATTACAGTACATTATGCCCCTCTTGATTTGAGAGAAAAGATCAAATTAAATGTTAACTTTTATTCCTGTTTAAACAAGCTTATCTTGCTGCTTTCATTAGAGTGAAAGACACACACCATTTTGGAGTATACACTCATATTAATACATCTTACTCTTATTCATTTTTGGTGAATGAAAGACATTTCAGATTCTGTACATGATGTTATGAAATAAGCAACAAGTGGTTTTCAAAAATAAAGTTTGAAATGTTTGATCAACTTTTGCTTTTCAGTTACACAATGTACATCACACACTACACGATTTTAATTCTATAGTCACATGCAGATTTGTACACTTTTAAAAATACTCTTGAAAGGTTCTTCACAGCGATGCCATAAGAACCAATTTTGGTTCCAGAAAGAACCATTTAAAGATCCTTAAAGGGACACTTTAAAAAAATCATTTTCCAGCTCCTTTAGAGTTGGGCATTTGATTTTTGCTGTTTTGGAGTCCATTCAGCTGATCTCCAGGGGCCTCATTTATAAAATGCTGCTTAAAAACCATCCTACATTTGATCTTAGGATCATTTAAGAAAAATGCGTACGTGTGATTCATAAACTGAACGTACGCGCAGAAAACGCGCGTACCCCTTTCAAATCTATAAATTGCAAATGAACTTGAACTTGTGCGCGCAGCCGAGCAGTTTCAGATCTCCGCATTTGAACGATGCGTAATTAATGTCAGACATATAAAAGAGTGCTTGTCAATGTTTAAACCCAATTTCAAACAGCAAGACCCTGACGTGGCGCTAAGCACTTCAAAGACAGTTTTTATAAATACGGACTTTGCCGTGGATTTTTGCTTACGCACACTTTACGATCAAATCTGCGCATACGCACGCTTTATAAATGAGGCCCCTGGTCTGGCGCTAGCACTTTTAGCATAGCTTAGCATAATCCATTGAATCTGATTAGACCATTAGCATTGCGCTCAAAAATAAGTTTCGATATTTTTCCTATTTAAAACTTGACTCTTCTGTAGTTACATTGTGTACGAAGACCGACAGAAAATTAAAAGTTGTGATTTTGTAGATATGGCTAGGACTATACTCTCATTCTGGCGTAATAATCAAGGACTTTGCTGCCATACCATGGCTGCAGGAGGCGCAATGATATTACGCACTGCCCGAAAATAGTCCCTGCTATTGACAGTTACCAAGGGGACTATTTTGGCCAATGTGTAATATCATTGCAAAAAATATAAAAACTATTTGGTTATTATTGAGCGCGATGCTAATGGTCTAATCAGATTCAATGAATTATGCTAAGCTATGCTAAAAGTGGTAGCGCCAGACCCGGAGATCAGCTGAATGGATTCCAAAACGGTAAAAATCAAATGTTTAACTCTAGAGGAGCTTAAAACTGAGCATATTTTCAAAAAAAGTGGAGTGTCCCTTTAAAAAAAATGTCTTTCATACATTTTTAGAATTTAAAGAACCTTTATTTAGGGATCCCTTGGCCTCCCATGTGCCCCCTTACCGGTTCCAGGTTGGGAACCACTGTTCTTTGTCATCGTGAAACACCAATATTTTTAAGAGTGTTGCCTGTGATGCACTCATTTGATAAATAACAATATAAAAAAAAGACACAGAAATGAAATGACCCTCAGGGTTTATTGATTACATACTGTATCTTACATCCAAATGAATTCTTAAATAATGAAAACTAAATAAACCCAATGGTGAAAGAAAACGTACAAAGTAATACGATATTACAAAGAACTATTAGTGAAAAAGATTTAAATGGCATCTGATCAACAGGAAAAATATTTATTAGCACAAAATCGCAGTGTCAAGGTCTAAGAAAAAGCCTCGGTCTGAAGAGTTAATGAGTGTATGTACATATATACAATCATGAACAAGAGAGAAACAATACAAACACGAGAAATTACAAGAATATACATGCATGACAGTTTGGTTTAAGGTGCATCACGCATCTACAGCTTTTTTAAACAAATGTTATTTAAGGAAAAACATACCGTGTTGTTTTCGTCGTTTTGTAAAATATATTTGCAATCTAAGCTTGACCTCGGCTTTTATTGTACTTCCTGTCGGCACATTTATTACATCTGTGGCATTATAATACATTTTCGTTTCAATAGCGGTTTATACATGTTTGTTATTTGTTTGATTTAAAGTTCTGTGCATTGTGCTTTAATAGGTGCAGTTCATCTGCACTTAATCGTGTAACAAAATAATAAACTTGGCGAATAACTGTGCAAACCAATCACATACTGTAGTCCAATGCTATACCCAGCATCGCTTGCCTAAAGGTTTATCCAGACCAAATGTGGCAAAACATGGCCTGGGTATTTATGGTGTAGGTTGTACACCAACACTTTTAATTTACCAAACATATAGGACAAATATAACGTCTGAGTAACAGACATAAACTTGTGTGTCTATGTGGCTATTAGCATATAAAAGTAATCTGTGCAATGGTTTATAATGCTTTACTGACTGATAAAGCATGTAGCCCTTTCTTCTCATCTTACTGTGATCACACCCGCATCGTACAAACTACCGTAGTCACGCTCAACAATAACACTTTTATTATTGGAAAAGCAAAAATAAATCTCTCCGAAATATTTTGGCAACTGGAAAACGTACACTGAGCGTGTGGCCTGGATATCAGGATCAGAGGTAGAGCCATTCTCCGACGAACGCCATGAATACTGTACAGTTCAGACTCGAGTAGACACGGGTGTAATGTCTCAGCTCTACCACCAGAGGGCGACACCCGTCATCTCAGAAATCGAGTTTGGTGATAGGTCTTTCCCGACTAATCTCCGTGGTTGATTTTGGAGGACGTTTGCGGTTGTATTTCATCTTCGACAGGTCTTTGTCGAACACCTCTCCGGATCGAAGCGCAGACACCAGGTCATCAAACTCTCCGTCCTCCTCGTTGTTCTCTTTGGCCTTCCGTGCTTTTCTTTCTCTCTCACGCTGTTCCTTGAGCTGTTTAGACACAAATGTTGATTTTAGTGAACCATTGCTTTACATTTTTTAATCAATAGGATTAGTACTGCCTAATGCATAGTATATACTGTGTACTGCATACTATTCTTTATAATGAAATGGAATAAGTGAAGCCCATTATAAAGGTCCTAATATGTGCATATATGTACCTCTGAGGTACTAATATGCGCTTTTTAGGTCCAAAAGTGTACTTTTTAAAAAGAATCAGGGTTCCCACACCTTAGTTAACTTCAAATTCAATCCTTTCAAGGACTTTCCAGGTCCAATACCCTCAAATTCAACAACTGAATGTGGGGATACATTTCAAGTAAGAGCAAGGTTACATCGTGTTACCTTTTAAGATACATTGTTACAGTTCCCTTTCGAGGAACTCGCACTGTAGTGACACTTTGGGGACACCTCCAGGGGTAAGTTCGTCTGAATGTGTATATCAAATTCAACCAATGGCGAGGCTTAACGATAAAGACAGAGTGATGCTGGAGCCAGGAAGTATTTCGCTATCTAAAATATTGCCGAAGACGGCATTACAGGGAGGCAGGAATTATGGCAAAGGAGACACAGCGTCTCATTCCCTTCTCAGAGAACAACAGTTACATACATAACCAGAGACGTTTTCATGTGTCAAACACAACTAAGCAAAAAAACATTTTGGTATGAATCAACATTCGCATACAGAAGATATAAGCATTTAAAGTGAACAGTTTAGCACGTGTGCTTAAAAGGAAATTTAAATTTAATGATATGATCCTACACTACACAGGGAATAATATGGATTTTTTCCAGAAAACTTCTTGCATAAAATAGATTCAAGAACTTTCAATGACCTGTATCTATGTATGTATGGGTGATTCTCACAAAACCATTGAAACACCACGGCACTAATGATTTTAGCTTTAAAATGTGTAATATAGTAACATTAAAAAGCATCAGAATGAACACAATACTGTGTTCTACCTTGCACAATGTGTGCTTTCAACATAAGAATTTATAATTGGAAATTTTATCTCATTTTCTGCTGAAATTCTCATTACCGCAATGTGTCCGGCTGTGTCTGAACATGTGTTATGTTGTAATTTAATCAAATTAACACAAAAATATTAAGAAAAAAATAAATGGATGTTTTGCTAGACTACTTTAGATGACAGAAAAAATATTTACTGAATATTCATGTATAATAATAATGAAGAAAAATTAGGAAAATGATGTGTCCATGCCTGATGTTCTCATCCTCCGCAACACTTTTTGAGAACAGTTTAAGCACACATACAGAATTTTAATAAAGTTTGATTTTGAGTGACCAAGCACATGGACCAGTTACTTCAAGATGGCTACCAGGTAAGATCATTTTTTTACAGTTAATTTGAAATATTGTCTTGTCAGAATGCTTACATGACATTTTGATTATCATTACCGCAACAGATACTTATTAAATGTTAATTTAATTAATAGAAGCATAATACTTTGATTTTAAATGCATGTGCAGAATCTCCAAATTATGTTCTTTCAGGTTTGTCATGTCATTTTGAAAATATGTCAGTGTTGATGTTTTCTGACTGTTGCGGTAATGAGATTTTTTAGGACTAATTTTTTTAATTATGTTACAAAAAGTGTTAAATGATAAGTAAAAGTTTTTAAATTAATGTTCCCATTCACTCCAGACTTTGTTTTTCAATGTCTGGTGGGGAAAAAGTAAATTTAAGCAATTTTTACATTTTCATGCTTGACATTTTTAAAACCAAGTTTTCGTGAGAATCACCCTTATATTTTCAAAAACTTCCCAGGGCCTTGAATCTCTCCCCCCCCCCAGATTCACAAACTTTCAAGGATTTCAAGGACCCGTGTGAACCCTGAAGAATACCGCCCTAGTGACAGGTACGGAGCTAAGTTTGGGATACAAGCAAAATGCAGTGTGCTCAGAAAATGTACAAAATGCACACAGTATACATACTATGTACATACAGTATAGCTTACTTCATAGCAGCAATATGTGCATATGTGCTACAGTGTTAATCCTCTTGAATTTTAGCAAAATGCTGTTTTTGAGATCTACCTGCGCCTCCATGCGTGCTCTGCGCTCCTCTTCCTCCTTGCGTCGTTGCATGTTTTCATTGTCTTGCTTGGCTTCGGTGAAGGCTTGAAGGAACTGATCGAAGATACCGAAGAACTCATCAGGCTGCATGCGTGCGGCGTCCTCTCCAAAGTGCTTCACGGCCTTTTCGAACTGCATAGAAGAGATAAGATGATAATAATAAATAATGAGTAATACACCAGATTGATTTGTATCATGCAGCTAGATATTAGCCTCTGTATGGTTACCCATAATTCAATGCAATAAAATAAGAAACTCTTATTTCGCTCTAGTGAACAGATCTTCCAACTAGAGATCAGGCTTACCCTCGAACTTAGTGTTGCCCTAAATCTGCCAGTTTAAAAACCGGCTGACAACATAAATAACACTGAACAACCTCAGTGGCTTCAAATCCAACCCATGTGCTATTTAATGAGCATGATCAGACTGGAGGAACGTGCCTTTGAAGCGTATATCTATGGCTGATTCCGGTTAAAGATTAAAGTGCATGTTTTCAGTGGTTCCAGTGTCTACGTAGGCATCGCAGTAGCCCAATAAACTCCAATGAAAGCTGTGATTTAACTTCTAGGAGTGCCAGCACAGAGAGGGAAAACATCGGTCATTTTAGACGTTTAATAGTGACTTCAAAGCTTCTGCGAAAAGACCTTGTGTCTTCGTATTTAGGCGGCCATATGGTGTGACAAACTTTGCTGCGTTTCAACTTCTCATAAACCTTCACATTTCCAGTATAACCTGATCATGTTCAGCTGTGGTTCTTACCAAATCCTTGGCCTCCTGAAGAGTGTCCTCCACATCAGAGAAACTGAAACCAGCCACCGTGATGAACTGACTGACAACAGACACAAACTTATCCCCGTAGATCTGAGGTTGACCCCTCTGATACTCCAGCTCCTGTTGAGAAAAAGACCGAGAACTGTAAAGATGGAGGGATGCAGATGGTGATATGACAGAGATAAAGAACAGAAAATGTGTAGCGAGTTCAGCAGAAAATTACAAACAGGTTCCACGTCCAAAATGTCAAAAATGTAATCAATGGAATGTTTTCCATCTATTCTATTAAATTTTATTTATATAGCACTAAAAGGTAGGGGTGGGGCAATACGATGTTCAATATCGGTATTACACCGATATTGACGAAAATGGCCTGATTGAATATTGTAGAAGTCGGGGAGTACAATCCGATTCAAAACCAACACGGAACTTGTCATGGCAACTTGGGGTAAAGCGCGACTTGCTGAGCAACATGAATTTGCACAAAGTTGCACTTTAAATTGTGCAAAGTTACACCTTAAATTTCATTTAGAATTTATGTGATGACTAACTAAAAATGTTGCTACTAGTCTGTTTGAAACATTTAAATAAAAATAAAGCAGCAATATTGCTCAATGTTTCATTGGCTATGTTTACATGCACAAAATTTTGTCAATTCAATTGAATTTAATACGATTGAAGGTTACGACGATACAGTTTACATGCACCATAAACATTGCAATCTGATTAAAATGTTTGTTTACATGTACATTCTATAGAATCCGAACCAAACGTCTGTGCAAGCGCACAGCCAGGGTTGCCAGATTCGCGTATCAGAACCATCCCAAATAGACATTCAAAACTAGCCCAAAAGCATCCTAAAGACTATTCACAGCCAAAATACCAATAACTAATGAACGAAATACTTTCATCTTTAACCTGCAGAAAAAAACAACTGGTGGAAACAGTTTAAACAGTAGCTCATATCTAAACTCGAAAAAAAGCAGAGGACTTGGCAACGCCTCGCTTTGGACAGCATCTCTCGTTGAGTTCACGCTTTATCTCTGGATTAAAGTCAAAACGGAGTTAAAGAAAGTTGTTCTTAAGAAGTTTCCAGATATAGGTAATGAAAACACACTTTTCTTTCTTATTACTTTAAAGGTGCAGTGTGTAATTTTTTAGAAGGATCTCTTGACAGAAATGCAAAATAATATACAAAACTATATTATCAAAGGTGTATTAAGACCATTCATAATGAACCGTTATGTGTTTATTACCTTAGAATGAGACGTTTTATCTACAGAGGGTCCCTTTACATGGAAGTCGCCATTTTGGGCCGCCATGTTTCTACAGAAGCCCTTAATGGACAAATTTTGTTTACTATGTTGTCTCCGATGATGATCTGTTTGTCCGGTGGTGGCTACAGTAGCTTCTCTATGTGTTTTAAAAGCCAGGGGTGAGCAGTGGACTGAGCCGTTGGTTGCAATTCACAACCTCACCACTAGATGGCGCTAAAATTCACACTGCACCTTTAAGTAGCTTTATGTTTTAAAAGTACACATAAACGCAGCATAATGTACATCGCGTGACCCCAGTAACCTAAATAATGCATGATGCCACTGCCTTGCTATTGCGTGTTTCTGTGACGAGAATCATGTGATATAAGAGTTTAATATAAGACGTGAACTTGATCACAAATGTTCTGCGCATGTGCACAATGTATTTTTGCATCCGATTAAGAAAATACTACGATTCACGCGTTTACATGCGTACTTTTCTCCTGCGGATCGGATAACAGATCGGATTACACCACCCCCTTCAATATGATCCAAATTTGCATCCGATTGTCCTCAATCGTATTGATTAAGGTGTTTACATGAAGGCTTTTCAATCTGATTGAGCCATCAATATGATTAGAAACTGAATATTTGGTTGCATGTAAACGTACATACTGAGTCTTTGCACAGTCATTTGTTTCATTCGGAGTTCTGTAGCTCCGTTTAAGCTTTTTGTACGGCTAACAGATGTGATATTTGGAGCTTAATTGATTAAAAGGGCGATAGAGATGGTGTTGGATCGGTATCGACAGATACTCAAGGTTGTGGTATCGACATCGGTATCAGACATGAAAAAGTGGTATCGGCCCAGCTCTAAAAATCTGCAATAATGTTGTCAGGTAGTGGTTATGTAGTTGTGCACAACAAATTTGACAGTCCTTTAGACTTTCTGCCTTAACATTAATGCAAACTCATAACACACAGAAGACATATTCACAGCTGGTGCTCTGGAAATGAATGTATATGTATTACAACCTTTATTTAAGATTCCTCTTGTTTTAAAGAGATTTTAAAATGCATTAAAATGTAGCTTCAAAAACTTGAAAGGTTAAAAGGTATTTTTGCATCCCTGTAACTAACCAACTACTCATCATCTACCTACCTCTCACCTAGAACACATCTAGCAAGGCCTTTGTCCAAATTTCTGTACTGTGTGTGCTTTTTTTGTTTAGGTTTCCAATAATGTTAATTTGGGAACTCAAAGTCTGAGACGCATGTGTTTGTCTGTTAATCAGTGTCAGATGTGAAGTGTCTCAGCAGATTAATCCCTTCACTTGGAGTTTACATGATTTAATATCTGTGTGTTCTTGCTCAAGAATGACAGCTGGCTGTATCATTTGTATTGTAAAAAATTGGACAAATATTAAAAATTCAATTGGATTAAACGTTTGGCTAAAAATAAGCATTTCTCCATCTACAGTGCAAGTAAAGATAACATCCGCAAGACGAGTCTCACAAGCGCCCTCTGCGGGCATTTGTTATAATAGGCTACATACTTTTTATTACATGGGCTACGTATAAATATATAATATTAATGTGTTGTTTTATGTAACTTGGTTTTGATACTTTTTTTGAACCAATGATTATTGCATCGTCATTATTATGTGATTTTAAAGGTTATTGCGCACTTATTACCAAAAAATATCAAATTACTTCATTATCACATAGCAAAATAATTGTTAGAGACAGTCAATATAATATGCTTTCCGTTTCCTATTTATACACTTTATCATTAAGGATTTCTTAAAAAGTGTAAAAATCGTGTCTCGTCTCGTGAATCCAACCTTGTGTCTCGTCTCGTCACACCCCTAGTAAAGCCAATATTAAAGTTTGTCTTATCTATATAATAAAAAGAATGTCACTCACCGTCTCCACGCTTTTTAAGCCAGAACGCAGGTTGTTTATATCTTTCTCCAGCTCAGTCAGGCTGAGAATGAAGGATTGAAGAGAAAAATCATGAGACATAATATTTAATTGGACAATTAGAGGATTAAATAGAAGATTCAAGTCTCCTTTTCAATTTTAACACACAACACATCTTTCTACAGCCTTGACCTTTTGATCTTGTTTTGGTCCTGCAACAACACTGCCATAAAACAAACAGGTAGTTTTAACTAAAATTAATGCCTTACCCTAACTACTGTTAAGTATCGCTAAAATCAAAAGGATATTATTGGTTGTTTGGAGTGCTGTTTCAGATCCAACAAGATCATTGATCTAGAGACAACCGCACATTACTGTGTTACTTGTTACATCATTTTTTTACAATGGTATTTTTTTATGCACAGAAGCTCTTAAACATTTTACATGGGTGCAGTAGTGTAAACTAATGCATAAAGGGCTTACTTGACTTTGGCTGCTTCTGGAACGCTCTGCAGATCTTCTCGAATCAAAGCGACTTTAGGGTACTTCTGCTCAAAAATGGTTATCAGGTAGTGTAGCAGAGTGATGTTTCTGAAGACACACAGACATGACCTCAAGCATTAATATTTATTCAAAGGTCAGCTAAATAAGATCAGCTTACAGCTAAAATTCACATACACATGACAACACTGTCAAAAGGATCTGCGTTTTCACAGATCCGTGAAAATGACTAAAACGCTTTATTACGCAAAACAGGCCAGTAGATGGTGATGTTACATTGTAAAGAAACATTACACTCCAAAAAGACGGTGAAAGCATCAACAGTTTTGTATAGACAGATAATGAGGTAGGTTTACTGCTATTGTTGTTTTAGTTATACTCTAATAGACTGAATTAACACATGTGCATGATGTCACCATTACCACAAACTGTAAAAAAAAGTGGCTTAAAATTTTGAGTTAATTCAACTTAAAAATTAGCCTGGGTTTCCCAAGGTTGCCTTGCGCGCAAATTTATTCACGCTGCAAGTCTAGCATGGAAACTATGGACCAATTTTGCCCCTGAAATAGGGAACCAATCATAGAACAGAGAGGGGGCAGCAAGACGATGGCGACGTCTATACGACACACCGGAGCAGTTTTGTTTATCCAGCACGGCAGCAGATGCAAAGTTACTTTTCAATGCAGCCATAGATAGTGTTCTAAGTAGTTTTGAATGCAAGTTTATTTAAAAAAGAGCAACTTTTGGCGTTAAACAATTTCATATCCAGGAAGGATGTTTGGATATGGCAAGACATGATAGCCACGGAGTTTTATAGGACCAACCTGCTAGGCATCGTCGTCGACAAAGTACAATGAACTTACAAATTGCAAGTGGTATTTATTAATATCATATTGTCATTATGCCTGTACTGTGTTTGTCACAGTGTCACTAAGTTGTGTTGCTTTTCAATATCAATATACAGCTACCGGTTTAGTTGCATAGCTTTTAGCTGTGTGCACACATACCCGATAAAAGTTGTTTACGTTTGAATTTTTTTCACTCTACATACGTCATCTGGTATAATTGAAAGATTGGCTATGAGCTACGTATAGACGCATTTGATAGACATTCTTAGCGCCCAATAAATGGCTCTGGGCATTCGTAAACCACGCCTCAAATACGAGAAAATTCGCATAGGGTTCCCAGACCACGTCTCATTCTCTACGAGACTGGTCTGTTGTTAGCTAGGATACTTAAAAATAATAGTTTTGTAAAAATTGTTGTCAATTAATATTTTGAAGTTGAATTATTTTAAAATTTTAAGGCAACCAGGTAACTTAACAGGGGTATATCAAACATAATTTGCATTTTATTTATTTATTTATTTATTGTTAATCTTATTAATTTTGCATTTTAATGACATAAACAAGAATTAATAAATGCTTATATACAATATATTGTTCATTTTTTGTTCATAATGCATTACTAATGTGAACAAATACAACCTTTTTGCAAAGTGATACAGAAATTTGTATTTCATATTATTAAGTAGACATAAACAAATAATTCAGGGTTTGCTCTGTTTACAGTCATATCTCTTACACAGTATGAATATGAACACTTAACGAGCAACTTGAATCAAACTTGTGTACAATTCGACGTACAAATCTTATTAAAGGTAGAAAACTGATTTAGTTAATGCTGTGTGATTAACACGAGTGACAGACAGGAGCAAAATTAGGTAACCCCTTTGAGAACGAAGTCCTGGTGTGACATACTGTTACACATGCGTTTTTCTCTTAGCCGTTTACTTTCCCTTAAATTGTCATGTTTATGAGGATACATGGAAACACGGGAATTTTAATGCATGTGTGTATTTAAGGCTAATACAGTGGCAAAAATACTCACAAGCTCATTGAGAAGCGTATACGCGGCTTGTACCTTTATCTCAAACAGAAACAGCGCGCGCATAGCACTGTTGTTTGTGTTTCAATGGCTTAAAATCACTTAAATTAAAACTGCGAAGCTTAAATACGTGTACAAATGTTAAGCTTTTGTGACCACGCGCACAGCATTGTGACGTGGGTGCGTAACCTCGGATGAGAAAATACTACGAGTTAAATGTGTGCGCTCAATCTGCAATGACTACTTAAACTTCGGCAGCAAATAAGGTGACTATAAATTGTAAAGCATAACCCGCCAAACTGGCTACATGATTTTCATCATTTCATTTACAGCGAATTTCGCCTAAAGGTGACAAGTTTGCACCCCTGCTCTTTTAAATTGATCAAACTCTTTTACAGTGCAGATTCGTGTTTTCGTAGTGTACACAAAGACAAGGCATCATTTTCAAAGTCATATTCAAAAGTTTGCGGTTTCAAGCCAAATGGCCTAAAAAGGTTCCTGTTTTCATTTGCAAACATTGTCTTGTAAATGGCATCTAAATTCCCCTTCTTACTTGTCAATGCTGGACTTGGTGTCAGCGATCTTATTGAGGGAGGAAACTTTGAAGCCGTAGGCGTTGCCCCTCTGTCCTTTGTTCATATAGTTGCCAAAGGCCAACACAACCTCCAGGAGCTGTCTGAGGTTCCTGCTCTGAACAACCTCCTTAGATGCTTTGCTGAGAGCTGTGGGTAATAACATCATCTTTAGTTTTCCATCTTCATCCAACATAACATCAGTATATTATAACACTACAAATCTGTGGTGTATAGAAGAAAACTGTGCAGATTCATCGCAAAAAAATACCTTCCACTTTGGGTTTGATTTCTGCTACTCTTTCCACAAATTTCTTCTTGAAATAAAGAGACTGCAGTCTTTGCTGGTAGTGGTTGATTCTGTAATTGAAAGGGGAATTGAAATTAAATTCAAATTATGTATATGATTATGATATTGGCCTTCACACAACCTGCTTCATCTGTCTGCCAGTGTTTGAAAATTACGTTTGAAAACACTATAATAATGAATTGCAATGCAATAAAAGTCTTAATCATTAACAGTCAATTATATTGTTTTTTTTTCCCAATTTCTTTTAAAAAAATAAGCCCTACATCAAAAGTAACATGTTTATTTCTTGTTCAAGAATGTCTCTTTTAATCCACCCACTCTTTGTGGCTTTTGTATTTATGTCTTTGTTGTCTAGCATTCCAAAGAGATTAGTAAATTAAGAGGCACAGTATGAAGAGATCTCAAAAATATTTTCAACCCTATTTAAAGTGCCTCGCTGAATTCTGGGGCTTATCCCAAGAGAAATTGCTCCAAATTCAACATCTTAAGAGACCAGAGAAGCCAGGAAAGAGCGTCACCCTGAACGACATTTTCCCACGTACAGTATATTTGAGCGAATCAGTATTAGCTGATATTTGATGTCTAAGCTGTTACCTGCTCATCTCATAAAGGAAGCGATCAGCCTTTGCCATCCGCTCGAGCTCGTGCTTGTGCTCCTCCAGAAGGTCCACATCACTTTTCTCTGGCACGAACTTCAACAGCTGCAGGGGAGGAGAGAGACAAAGCATTCTTTAGCTCCGTATTGAAAAGCCCAGGCAATTGGGTCGTGTAGTTCCTGTAGCTCAATTGGTAGAACATTGAGTTAGGAACACAAAGGTCACGGGTTCAATATCCAGGGAACACACACTGGGAAAAAAACTGTATGCACGGTAGTTGCTTTGAATAAAAGAATCTGCCAAATGCATAAATCTAAATAACTTTTTTAGTGATTAAAGATCTCAGCTGATAACTACAAGGTTGCTGGTTCAAAACCTGCAAGGGTTAAACATGTATCACTTACATGGGTTTTAAAATCGTTGGGGTATCCAGTGCTGTTGCAGTAAAATTGACAACTTAATGTTTTTTATTTTACTACACTGACTACGCCAATAGATAAGATGATAGATAACACCAGTGGTTCTCAAACTTTTTCAGTGTGCGGCCCCCCTTGTGTACGGTGCATTCCTTTGCGGCCCACCCAAAGAAAATTTATGACAAAAAAACAGTTCTAAAACTTAACATTTTAATTAAACAAAACATTAAATTATACAAAGTAGTGCTGTAGGTCAGTAGCCTTATTTTTTTAGGTTTAATTACACAGAATTCATGATAAATTAATGTATTTTATAAAACTGGGGGCCCCACTGGCACCATCTTGCAGCCCCCCTCGGGGCCCCGGCCCCCAGTTTGAGAACCACTGGATTACACAAATGCATTCTTTAAATACGGGAAACGCAGCGTGATGAGGACATCTGACGTTTTTGAGCGTGTCCCTTTAAACGCAAATGAGCTGATGAAATGCATTAATAGTGATTTGTTGAAACTGAAACTCAAATGTGCTGTCAATTCCTTTGTCTCTGCACTAAATGGCAGTGTCGCAGTTGGACGGTGCAGATTAAGGGGCGGTATTATTATAATAAGATCCCCTTTCTGCGTCACAAAAGAGCGAAATTTGAATGACGTATTTTTTCACACATTTGCAGAGAATGGTTTACTAAAACAAAGTTAGTGGTTTGTTCCTATTCACGTTTCTAGGTTGATAGAAGCACCGGGGAACGAACCATAGCACTCAAACATGAATAACGTCAGATTTTCCTGATATGTCCCCTTTAACTCTTTCACCGCCAGCGTTTAAAAAAAAAAGTTGTCAGCCAGCATCAGCATTTTTATGATTTTCACAAAAGTTGAATGCCTTCCAGAAAATGTTCTTCTTGTTGGAGCCGATGGTGTAGTGGGCAGCGCTCCGACGTTATGTGCTTTCGCACTTTCAGCGACCCGAGTTCGATTCCCGGCTCGTGGTCATTTGCCGATCCCATACTCCTCTCTCCTCCTTGTAATTTCCTGTCCTCTCCTAACCTCAGTTTAATGAAGGCAAAAACTGGCCAAAAGAAATTAACTTAAAAAACAAATTCTTCTTTAAATATATAAACACATATCAAATAAAAGAACAGACCCTCTGCTTTAAAAAAAAAAGGAGTTTTAACCTACCTTTATTTGTTCTTTTTTATCACCTACCAAAATATTGGTAGTTTCTTCAAAAATACAAAATTTTAAGATAATTGCATTTTTGTAAAGTAATTTTGTTAGAGATCAGAGTGTGAACTGTTTGGCCTAAGGGGATACTTACAGGTTTTTATTAATTGGGTAAGAGCACCACCTGGTGGATAATAGCAGAAATCCGGATTGCCGGAAAAACTCGTCATTGGCGGGGAAGCATTTTCTCTTAATTGACGAGTTATATGGCGGGGAAAAGGTTAAGATAAATGATGAGTACTATGGCATGCGAGGGAAGTTATCTTTATCTTCTGGTGGTGTGGACGCTAATATTGTTATAGTTAACAATATTAGTAATAGTATTTTCCAGTGTTTAAAGGGATCAATAGGGTGAAAACAGACTTTTACCATGTTTAAGTGCTCTAATTGGGTCCCCAGTGCTTCTATTAACCTAGAAAATGTGATAAAGATCAACCTAGTAACTTAGTTTGGGTAAGCCATTTTCTGCAAGCATGTGAAAAATTAGGTCGTTCAGATTTTGCCTGTTTTGTGAGGTAGGTAGTAAGGCAAATTACAATAATACCGCCCCCTTTATCTGCACTATCCAACCACAGCACTGCCATTTATTGCAGAGAGAATGAGAAGGAGGAAAAAAAATACTTGACATCACAATTGAGTTTCAATTACAACAAACCACAATCATTGTGATCAGTGTTTGCATTTTATCCGCTAATTTGCATTTTAAACGACACACCCAAAAACACACTTTTGCTCAGGCCTACAAATTTGCAATTTAACCCGTTAATTGGCGCTGTCCCGTGAGCGGGACACCTACATTTATTTCAATATTTTCTATGTAAATGTTAATCTATCACGACAAACTATATATTGTTGAAAAGGTCTAAGAATGTAGTTTTCATATTTCAAAACCTTTTAGCAGTAATAATAATGTTTGCTGCATACTTGTGTCCCCAGTGACACAAGTATGCAGCAAACCTCACAGCAAACCAGCACAAACCTCAGTTTTTTGACAATTTTATGTATTAAAAGAATACTATATTGCATTTTTATTTATTACAAATAAAATGTAAACTGCTTTAAAAAAATCAATATTTTCACCTCCAGACACTTCCCTAAAAACGTTCTTCTTTAAAACAAAAAATTACCAAAATTAAAACCAAAATTAGGCTTCTAGACCAAAAAAAGGCCAGAGTTATACTAATTTAAAGGTGTATATCACCTTTTCACCAACCCCCCACTCAAAAAGGGCTGCGCCAGTTAAAGGGTTAAACATGTTATAATAAATTATCTGTGTAGTATTTTAAGCTAAAACTTCACATACACACTCTGCGGACACCAAAGATTTATTTTACATCTTAAAGGGACACAAGGCAGCATTTTTATGTTAATAAATCATCTTCGCAAGTCGGTATATGGTTTAATGACTCATTACATGACGAATGAAGACCCTCTCGCCCGCCCCTACACTCTAAAAAACAAACGGTGCTATATAGCACCAAAACAGTTGCTTTGGATCGTAACGATAGAAGAACCATTTTCCGTGCCCTATAGCACCGGTGAAGCACCAGTGAAGCACCCGTGCAGAACCACATAGTGCCACGTAGAACCATATGTGGTGCTATATGGCCCCTATATGGTTCTACACTGGTGCTTCACTGGTGCTTCACTGGTGCTTCACCGGTGCTATATGGCACTAAAATGGTTCTTCTATCGTTACGATCCACAGCAACTGTTTTGGTGCTATATAGCACCGTTTGTTTTTTTAGAGTGTACCGTCTGTAGGAAGAATACCCCACTTGCAAGTTCGCTGTATCCGACCCGGTGTCCTTCAGTCTCGTAAAGTCTCGGATATAGAAAGCATTTACTCCCAGACACTAGGGGGAGCTAGTAGAGAAATAATACTCAGACTTGCCTTGTGTGCTTTTAAAATAATCTCATAATATGACCCATTTAATAAGTGTGCCTTATTTTGATTGGTTGATCAACATGTGATGTCCATTCCAGTGGACATAGGGTCTGAAGGGGTTAAAATGTGAACAACTCTAAACAACCAAACAAAAAACTTAGCAATCCCATGCAAATGTCAACCTTATCATGACCAAAATAAGTTTTTAACAAAAGTTTTTAATTGTACTGATATCTCAGATGTCAATTATTTAGTGACTTAAATATCAGTGTGAGGTCTCTACTATTTTAATTTTCCATAGTTTGGTAAGTGTAGCTTTTTTTCTCATAATAAAAATAAAAATTAGAGCCGTCCCTTCTCCATTTGTTGGGTATTATTGATTCTGGTTTGTGCCAGACAAAAGTATCTTGTCTCCCTTGTCTCCTTTTTGTCACATCCATAAAACATGTATATTTCCCTTATCTAAAATAGAAAACATGAGTATAGACTGAAATTTTTCTGATTTTTGGACTCTATCATCATGAGTTTAAGAAAATATAAACAGATGGTTCAATATATTTTAGGTTTTGCCCAAAATGTTACATCCATAATTGCTGTTAGTCCATCCAGCGCATCCCTACATTGTGGCTTCATCACAACATGCATACATTCATTGAATACTTATAAAATAACTCTTTAATTAGGGCAAGATTACAATAACAGGACTCATATGATATATAAAACCTGATTGGCATTTGGAAGACATTACAATTACTAGCAAATTGAATGTTCTTATATAAGGATGTGCTTTAAAGGTTAAAGATGGTAAGGCATGCAAAGCTGCATTTTATTAGCAAAAAAGCTTCATGATCGGGTTTTAATTATCCTACAAACAGGCTTGATTTCAGACGCCAGCGCTCAGGAAACACAACAGGCATGTGAACGTTGGGTTTATCTAAAGCGTGTGTTTGCTGGTGCACGGCTTTGGTGTGTTTTGTATTTCTAATGTATTGTTATACAAACTGTAATTTCACCGTCATTTACAATCACAGAAATGCAAGGAAGAAAAATTGCTTTTGCAAAACAATAATTACATGCTGACTGAAACCGCTGGGTTTATGTGATTAAACACGGCACGCGTGCAGACGCTGTATCAGCTAATCACGGATTTCAAACATGTGACGTCAATGCACCGCAGTCAAACAGGTTTGTTTTGGACATACGCCACTTTGAGTTATGAGTGAAACAGTGAGATAAGTGACAAAGTATGTGCTGATGTTTCTCACTTGCTCAAGCATATCCTTGGGTAGATCTTCCTGTTCATCCATGGTCAGTATAGCTCTCTTGATCTCTTCATTGGAAAGCTTTAACCTGCATAAATAAAAAATATTTTAGTGAAATCAGTGTTACTTTGTGGTATTTATGGGTAAATCTCAAAGAAATGTCTAGGTCATATTTGTCTCTGAAATCAAATGAAGAAATTAAAAAATTAGACTTGAAGCAAATAAATAGAGACTAAATTCTGTGAAATTTCTTTACATTTTCTGCACCAGAGCTCAAATTCATTGCATTTTCCTGTTCTTTTTTGATAGGATATATCGGCCATTACTATCGGCTGTTTTTAAACTATTGACGATAGCAATTATTGTCCAATATATCGGTGCATCTCTACAAATGAAGCCATTTTAGGAAAAATTTGACTAAATCTGTAAAAACCCAGCTATGTGTTTTACACAAGAACGTTCTGTGAAAGTAAAACACTGATCTCTTGACTAAGTTGACTAAGTTAGGTCATGTCAAAGATTAAAATCAATGTATAGACGGTTTCATCGGACACACGTGCGCTGACGCGATACACGTCTGGCTCCGAACTTTACTTCCGGTTTTGTTTTTTTAATGGTCTGACTAGTTGCTAAACTGATCTTTTGAACAAATGTCTTGTTGAAAATAACAAATGTTTTGGTTTCCTAGGTAATCTATGTGTTGTTTTTTTGCTTGTTATATAAATAAACTACGTTTAAAGAACTTTGTTGTTATTTATTCTTATTACACGGCTCTCTGGAATGCTTGATTCTGATTGGTCAGTTGAGACATTTGCAGGTTCGTTCTTTTCAAATAATAACCGCTCCAAAGTAATAACGCATAGCCGGACTACTTGTATGTTTAAAATCCCTCCGCGCCAACAAAGATTACTGTTTGGCGCCATCTTGTGACAAACACTGGACAACCACAATTAAGAATGGAAAATTTTGACATTCATTTTAACATGTACGGAAAAAACAAAACATTTAAACAGCGGATAGAAGAAAGAACAACGACAAGACACAGAGAGCTTACTGAGACTGAACTTGACAAAATAGAGCATGACAGCTACGAAGCCAACACACACAAAAATACAGAATGGGCATTAAAACTTCTCAAAGACTGGCTAAAAGAGAATAAATGGAGACAGACAAGTATGAAGCAGAGGATCTTAATAAGGTATTACGATCATTTTATGCATCTGCGCAAAGTTTCGCGGAAGGATAAAAATGTTAATTTAAAACAAATATGCCAATAAAATGTTTAAAATTCATATTCATGTCCAGCTCCGCTTCGCGCCGGGTCCTGATCACACTGTCGGGGCTTATTTCCCGATAACTACCGGCTGCCTCTACATTATCCCTTACTTAGCGGAGTTTACCGTAAGTTACGTGCGGACCACGACAGCCGCTTGTTAATGTTGTTACTGCTGAAACCGTCTATAGAAAGCAACTTTTCGGGCCATATCATACACCCAACGCAATGCGCGACGCAAGTGTCTTATGCTAGTTTCAACCCAGCGCAATTATCATTTTCACGTTTAGCGCCATGTTGTTTAATTAGGAAATGCATTTGCGCCCAATATTGCGCCCATGGGCGTTCTGGTCTGAAAACGAGGTGTGTTCAGGCGCATTGTTGGCGCGTTGCTATTTTGAGGCAACTAAAATAGACTACGCCATCGACCAACTAAAACCTGGTCTAAAGTCTATGGCGCAATATTGTTTTTGTTATTTAATGAGCGCGTTAGTAAAATGCACCTACAAACAGGATGACAACATGCGTTTGCTTATCACACACATGGATGCGCAGCAGCACACAAATGTTTTTAAATATGAAAAATTAAAGGATTAAAATGTCAAAGATTATTATTGAGTGTCTTGGACATAAATGAGGACCGATTATGACGGGTTAGAAGGCGTAAAGAGCCGCTTCACCTGTAGCCTGGTAAGTAATTGCATGTTTTGCTTTAAACAAATGCAAATATTGCAGCTATTTTTAAATGTTTTTTAAATGCTACCCCACGGATTTATTGTATATGATGACTTTCTACCTGGGGATATGGTGACATGAAAACCTCTAAGCTTTTCAAACATTCACAACGCTGTCCGAGTGCTGAAACGTTTCGGAATCGGCTCTCGACACGTTTGTAAATTCTTTTTCTCCTGTTTGTTACAAATAAAGTATTTTGAGAGTACAAACTTTTCTTTCATATTGTAAATAATTTTTTGAGTTTACACTGATAATCACGGCTATCTTTCCATTTAAAGCAATTAAAGGCCTGTTATTTTTACTTCAATGACTGAAAGAAAACGACCTTTAAAGGTTTTAATACAAAAAAATAACAATTTCAATACAAATAAAAAAAATGTTTTACATCAATTTTAAACTGGTGGTCTTCTTCCTCCGCTTAGTTTTTCAGTTTACAAATTCCACCATCTAAATCTGGAATAGGCATGGCGCCAGTGCAACTGGCTTTTAAAGAGGATGAGAGCTGAAACTCTCATTGGTTTAATGAACATTACACCCAAAACACACCCATTACTCATTACGAGAATAGGAACAACCGTTTTCGACTATGTGCTTGGCACACAAACCATTTTTCCTGTCATTAAATTATCAAAAGTGAATTCAGACACGCTGTTTAGACTGTGCGCGGTGCGCTATAGACAATGCGCTTATAGACAATGCGCTTAGAGACGTTTCATCGGACGCACGTGCGCTAACGCGATACACGTCTGGCTCTACGAACTTTACTTCCGGTTTCGTTTTTTTTGTGGTCTGACTAGTTGCTAAACTGATCTCTTGAACAAATCCCTCGTCGAAAATAACAAATATTTTGGTTTCCTAGGTAATCTATGTGTTGTTTTTTTGCTTGTTATATAAATAAACTACATTTAAAGAACTTTGTTGTTATTTATTCTTAGCGGAGTTTACCGGAAGTTACGTGCGGACCACGACAGGCACTTGTTTATGTTGTTAAAGCTGAAACCGTCTATATCGTTAAAATAGGACCCTTTATCTCAAAATTATATTTCACAGATGGGTTAACATAAAATATTTGCTTCAATTGTTGTAACAGTATTGAAGATAATGTGTCTATGGTCTTCATAATAGGATGATGTGCTTAATTGTCCTGAAAAGCACTCTCACAATGCAAATCAAATCTTAATAGTCCCTAAAATTGTCTTCATTTTCATTCTGGCATTAAATATAAACCTGACATTTCTTGCTGATCCCATACAACACAAAAGACACAATCCGACTCTGTTTGTGCAGGATCATTGCATTCATACGAGTCTATTCACAGAAACAGGTGTGGTTTACAATAAATGTGTGATATTATCAACAATCAAAAAAAAAAAAAAACGTAATGTCAAAGCAGCATGAAGCTCTTATATGGCCTGAATAAATGTTTATGGATGCAGGAAAAGTTTGGAATAGCTGAATTCCACAGCTGTGAACTTATGGGAGAGATCGCAGACGTCTCTGTTTTTCGCTGATGCTATGGCAACCTATGATGATACACGTATAAAGATCCTGGCTAGCATCATCTTATTAATGACACCGAATAAAACGCTTGGCTGCAACGTGTTTTAAACACATCGTCAACCGTGACAAACGATCCTCCTTTAAAATGAAAAAAAAAATTGATGGCTTAAATAAATAAAGGATTGTTCTACAGTGAAGTCATGCAGAAAACTTTGAACTTATTTCTGTGAACAAAACTTAACCGTTGAAAGATGGTGTCAGTACCCATGAGACTCGTAACAATAAAACAGCAAAACAGATGCATTATGTTTCAAAGCCGTTTCACTCACTTCGAAAGGAGGATGTTGCAGTTTTGTGCACGTCGACCATCAATGACGGAAAGTTCTCTGGTCTTTTTAGACGTCAGCGTGTCATCTTCAGTTTCTTTCTGTAGAAAGACAAACACTACGGTCAGCATCAATGTCACAGACAATTTAAAGCAACATGAAATCATCAGGTGGTTGTGAAGGGGGAGTTTAAGGTAATAACTCAAAAAGATAAACAACACATGAGTGTACCAGACATCCAAAACACTTTTAACCATCACTAAACAAGCATGTGCAGTACAGACTGCAATAAATACCGTGTGTGCTGAAAGTATGAGGGGGGAGAAAGGGCGGAGCGGATTCGATCCAAGAACATGGGGGATATTTGTTTTTAAGTTGGAGGAAATCTGTCTTCTTTACTGTTGTATAAACTCCAGCTGCATGCAAAACCGACCGCATCCCACATAACCGACTGAACTAATTACAACAGAGACGTTTTGAAATGTATGCTAATAAACTGAAACAGGTTATTTGGTTCAAAAGCTTACCAAGTTATACTATAAAAGGCTTTTATGGTAAATGATTACCATATTCATTTACCATATTTATGGTGCTCATACTGTGCCATCAAGCTAAATTCAGAGACAACTTACCCGTTTAAAGTTATTGAACAGAAAATCCTTCATGGCAAGCAAGGAGCAGGAGAGTTTTGGTAAGTTAAGGATATATGTTAAAGGGCAGGTGTGAACATTAGACAGAAGAACACATTGAAGAGTTAAACAGTGACAAAGCAAAGGAGTTTGGGTAACCTACGCCTTCCACTATGCGTTTAATGCAAAAAGCATGTGCTACAATACATATAAGAAGATAGATTTTTAGTTTTTTTGGTTTTGTGCACCTGTTGTCTCTGGTAGGCCGAGAATGTTTTCTCAATATCCTCCAAGTCCAAAAGTTTGAAAACATTTACGTCATCCAGTTCAAGCCACACTGTGCCATCCAGTTTATTCTGAGATACAGAAATGAAAAATAAACACATTAGGGTACACAATAATACATGACTGACATTTAGACACAGGCACAAAAAATATATATATATATATCGTCGCCGTCTGATGAAAACCACGTATGTCCATTTTGCCGATTTTAAGATTTTTCGACGGATTGAATGTCCCGGTTCATTTCCGTATACAGTATGCTTCACATATCTAAATGGCCAATGAAAAGTTGTGAAATCATAGAGACAGAGCGCAGCGCGTCATAACCTAAAAAGTTTTTATTAGCTGTCGACCCCAAAAAACGAGCGTTTAAAGACACAAAAGTGAAAACAGGCAACTTTTCATAGTACTCATATTAGTAAAACTGCGTCCACTAGGTGGAAACATAGTCGGCGATCCACTTTTTTCTCCTTACAGGCTGGGTTTTACGGCTCGACAGCTTATAAAAACTTATTTCTGGGTTATTTGGCTTGTTGGCTGTACATATTGTCACACAGCAGCTTTTAGGCATTATTCAGTTTTTTGTTATAAGCTAGAAATGACAAGGAGGCAGACTCTCGCAATACAAAGTCAATGGAGACAGTTGGATTGCGTTCCCCCCCGGTGGGCGTGGTTTTCAAATTTGCATAACTGCGCTCTGTCTCTATGTCATCTAATTTTCACGTATATCCATTTGGTGTCAAAGCTGTCAATCAAGCCGCGTATCTCCCGCCCTGTGGAAGCATCTCGCCTGTCTCGTGAAGTTTCATCGAAGCTCAGCACTGGATAGCCGAATAAACATAGCCTGGTGAGACAATTACTTTTCTTTATCGAGGTAAACTTTCCCCCCTAACGCCAGACGTACATCTAGGAGTGACAAAATTACGGTAGGACTGTGCAAACAAAGTATCTAGCATTACCATGTCAGTGTATTGATTCATTGTCCCTTCATAGTTTGCAAGAGACATTTAATACATTTATAATTAATATTAAATAAACTATTTAATAAACTAAGATGTAGGCTATTTAATAAACTGAGCGTATTCATCTGTCAATATGAAACGCGACTTGGCCATTCGAATTAATGATCGGAAGAACGCGTATCAAACACCGTTACTGTAAAATATGCACGTATGTCCATTTAAACTCAATTTTGGTCAAATGTGGATTACATCATTACACTGGCAAGAATATGGTTACATGTAAAGATACCTTACTAAGTATGACAACGCTACATTCAACTGCTTTTAAAATACAGTGTTTTTTTTCACTTCATGAAAAGTAACCGTTTTGAACATACGCGAGTTTCATCGAGCATCGACGATATGTAATTTAAAAAAAAACGAGAAAAAAAACAAAAAAGGATTGATTGCACAGCCCTATCCATGTCTATAGACATTAACTCACTTCACTGATTTTGGTCCAGTTGAAAGACTTGAGCGGATTGGACGGCTGAGGGATGTTCTTCGTCTTCAGCTTGGACATGAGACCAGGAGGAGGTGGAGCACCAAAGTTGGGCATGCCTGGTGGAGGTGGTGGTCCACCGGGTGGAGGAGGAGGAGGTGGCGGGACTCCGCCTGGAGGTGGTGGAGGAGGAGGAAGTCCAGCCATACTCGGAGGTGGAGGCGGAGCACCACCAGGGGCCAATGGAATTAGAGGAGGGCCCCCTGGAATACTTGTCCTCTAAAAAAACACAAATGTGTCTCGAAATGTTAGTGTGACTACATATTAAAATTAAAAACATAGTTGTTCCAATCCCTGTCAAGCTGCCTACCCAGACAGCATTTTTGGTACCAAAGCTGCACACTTACCTAGCTGATTTAGCTCTCCCGTCTTGTTTAGACGAACAGCCAAAAGTTGCCTAAACTGACAAGTGCCCAAAGCACACCTAAACGCATCAAAGCACACCTAACTAACTTGCCTAAGACCTGCTAACCATCTTAGGGCTGGTTTAAAAGTAAACAAGTTTGCATCCTATGTTTCAAGAACATCAGGGATTGGAACAAGCCTTTATTGGATACGTGTGCATGTAACATACATTGCTCATCTCATGAAGCCTCACGGACAGTTCAGCCGCTTGCTGTTTAGCGAACCGGTGTTCGCTGCATTCCTTCTCGAGTTTTTCTTTCATCTTATTGAGGGTTTGCATCATTTCTTCCTTCTCTTGTGATTTCGCATCACACTCCCTCTCCTTCTTCTCCAGCTTCTGCTGAAGTTCATTATGTTCTGCAATTCAAGCCAGAAAAACATCAAAACTAATCAAAATGCACCACGGCACAAAGCTTCAGTATTTGATAACATCATCGCCTTGTCTCATCTTTGACTCATAAAAGGCTCTGTGTACCTTTTCTCATTTTTTCTGCTTGCTCTTTCCATTGCTTCACTTCATTCTCATTCACCAACCTGTAAAAGAGAGAATGGTTTTGGTATACAGTTACATATATGCATTTGGCAGACGCTTTTATCCGAACGTACATTCGAGGTATACACTGGTAGCTCATTTGTATAAATCAAAGAATTCTGATGTGTTAAATGTTAGGTGAGGTGAAAGATGCTCCTGTCCCCTTAAGCCATGAGGTCTTTAAAGTGAAAGCAAGTCCAAATTAAGGACGGCGCTGTTACATTAGATCAAACTGCAAATGTTTTCCATATGCATTCTGCATTTATTTGTATTTCACTGAAAATGTCCCAGACAGCAGTGTCTCACTTTTAAATAATCCCATTCTGAATGAAGACACAAAGACATGTTTACTTTAACTCTTGGAGCGCTGAAAGGAAGCATTTTCCTAGTCTGTAGATAGACTTATGACTGTCATGTTAACACAATGGGGGGAACTGTAAAGACTTTTATCTGTAAGACACTAAAATCTATAAACAGCCTGATGCCTTTATACAATGCAGAGAGATTAAATACTATACGGGCCAACACGTTGCATGGTTCAAAATAGCGTGTCCATTATGGATTTGAGATTATATTTTTCATTTTTTAGTAAGTATTAAAGGCTCAGGGTATTAATAACTAAGACACATTTAAATATGAGAAATCAGAGCACTGGAGCACACTAAAGTTGAAGGGAAATATCAAAATTACCCCATGATGTACTCACCCTCAAGCAATCCGAGATACACATGACAATCATCTTTCAGACGAGCACATTTGGAGTAATTTTAGTAAATGTCCTTGCTCTTCCAAGCCTTATAATGGTAGAAAACAGAGATCAGGGAACAACTTCTTTCTTTAAACCCCAAAAAGTAATCCACACGACCCAAAGGGGTTTATAAAGATCTTCAGCGGGTGGGTGATTCTCACGAAACCATTGAAACACCACGGCACTAATGATTTTAGCTTTAAAATGTGTAATATAGTAACATTAAAAAGCATCAGAATTAACACAAATCTATGTTCTACCTTGCACAATGTGTGATTTCAACATAAGAATTTATAATTGTACATTTTATCTCATTTTCTGCAGAAATTCTCATTACCGCATTGTGTCCGGCTGTGTTTGAACATGCGTTATGTTGTAATTTAATCAAATTAACACAAAAATATTAAGAAAAAAAAATAAATGGATGTTTTGCTAGACTACTTTAGATGACAGAAAAAATATTTACTGAATATTCATGTATAATAATAATGAAGAAAAATTAGGAAAATGATGTGTCCATGCCTGATGTTCTCATCCTCCGCAACACTTTTTGAAAACAGTTTAAGCACACATACAGAATTTTAATAAAGTTTGATTTTGAGTGACCAAGCACTTCAAGAGTTACTTCAAGATGGCTACCAGGTAAGATCATTTTTTTACAGTTAATTTGAAATATTGTCTTGTCAGAATGCTTACACGACATTTTAATTATCATTACCACAACAGATGCTTATTAAATGTTAATTTAATTAATAGAAGCATAATACTTTGATTTTAAATGCATGTGCAGAATCTCCAAATTATGTTCTTTCAGGTTTGTCATGTCATTTTGAAAATGTGTCAGTGTTGATGTTTTCGGACTGTTGCGGTAATGAGATTTTATAGGACTAATTTTTTTAATTATGTTACAAAAAGTGTTAAATGATAAGTAAAAGTTTTTAAATTAATGTTCCCATTTACTCCAGACTTTGTTTTTCAATGTCTGGTGGGAAAAAAAGTAAATTTAAGCAATTTTTACATTTTCATGCTTGACATTTTTAAAACCAAGTTTTCGTGGGAATCACCCGGGTAATCAATGCGGTTTTGTAAGAAAAATATCCATATTTCAAACTTTATTAACTGTAATAGCTAGCTTCCAGTAACGCCATTTTGGACTCGCGTAATTCACGAGAGAGTTTTAGCGTAGCCATGTGTACGTTGCGCAGTGACTTTCATGAATCACGTGAGTCCAAGATGCCGTCATTACCAGAAGCTAGTTATTACAGTTTATAAAGTTTAAAATATGGATATTTTTCATACAAAATCGCATTGATTACATACAAAATACTTTTATTAACCCCTTGGAGCCGTGTGGATTACTTCTGTGAGGGAGGGATGCAGTTTTATGGGCTTCAAAGTCAGAAGTTGTTCTCCAAGCAAAGTTATTCATGAAAATAACTCCAAATATGTATGTCTAAAAGATAATGGACATATTTATCTTATCTTAAGGGTGAGTAAATCATGGGGTAATTGCTTCTAATCTTATGTATGGATTATGAATTCTCGGACCATCCTGAGGTCGTCCACTCCCTACTCACATTCGCACCACGTTCTTCACGTTGAAGTTCTCCAACGGTGCCACATCAGGGTCATGACCTTTTTCATTCTGTAGGACGATCTGCTGGACAATCCGGTCGAGGAGGAGCCAGTAATGAACCGTGTTCCCGTTTCGTTTATCTGAGAGCAAAGAGCAGAGATGAATGATCCAGAACACACTACACAGTCATAAACCACCAAGGCTCAAAACTAAAGGCGTTTGTGATACTTCGGCAGTGTTTCTCAAAATTTTTCTGCCATTCCCCACTTTGGATGTAGAGAAGGGCTCTGAGCCCCACCTGTCCCCAATTGCCCCAACAAAATAATAATCAATTAGGCTTTAGTCCTTTTTAACTGTTTAAAATTTGAAAGTTTAACTGTTGAAATTTATTTAAATCACATTATATTTTAAAACATAACAGCATTAAACACTTTGAATAGAGAAAATAAACGTGCAAATGTAACCGTGTTTGCTCTCCACATTAAAGTTTCAGTTAACATTCCAACGTTAATTTATTCTTGTACACTTTGGTTCCGCGTGACATTTTCTTTAAAGTCTGATATTGTTTTAAGTTATGCTTATATATAAATGTGTCGTTTTAAGCGTATGGTCAATAAATAAAGGAATTTATAGAGATCACTCGTTTGTCACGCCCCACTTGTAATGTTCCTATTGCCCACCTTTAAGAAATGATGTACTACGGTAAACTTAAAAAACCTTAAAAATAAAGGTGCCACACAATGCCATAGAAAAACCATTATATGGTTCCATTAACCATTACCATTAACACCAAAAGCATTAACATCTGAAGTTCATTTATTTAAAATGTTATTTAATTTTATTACACGGCAGGTTTGAATGCTTGATTCTGATTGGCCAGTCACAACATTTCCAGGTTTGTTATTCCCAGATAACAATTGCTTAAAGGATTAGTCCATTTTCTTAAAAGATCCAGATAATTTACTCACCACCATGTCATCCAAAATGTTGATGTCTTTCTTTGTTCAGTCGAGAAGAAATTATGTTATTTGAGGAAAACATTGCAGGATTTTTCTCATTTTAATGGACTTAAATAGAGCCCAACATTTAATACTTAACACAAAACAGTTTTTTTCAACAGAGTTTCAAAGGACTATAAACAATCCCAAACGAGGCATAAGGGTCTTATCTAGCAAAACGATTGTCATTGTTGACAATAAAACTAACAAATATACACTTTTAAACCACAACTTCTCGTCATGTAGATCCGGTCGTGATGCGCCTGCTGACCCCACGAAATACTTAATGACGTCAATCGGTCACAGAGGACGAACGCTAAACTCCGCCCCTGTTTTTACAAGTGTCTTGAAATTGGACCGTTCCTAGGTTGTTTTATGTCAACTGATACTAATTAATGTCTTTGTGTCAGTTTATTGTTTAAAATGGTCCGCAATTGTGCGTTTTATATATGTAACACGTGACCTCCCTACGTCACTAAGCATTTACGTTAGGTCGCGCTGGACCGGACCTAGACGAAAAGTTGTGCTTTAAAAGTATATATTTTTAATTTTTCTTGTCAAAAATGACAATTGTTTTGCTAGATAAGACCCTTATGCCTCGTTTGGGATTGTTTATAGTCCTTTGAAACACTGTTGAAAAAAACTGTTAAGGGTTGAGTTAAGTATTAAATGTTGGGCTCTATTAAAGTCCATTAAAATTAGAAAAATCCTGGAATGTTTTCCTCAAAAAACATAATTTCTTCTGGACTGAACAAAGAAAGACATCAACATTTTGGATGACATGGTGGTGAGTAAATTATCTGGATTTTTCTTTTAAGAAAATGGAATATTCCTTTAAAACTAACAACACTATGGGTGCGACGGATCACAAAACTCATGGTTCGGATCACATTACGGTTTTTGATGCACGAATTAGATAATTTTTCGGATCAGAACAAAGTTGCACATTAAGAAGGTCTAAAAATATCATTAGGTACAGAAATCGAATCAAATGAATAATGACACTGTATTTATTGTATTAATTAAATGTAATTATTATTTTTTAGAGCTACAGAAGTGATATTCTCTTTGTCTTGGGTTGTTTGATTAACATTAATGACACAGACTTAAGTAGGTTAATTGAGATTACTGTCTCTTTAAGACCAAATAGGCACAGACTGGTTTCTGCTCCTAATCCATACACACACTTTAGACATAAACAAATGTTTTTATTAGAAAAGAATACTGCGTAGATCATTTTGTTTGTACGTGCCCGGTCAAGAACGGAAAGATTTTATGTTCGCTTGCTTTTTGAAACACGTCTCTCCATGTGTGTTTTCATTGCTCAATTAGCCAAATGTATTTTAATACACTAAAGTACACTGAAAAAAATGATTAATTGAATTTAATCAAATTTTTAAGCTACATTTAAACAAAAAAGATTAGTAACGTAAAATAAAATATAAAACTTTTGTTTAAATGTAGCTTAAATAAAATGATTGCAACCACTTACCTTAAAAAAATTTATTAAATTCAATGAATCATTTTTTTCAGTGTATGAGATACAGTGACACAACTCTCTAAAGTTTACACATCAAGGGTTCTGAATTTATCCGCAAATCTCATGCGAGCCGAACAGTTGATCGTGATTCGTATGGATCCATTGCAGCACTAAATAACACAAAATCTTTGTACATAATCTTTAATCTTCGTACAGCGCTTCTTGAATGTGTTAGCATTTAGCCTAGCCCCATTCATTCCTATGGCTCCAAACAAAAGTTTTATTTTGTGCCATCATACTTACTCGTGTAACTACTCATGTAACAGTCTTTAAATAGGGAAAACATAGAAGTGTTTGGTGGCTTCTACATTCATCCCTGTTTGGAGCCATAGAAATGAATGGGGCTAGGCTAAATGCTAACACATTCACAAGCCGCTGTACAAAGATTAAAAGTGCACGCATTGAAAAAAGATAGGTATGTATATTAATTTGTCTAAGTTGAGGTAAGAACATAGTACAATTTTTTAAAAACGGTGGTGTTTTCTTTTAAGAAGAAGGAGGGTTTTGTCACTTATAGGGCATGTGCAGGCAGTGTTGTAAGACAGACATAAAGTGTGGGAAGGCATCCGAGTGGTTGATTCTTTTCCGGATGAGTTCGAACACCTGAGTGGCACTTTTAGTGTCTATATGAACCTGAGTGGAACAAAACAATTATATTTCACCCAAAAGTTTGCATATTTAGAGAAAAGTAATCGAGAAAGCAAGCTTACATTCTCAAACCGCTTTGCGAGAGCTAATTCATCTTCATTTCTTAGCATCTCAAAGAAATCCAGATGCCTGGAATACAATAAAAGATGACTTTTTACTATACTATACAAGACTATACTACATTAGTAGATGACAGATGGAGTCTCAGCACTTACCGATCTAACGTGGCGTTTTCATGGGACCGTAATTTATCAATCACTGGTTGGATGCCCAGCATCAGAAATTCATACCGCAAATGAATTCGGAACTCCAAACTGGTCTTTAAAACGAAATGTTGGAAGTTAGAAAGAAAAACTTGAATGATAATGAGACACAGATGTGTAGAAAGCAGCGTTTACCTCCCCTGATCCCTGACTGAGGACAGCATTGATGAAGGACATGATGGCTGTCTTGAGGTTCACCTCGTCTTTGTAGCGGCCTGTGCTCCTGTCCAAGTCATTCAGAAGGGTCTATGTGAAGATAATGAGAATGGAGAAGGTGAAAGACCTCGAAATATTTCACTTCTATCCGGCTTAACTTTTTTTGTGGACATGAGAGACACCACCAATGGCGCTTTTCCATTGCATAGTACCCCACGGTTTGGTTTGGGTCGGGTCAGCTTACTTTTGGGAGCTTTTCCACTATGTGCAGTACATAGTACCCGATACTTTTTTTCGTACCACCTCGGTCAGGGTTCCAAGCGACCCGAGCTGATACCAAAACGTGATGTGAAAACACTGTAGATCACTGATTGGTTTGAGAGAATCGTCACTACCAGCGTCATCACTATTATGTAAAAGATTAGCTTTACCTTCATGCTAGCTTGCGCTGTCTCGAGCAAACATGTTGCTATTTGTGCTCTGTTATAAGTTCCCAAACTCCTCTTTAGCGATCAAAAACATCCACAGGTTGTGAATCAGGAACACCATAAAAAAATTCCAGACTTGCAGTTTGTGGTGGCACATTCGCGACACGCACGTCTGCATAAATGCAACTTAAATGAGGCTCAGTCAACGGAGCGCGTCGACCGGCGCCACATACAGAAACTGTCATGTGATACAGAGGTAACGTTAGTGATAAACATGATGTAGAAACATCTATTTGTGGTGGTCAATTTTTATTTTGTGGCGGACTGAGAAATAAATTAATGTATGGGAATGTACAATGACGCTCTCACATGCATGATGTCGCAGCACTAGGCAGCGCAAATGTAACGTCACGCCTATAATCCCTCCCGCTCCGAAGTGTTACTGTGGGTTCACCCCAGCTGCGTTTAAGGCGTCAGATTTGCGTCTACCGCATTTAGTTTGTCGCTTGAACATTTTGAGTTTACTCGCTTCATTCGCGCATGAAAGCCGCGCATGAAATTCTAGTCATCGAGACATTCACGCGGAAATTTGCGTCATGGGAGGGGCTTCTGCGACTCCACTCGCTTCCTGTAATCACGTCACTACTAGAGCAAGCTCCTGATTGGTTAACTTGGCATGTTTTTCCGTCAAAGTTCAAATTTGTCAACTTGCGTGCCATTCGCGCAAACTAGACGCGCAAATGAGGTAGAATCGTGTCTACCGCGCCGCACTAAACGCCTCATTCGCGCCGCAAGACCTCCAGACGAGCGTCAACGTGTCTTACATTGACTTAACATTGAAATCACTCGCACTTGACGCCTCTACTGCGGCTGGTCTGAACCTAGCATTACTAAACTCGATGGAAAAGCTAACCAAGCCAAAGTGTGGTGAGCTGACCGGACCTGACCAAAACCAAACCGTGGGGTACTATGCAATGGAAAAGCGCCACAAGTTTGTCCACATGAAATTGCACACCATGCAGGGTGTTGACTACAAGTAATGTTTCTGTCCATATTATCCATAGCCAATGAGAACATTTGTTAAATATACATCTATGTGGAAACAAGATGTTGATGCCATGAGATCTGAGACAAAGCAATTGTTGTGTACCTGAAATCGCGTCCGCTCACAGGCGAACTTCTGATAGTGCAACATGGCTTCAAGGATTTTTCTGTGACCTCCAGGCACTAAACATACTGCGCCCATGATCTCGAGAACCGCCACTTTGGTCTTAATGTTCTCGGTGGCTAAGCTCTGAGCGATGATGTTGATGCTTTCAGCATGGGCGAGTACGTGCGCGCGCCCCTGAGAGTTGTTCATCAGGGCTTTGATGCAGCCAATCAGCGAGGTGTGGATCTGAGACTCCGTGGTCTCGTAGTCCATCGTTTTCAGGAAGTTTAAGATGCACGTCAGCCCATCGAGGTCTATGAAGCGTGTGACAAACCTGAGGAGCAAAGCAAATGTGAGGCCAAATATATAGACATTATTTAAACTAAAACATCCTGATTTTTAGCCAGTTTTTCTGTTGTAGCTTCAGATAATTGACTGCATGAGAAAAGTTACTAAGGGGGTTAACCACCGCCATGCACGGCCAAGCAAAATGCTATTCCTGGCAACGTAAACCGCATTCTTCACAGGGACGGCGAAAACAAATTCCTAATCATTGCATGCAGCAGTAACATGATGAGTTTGTGTGCATGCATTTCATTTCATAAAAATCAAGTCAAGCTTCATTTAAAGGAGTCAAGCTTCATTTACAGACTCTACAGAAGGAGAAAGAGTGTCACATGGCAAATCCTCTGACCTCTAAACTGTAAAAGGTTCGAGTGGTGATGCTGATCTAACAGCCTCATTAGAAAATCCTTTAGGCAAGGGAATCAGTGCTGCCTGTGATAAATAATGGGGTGTTATGATAAGACACAGACTCCTTCTGGGAAGCTAAACAGCTGAATGGCTATTAGCGAAGCGATGAATTAGTGCAGGAGATCAGGCTGACATCTAATACCGTGGAAAGACACCTTCAGTACTGTATTAATGATGCTCTTAGACATTGAGAGAGATAGAGACAGACTCCATTTGCACACTGCTGCGTGTAAAGTGCTTAATCAGAGCAATTAGACCGTCATGAAATGACACATTGTAGGTAAGAAAATGTGGGTGTAATAGATGGTACCTCATTGGCTGTGTCCGTAGAGCTGTTTTTAAGCCCTCTATCGTTTTATTTCTCTCCTCCTCATCCTCTTTTTCAAGGGCCAGCAGGGTCTTCCTCTGGTGGAGAAATTTAACATAAGAGATATTTTGAATAAACTGTTCACTGTAAAAAATGTAGCATGTTAAAACAACTTGCTTTTGCAAGTCAATTCAAGCTACTATTTTAAGTTTTCACTTGTGATAAGTTGACAAAAAATAAATATAAATGTTGATTTGACATTTTTTACTGTAAGCATTAAAATAACAACGCACGATAGTTCTATAAAGGGAAATGTCGCATCAAGTTAATGAAATAATCACTAATATAATGTAAGATATATGGACAAGTCCAAAAAACATGGACATGCAACACATTTTTAACAAAAAATAAAATATAAATGCTTAAGAAATGAGCACTTATTTAATTATACAAGTTTCTTATACTAATTAATGACAGAATTTTTCTCACAATTCGATTCAATTACGATTCACCAGGTAACGATTCAATTTAATTCGATTCTACGATGCATTGCGATGCATCAGAATTCTACTGTACACAACAAGGCACATTTTTCATCAGTCAAGTAGAAAAGTCAAGTGCAACTATTCTCAACAAAACAGAAGCTTAGCAGCTTTAAGACAATGACAATTATATACCCGAGATGAGAATTTTACACACAGCGTAAGTCTTGTCTAGTTTCCCTTTAACTTCGTAGAATCCGAAATGTGCCCATATGTCCGCTTTCCATGGAAAATGGTGCGTTTTTATTTACCCATTTATCGCGGTCATCTCTCTATGCCTCAGCCATCTTGATTGTTGTTGTTATGCCCCCAGATGTAATTGAAACTTCACAACTTTATTGTCCACTCGAGGCCAGAAAATAAACAGTGACATAATCGATTATGGCACTTTCCTGCATCGATGCTGAATCGTGCATGCGCGCATTGCGATGCATCGCCAAATCGATTATTGTTGACACCCAATAGCTACATTGTATGGGTCAAAATTATAGATTTTTCTTTTATGCCAAAAATCATTAGGATATATAAAGTATATTAAATAAAGTTAAGGCATTTTGTAAATTTCCTACAGTAAATATATATCAAAACTATTTTTGTGAGTGGATGCAGTTGCTAAGGATTTTATTTGGACAACTTTAAAGGCGCTATGTGTGTATATTTTAATTTCAATTTTTAAAAATGTACCCTTATGACTGGTTTTGTGTTGCAAGGTCACATATATGAAAAAAACATGACCGAAATTTTAACATATATAATATTTCGGCTCAAGAAAGTAAGTAATAGACATCTAGTATGGCATTAGGGTAAATTATCTGCGATTTTTTATATTTGCGTGAACTATTCCTTCGAACTCGAAATTATGAAAATGTTTAAATTTACATTTAAACATGGTTAATTAAATTTTTCCAATAATTTATTACCATTAACCAAGTTATCTCGTCAATTAACAGAAAACGCTTCCCTGCCAATGACGAGTATTTCTGGCAATCCGTAATACCGCTATTATCCACCAGGTGGTGCTCTTCCGCCACGTATAAAACCCGGAAGTAACGACCTAGAGCAGTGGTTCTCAATCCTGGTCCTGGAGGTCCACTGCTCTGCACATTTTGTATGTCTCTCTTGTTTAACACAGCTGATTCAAATCATCAGCTCATTAGCAGAGATCTCATTGTCTGTCAGATAAGAGAGACATTCAAAATGTGCAGAGCAGTGGACCTCCAGGACCAGGATTGAGAACCACTGACCTAGAGGAAGTAACGGCCATGTCTGTGTATGTTTTGAGGATCCCTCTAAATCTGCTCTCTCAAAAGCTTTTAAATTGGTGTTTTTAAAGAAACTTAACCATATCTGATAGGTAATAAAAAAAATTCATTTGATATATTGTATGTTTATATATTTAAAGAAGAACATCTTCTGGAAGCCATTAAACTTTTGTAAAAATCATGAAAAATGCTGGCGCTGGCTGGCAACTTTAAAAAAAAAATGCTGGCGGCAAAAGAGTTAATAATACATTTTTATATAAAAACAAACATGCATATGAATTTCTCCATTTGACTTTTTAATGTGTATAATAAAATATTTTGTATTGTTATACATGTTTATATGTTGATAAGCTTAATCTATTAAAGCTGGCATATAATGCATTAAAATAATATGCAAAAATGTTCTTTAATATTTACATAGAAGGGTATGTGGATTTATCAAGTGCAAAAATTATCCAAAGACGGGATTTAACATTTTTAATTAATTAACTAGCACATAGCGCTAACTCAGCAGCCACAACTTTGTTTTTAGGATCAACAACATTGATCATAGTTGGTGGCCTGTTTTCCAGCAGTCTTTTTGCATGCAAGATGTTTACATTAGAAGGAAGACACAATAGTGTTTGAGGCTCACGATATCTCACAGAACTGTCATTAATCACCTATGGCGAAGTAAATACAGTTTTACATTCTCTACAGCACCTTTAAATTATTAATGACAACTAATCAATTAATTGATTAATCACTAACAGCTCTCCTAGTGTTGCTCCCATGTTGCTCTTGTGTGAACCTTCAACAACCCCTTCACAAGCAAATATAAATCACCTGCTGTTTTCTACACATCATAATACTCACACAAGACCTCCAGGGTTCAACCGCAGTGTTTTACTCTCTCACACTGAAAGATGTCTATAGTCCGTGTGAAGGAATTTACAGCTTTACTGATTATCTCGCTAGTTTTTGACGAGCCTAATGCTCTTTCCCCTATGAAAAATTTACGATCGTTTACTAATGTTAATGCCATTCTGTAAACACCCCCCAACAACTTCCTCAAGGGCAACATCTGTGAGTTTACAGCCCCCTCTTGACTAAGTGTCTCGCATGTCCTCAGGGTAAACACAGAAATGAGTGTTCCAGGGAAATGTACAGTATGTACTGTTTATTTATCTCAGTATTGTATGCAACTCACAGCAGCCATCGAATTGATCTGATCGATGTAGAATTCAGGCCAGCTGGTCGCCCCCTTATTTTCTTCTTGTTCCTGAAAAAAAGTAAAAATTCAGATTAGATACTGAAAGTGTTCTGAAACAATAATAATTTAGTTGCTAAATCATTAATCAAATTTGACGCTTAATATGTGTAACGCAGTCTATGACTCTTTTTGTGATTTACGTTTTTCTACATAAAATCATCCTACATAATGTAAAGAAAATATAACCTCTTAATATCCTTAGTATTAAAGGAGCATTTCACCCATAGAAACATTAATCTTTATTGAAAGTATGTCATATTTGTAATCAAAATGTAGCATACATTTCGAAGTTGGTGGCGATTTGATCGAGAAAAGGGGTGTTTGTAGTCTCACCCCCTCAACAAAGATATTGGACATTGGATATTAATTTTAAAAAAGTATATATAAATAAAAATGTTCTTAAATTTATACTTGTATTAATGTGTATTTATATATAATAATTACACACAGTAAACACACACATATATTATGCAAATGCAAAATTTTATTTTGTATACCGTTAATCACGATTGATCGTTAACAAAATAAAAGTTTGTGTTTGTATATATGTGTATGTGTTGAGTGTAATTACTTTGTATATATAAATACACATTTATGTATATATTTAAGAAACAATTACATGTAAATATATATTTATTTATATATTTTATATAATATATTAATTTTAAAAAATTATTAAATTTATACATGTATGTGTGTGTATTTATATATATACATAATAATTACACACAGTAAACACACACATATATTATGCAAATGCTAACTTTTATTTTGTATATGATTAATCGCAATTAATCGTCAACAAATTAAAAGTTTGTGTTTGTATATATGTGTGTGTGTGCTGAGTGTAATTATTTTGTTTATATAAAATACACATTTATGTAAATATTTAAGAAACAATAATATGTAAATATATATTTATTTATATATTTTATAATATATATAAGTTTAAAAAAAGTAAATATAAATAAAAATGTTCTTAAATTTATACATGTATGTGTGTGTATTTATATATATATACATAATAATTACACACAGTAAACACACACACACATATATTATGCAAATGCAAACTTTTACTTTGTATACGATTAATCGCAATTAATCGTTAACAAATTAAAAGTTTGTGTTTGTATATATGTGTGTGTGCTGAGTGTAATTATTTTGTTTATATAAAATACACATGCATGTATATATTTAAGAAATAATTACATGTAAATATATATATATATATATATATATATATATACATATATATATATATATATATATATATATATATATATATATATATATATATATATATATATATATATATATATATATATATATATATATATATATATATATATATATATATATATATATATATATATATATATATATATATATATATACATAATAATTACACACTGTACACACACACACACATATATTATGCAAATGCAAACTTTTATTTTGTATACGATTAATCGCGATTAATCGTTTGACAGCTCTACACTTTAGCCTGAATTTCAGACAGGCTCACATGTTTCACACCTTTATGTACTCCAATAAATCCTGCAAGTTTAACACAGCAAAAAAGTGAATGAATTATGACTGTTTGGGTGAGCTGTGCCTTTAAATCAATCGTCTGACACACAAACATCAACCTGCTGTCCTCCAAACCGACACAGACCTCTTAGTACAACCAGTTCACGTTCTCATGTCCTTTCACATCCTCTGGTGTGAGAACACGGCTCATCTGACCGCTGCGATTCCCACAAATCACATCCAACCGTCCAAACACGCCTGCAAACGGATACTGTTTCATGTCTATGCGTCCACAGCTGACACCTTCCTCGCGTCTGCTTTCATGTAACAGCCATGACAAGACTCAAAGCTCTGGGACTACAGCGCTCCTAAAGTTCAGCTCAAAATTCAAACCCTGGCAGAAGCTTAAAAGACTACAACTTTGCTTTTCCCAGAGTAACTAATTCTTTAAACATTTTAATACAAAGCCGGGGTTGGGAAACAATACCGCAGTGTTAGCGTTATACTCGAGTGTCTATAATATACAGCTGCTCCCACGTTTGAAGGGAGATTGACTTGTGCTGGCCCGGGTAAGTTTGGAATCGGGAATGTCTTGGGAGTTTCGATGTAACTGTAATGGAGGCCACATGAGACGACTTGCACGATAAGCTTCCAGGAATCTCTTTAATAAGTACGCCCGTCGTTTTATAACACTATTAAGCAATTATACAATTTAACAAAGTATTTTGGATCGTAAGGGTGAGAAGTACTTCATACCAAACATTCAAATGAACTCTTGATAGCAGTTAAAGTGCCCATGTGTTGCTTGAACTCCAGAAATCCACCGAGAGGAGATTTAGTCCAGCACTCGCAGGTGTATCTGACTAACACGCTACGTGCTGTGTTTTATTAAGCTGGGATAACACTGCATACTTGTTTTTCTGCTAGCAAAGTTTAAAACTTAAAAATTGTCCTTTTCCTGAGGGGTTAAAGCTGCCATACCAGACAGATACGGAAACAGTCAAGACAATATTAATGATTGTCGTGTGACTAAACGTTTCCGTTTACCTGTAAACTTCCTCAGTCGTATATGCTAATACTTTTTTTATAAATTCTTCGATATAACTAGCTATTATTTATTCCGACAGTCTGTGCCCAGTATGTCTAGAAATCCGCAACCCGTAGAAACATAATTCCCTCTTTTTATTGCCTTCCACCACCCCCGTATAAACGTTTCTGAAACGAAAGCTTTGATCCAGGCAAGCAAACCAACACAGATGTTTGTATTAATATATGAATGTGAAGGGTCTTAATCAATGGCATCTTAATGATTGACAGGGCTCTGTTTTTTTAATGGTTTGGAGGACAATAAACCAGCAACCGAAGAAAGGATCCCTGGTGGGTAATGAGCAGGTAACTAGTCTCAGAGAAACCCTAGAGCACTGCTGTGTGTTTCGCTCTTCAGTTCATGCCTTCTATAAATGTAGGTTTACAGAGTGTGTCAGGGTAGCCTGGGATCTGTTCGCTCTCACTCCACGAACCCAAATCGCACATACTGTGAAAATAAACCCCTGCGCTCATAACCATCTCCTTGTCCCAAAGCCAAGCATGTGCCGGAGCATGTGGGAATAGACTGAACTGTTTACGTTATGTCCTTTTTTGGGGATACACAGTATGGTCGAGCCGTGTTCGTACATTCAGCTGGTCTGGTCTGCTTCAGGTTTTTTTGGTGAAGACAGATGAAACAAGTTTGCAGGAAACAGAAATGTGTAGGGAAATGGCTATGCAAGGACGAAACCCTGACAAACACACTTTACATGCAGATCTTTCTAAACATTGGACTGAAGGAAAAATGGGATACTTGTACAGAAATAGACTTTGAATGTGAGAATGATTCTAACATTGGTAATGAAATGTGATTTCTTTCATTTAAACTAGTGGTGGGTTGCATACATTTCTAAGACTAGTCAAGACTGATCATAATTGTTTTAAGTATGTTATATAAAAAGATCTAATTTAAATCCAAATAGTAAGACTATTAGCCCTAACCAATTGCTAGCTGATTAGATTCGTTCTTAAGACGCAGTCTTGTACTGCGTACACACCAAACGTGAAGCATCGCGTTCCTCGCTCGAGATTACTCGCAGTTTTTAACTTTGTGTCATGTGAATGTTTCCGCTCAAGATAAATATTTTCACAAAGATGAATTGGAAGTTCATGTCTATTCGCTTCATTGCATTGATTTTGTATGTAATCTACTTGCGCAAATCGTTGAATTCGCATTTGGTGTGTACGCCCCATTAAACTTTATGGCTATTGTAATGTATTGATGACGCAACCGGCCATTGGAAAGAAACAAAACATTTTAAAAAATGTACAACAAAAAGAGGTTCTGACTTGAAATGAATAAATATATAAGATTTCATTCTTTTGGGTTACATCTTCACTACTTCAAGATCATAAAGTAAACAAATGTAAGAAAATTTGTAAAAGTTGTCTTTATAGCTCAACTGGTAGTGTAATGCTTTGCATTACCATTACAAATGGGTTCAATCCCAGGAACACATATACGATTTGGATAAAAGCATGTGTTACCCCCAACACTGTTCCTATGTACAATAGACTTTATTGCTTTCACTGATGTTTTTTGGATGAATCTCAAATGTGACCCCTGCATTAAAAAAACAGTCATAAGTTGCACAGGTATATCTGTAGCAATAGCCAATAATACATTGTACGGGTCAAAATTATTAATTTTTATACCAAAAATCATAAGGATATTAAGTAAAGATTATGTTCCATGAAGATATTTTGTACATTTCCTACCATAAATATCAAAAATTATATATGATAAAAAGTAATAGTGTTGCTAAGGACAATATTTGGATATTTGAACTTTAAAAGGCAATTTTCTTAATATTTCTTTTTTTTTGCACCTTTCAGATTCTAGATTTACACGTATTGTATATCGTCCAAATATTGTCCTATCCTAACAAACCACAAACAATAGAAAGCTTATAGCTATATTTAGCATTCAGATGATGTATACATCTCAATTTAAAAAAATTGACCCTTATTACTGGTTTTGTGGTCTAGGCATGCTTAAACGCAAGGGACAACCCAACAATTGATAGTTTGTGAAGTTTACGTATATTAGTTCACTTAATTGTTTACTCAAATTCCTTAAATTAGGAAAAATTACAATAAAAGCTTTTTTACAAGTTTTCTCAGACTGTATGTTACTGTTAGCTCCACCACTGTACAGTTGACTATAAATGGCAGGCCTTACCTTTTTCTTGCTACAGTAAATTTGCCATTTCTTCTCTGCGGGAAGGGCAAACATGGCTTCTCTATGTTTCTCTGTGAGGTCCAGCTCATCCTGTAGAAGTACACATGGAAACATATTACAAAACACTTTCATTTTTAGACATAAATTGTAGCCTATGTTGATATATTCAGATGTATGCAATTATATTGTTTTTTTATATATTTGGTTTTGCTTGTTTTTACTTTTAAGCAAGGTCTTATGATTTATACAGTGGCACAGATATCAGATCCCCATAAGGCCAACCTGAAAGATCAGCACCGGTTATCACCGACCCTGAAACAGGGGTTAATTTCCCCAATTCTCTCGGAGTGAGGCTCCTTGTTTCCTCACGGCAAAGAAAGAGTTAGTCATGTAAACCGTCAATTAATGCCCACGCTCTCCTGCAACCTGCATTCCCATGATGCATTTCTGGTCTGAGCGGGTCGAATACGATCCAGATGTTCGGGCGCAAGTTAATTAACATCATGTGAGAGACACGTACAATGAGCAGGTCCCGAGACCGCTTTAACTGGCTGCATACGGAAATAATGAGAATAAAATGGGTGAAAAATACAGGGAAATAGTATAATCCAACTCCTAAGTACACATATATTTTAGACAAGATTCCAGAGAGAGGAGATCACAGCCAATTTCAAAATCTGGTCTTCTCCAGATCGTTCTTCCATCGACTTCTCTGTATATTACTGTATGTGGAAAAACTTGAACCTGCATGTCCACGTCTTTTGCAAAAGCAGAACATGCGGTACAAATGTCTCTCTTATAGATATGGATTTGGACCATCATGAGGGTGAGCATATGATACAATTGTAAGTAAAGCTTTTGTCACATTGAACGCTTGTGGCTGGGTACTTGTTGTAAATGACATTAGGGTTAAAACCCTAAACAGGATTTAAAGTTAGCATTTGCTCGAACTGTAAAAGCCTCTCAGCTTCTTATAAAAAAGGGGGATAAGAGTAAAGCGTTGTCTGACTAACAAACAACATGAGGATAACAGCTTTCTCGCTTTTAAACAACACCAAATCAAAAGAATGTTCCTGTAACAAGTAAAAATGACACTGACTGACGCCTTAGTTGTGGTACATTCAAGTGTTCAAAGGCTCAGCAGGAAACAGGCCTCCATCGAGTCTGTCTCATTCGACTCATCCATGAGACCATCTGTGCCAAAAGCCAGTTGGTCACGCGCTGGCGGGCATGAGGCATACAGACGTTCTCCTGCTCGATGGAGTCTGCAGAGCTAATGAGGGGACATGCATTGTCTAACATCCCCTTTAATGGACCATTAGCATGGAACGCTTGGCTTTCACATATTACAGAGACCAAGACAAGCATTGATGGACTCCACAAATGGAGAAATGGTAGTGCGTAGCTCTAAGGATGAAGAATGGGTTGGTTTCCAAAATGTTCTGATGGGATTATTGCGAATGAATGGACTCCGTTTGTGATTTTTGGTTGCGTCTTGCTATGTGGGCAAGAGCGCTGATGAGCTCTGTATGTTCTGGTTTAGCAAAAACACTATGTTGAAAATACATTATGGGATATGAAGACAAGCTCCTCGCTGCTTTAATGAGTCATCGTTTCGTTGTGCCTGCCAAGGAAATGTTTGACAAAAGCAAAGAGCAGATTTCACTTTAAAATGGCTCTTTACCAAAGATCCATCAGGCCCTGACAGAAAGCCTTATAAAAGAATATAACAAACTAAAGAACATTAGACGACAAGGAAACAGTAAGTGCTCTTCGATCCAAAACAATTACATCTAAAAACTCTCTGGATGATTTATAATTAAACATTATATTCCTACTAACGTTTACGTTGACATAAAGTTTGTCAAGTTTTGTTTTACATAAGGTTTCTATAATCAACCATCCATTACTCCATCTATCCTTTCATTCATCCATTCCCCCCTATTTTTCCATCTATTTATCCCTTTACTTATCAATCCATCCATCCTGTTTATCCATCATCCATCCCATTATCCATCCATATATCCATTTATTTATCAGCCATCCCATATCCCTCCATCTCTCTATCCCCCAATCTCTCCCTCTACTCATCCCTTCATCCTTTTATTTATTCAACATCTATCCATCCACCCATTCCTATATTTATCCATCATACATCCCACTACCCCTTCCTTCTTTCATCTATTTCTCTATCCATCCATCCATCTATCTATTATCCCACTGTCTAACCATCTATCCATCCATCCTCCTCTTCTCGCTATCCACATATACATCCCATTTATTTATCAGCCATCTCACTATCCCACTATCTATTCATCCCTCCATCTCTCTATCCACTCATCTCTCCCTCTACTCATCCCTTCATACTTTTATTTATTCAAAATCTATTCCACTATCCATCCCCCCACCCATTCCTACATCTATCCATCATAACCCTTCCTCCTTTCACCTATTACTCTATCCATCCCACTATCTAACCATCTATCCATCCATCCATCCATCCATCCTCCTCTCCCGCTATCTACATATCCATCCACGATATATCCATTTATTTATCTATGATCCATTTATCTATGCATGCATCCACCCATCCTGTTTATACATAATCCATCCCATTATCCATCATCCATCCATACATCCATCCATCCATACATACATACATCCATCCATACATACATACATACATACATACCACCATCTATCCACCAATCTCTTTATTTATTTATCAATCATCCATCCCACTATTCATCCATCCATCTACCCAGCCAGCCATCCATCTTTCCATTTATTCATCAGCCATCTCACTATCCCATTATCCATTCATCCCACCATCTCTATATCCACCAATCTCTCCCTCTATCCATCCCTTCATCATTTTATTTATTCAACATCTATCCATCCACCCATTCCTATATTTATCCATCATACATCCCGCTAATCATTCCTTCTTTCATCTATTGCTCTATCCATCCCACTATCTAACCATTTATCCATCCTCCTCTCCCCGCTACCCACATATCCAACCACTATCTATCCATCTAACTATCTATCCATACATCCCACCATCCATCTATCCACCCATCTCTTTATTTATCAATCATCCATCCCACTATCCATCCACCCTATATTTATCCATCATGCATACCACTAACCCTTCCTCCTTTCATCTATTGCTCTATCCATCCATCCATCCTACTATCTAAGCGTCTATCCATCCATCCTCCTCTCCCCGCTATCCACATATCCATTCACTGTTTATCCATCCATTTATCTATCCATCTATTTATCCATCCATCCATCCATCCAACCACCCACCCATCCATCCAGTTTATCCATCCAATTATCCATCCTACCATCCATCTATCCACCCACCCACCTCTTAATTTATCAATCATCCATCCCACTATCCATTCATCCCTCCATCTCTCAATCTACCCATCTCTCCCTTTATCCATCCCTTCATCATTTTATTTAATCAGCATCCATCCCCACTATCCACCCACACATTCCTTTATTTATCCATTATATACCCCATTAACACTTCCTCCTTTCATCTATTGGTCTATCCATCCTATTATCTAACTATTTATCCATCCATACTCCTCTCCCCTGCTATCCGCATATCCATCCACCCATTCTTTTGTCTACTAGACACAGTAAGGTAACAAAAAGTATGAAAAAGATGTGATACATACCACCAGCTCAGTGAACATGGCGTCCAGCTCCTCAATGGGAGGCATGGGCAGGGTGGGCTCCATGGTCTGCAGCGTGAAGTTGCTGTCATGACGAAGGCGGTAGGTGATCTCGGGATGGTCACTCTTTTTCCAACAGCAGCAGAGGAAGGACAGGCCCCGCCCTCCTCGCTTACGTGGAGCCATCATGGCCTGAGGCCCAGCCAATCAAATGTATCTCGCTTCAGCTACGACCCCCTGCGAGAGATCAAACACAGACAGAAATAAGCCATTTGATTTTATGCAAGACTTACAAATATAGGAAAGACATTGGAATTATTTCATCCCATGACATAAATCAGATTGTTGGGATTCACAGCACACTGGAAAACAGAACAGCATTTAAATGAGCGTCCCATCACCTGGGGCTATATGGTATCAAGTTAACAGGTTGCCTTACTGTAACCTTTAGCATTTGCAAAGATATGTCTTTGTATAAAATCTTCCTGACATAAATCACAATCAAGGCTTTGACATGTGTTCACAATAATTGAAGGTCTTCACTAAAACAATGGAAAAACTGTATTTACTGTCTGTGTTTCCAGTTTCATGCAATCCAATCCTTAATGTGGGCAAAGTGACTTTTTTACCAAACATAATCAGACTCCTAAGCCTGAGCTGTATGATCTCATAACCCTCATAACCCGCTATCTGTATGATCTCAAAATCCTCAACACACCGTAAACCATCAACACACAGCCACAAGAATCAACATGCAGAGTGTAATGTAAACTGATAAAACATCTATTAAAGCTTTCACACAACACTATTAGGTGCTTTCACATGACAATCTCCGCAAAAAGAAAGTGAACTGCTTTTCAAAGTGGATTTAAATTGTGGGTAAAGCAATCACAATTAAAAGTGATAAAACAAAACAATTAAATCTAATAAGAGAGTTTGATATGTGGTTTGTGAGACGATGCATACTTCAGATGTGGGCACATAATTCTTGTGTAAATTAATAAATTAATAGAGGGTCTGCTAAATACCCAAGTTTTTTAATGTAGGCACGGTCGAACACACAGCCGTGCAAAGTATAGTTTTTTGACTCCTACTTATATGCATCTACGTTCGATGCATGCACATTGCGACAAAATGCAATGCATATCCTAGGCTACATTCTCCTGCAAGCGCATTCACAACCTACCCGTACATGGGTTTCAGATGGCATGTCATCGTACAGTATAACTGTGTCCCAGATTTCAATAGTCACACATACAGATTTCTGTCTCTAGTGCTCAATCTCAATACCTCATACATTCAAACTAGGCCCAGCCTTACAAGAGATTAAACCATGTTCAACCACTTTTTCCACACTAGGAATAACAAAGAAAGTCACTGTGCCCAAATCTATCTAATACTCCGAATCCATTCTGCTCCATTTATACCTACAGTCCTCCAGTTTTAATGAGAACACCAGCCTGGGCTTCAGCACAGAAGGCCATCACGACCCAGAAGTCAAACACAAACCCCACTTAAAATTTATGGCCAGACCCAAAAGCTCAGTGACCAGATGTTTTCCTTTAAGAATACAAGGAACCAACGTAAAAAGCTTCAATGGCTTGAGGAATAGTCGGGAGTTTACAGTACGTGTGTTTGTGTAAAGTCTACTTGGAGTCCGTGACCCTGACGGGCAGATTTTTAATATCAGATCTAAATACAGATGCCGAGTCTGTGCGGTTTGACATTTGAATGTTTGTCTTTAGTCAAACAGCGGCATATCTGAGGAAGCAATGGTTAAAAACCGAATCCACTGATATCCAGTGACGTTTGCCAGCATGTTGTGCTACTTCAGAACTTTAGTTTGCAGAACCAGGGAAAGAGTTATTTAAAGTTATTTAAACTAGGTCAAGGCTTTTGAAAATTACTTAAAAGGAATAGCGGAAGATTTTCCCGAATTTTTGAATTTTTTTTAATTCCGCATCACTCTACCTGCTCCCGAAAGGGAACGCCTTTTAAACGTGTGCACGAATAATCCAGTACCTGGCCTGTAGACCTGTTCGCAATTTGGTGTTGGGGGAATTTCTCACTTGCACTCAGTTAGTGGGTCCCTAGACATGAAAAATCACTGAGGTGCTCGTCCGCCATGGTGCCACGAATTATGTGGTGGTCATGTCCAGTGTGGCCGCCGATGGATGATGATGGGGGTCCAACTTCTTTGTTTCTGAATGTGTATGCACATATAATACCTCCATTTGGACTTGTGGTGGTATGTGGAATTCATTTCTGATATTGTTGTGACCATATTGAGTGATTTTTTACCTTAAAAGGTCATAGTCAAGGTCATTTTCCTATTCTGAAGACCTTGGCCATAACTCGGCCATTATTAGGAATAAAAACCTGATGCAATAAGCCTAATTCTACTAAATCTGACATTTAGCATTCATTGCTAATATTGTTTTTAACATTAAGGATCATCTTGTCATTCAAATGTCAATTTCAACATAATTTTTTCATGTCACCTCCCACAGCACAGAACCAGCCAGGGCGATCCTGCACAACCCAATGCCCTATAGAGAAGCGCCGGTAGAGCTCAGGATGTGTGAACTCTAGCACCTTGATTTGTTCAAGATACCATGAACCATGACGAAGGTAGTTTATGCAGTCACATTCTGCAAAGATAGGCATAGAATCCTCTATAGTAGCCACGTGTAGGTTCCAGTTTCCTTCTTTTTTTCAGAGACTACAGCATTTTTAATTACGGCCACCAATTCCAGCCAAACTCAAAAGAATTGGCAGAGCTCTGACTTCGCTTCACACTCCTCCTCAAACTCCAGAAAGTCCTGATTTAGCTTCTGCACTCAACCCAGAGGCCTCAAACTGCTCTGGGCAACGTTGATTTGCAGTCAATGTAGTGTGCAGTGCCTCTACCTGTGCTAGCACTGGATATTCAACCCAGTATCACGAAATTGCGTGACTATTTCACGCATGGACCAGCGTGACAATGTCACGCTTTGCCGCGTTTGAGCGTGGGCATGTCGCGCTTTCTGTTTGTGTCGCTGTCGCGTATTGGTTGCTCAACTTTTTTGTCCTAGTTTCTTGCCGTTGTCGCTTCGGTTTAGGGTTAGATTTACATAAAATGACACCCTTACCTAAACAAACTCTAACCCCAACGTCAGGTGACAATTGGTTAACGTTTAGAAAATATAAAAGAATAAGTATTGTATCTTTTTATTTTATAAACCAATACTTAAAGTGACAAATACTTAAAGTGACATATAACACAAGCACCAAATCTAACCCTAAACCGAAGCGACAATGGTTTGAAAATAGGACAAAAAAGTTGAGTAACCAATACGTGACAGCGACACAAACAGAAAGCGTGACATGCACACGCTCAAACGCGGCAAAGCGTGACATTGTCACGCTGGTCCATGCGTGAAATAGTCACGCAATGTCGTGATATAGGGTTGGGATATTCTGCTTTGTCCTTGTGATGCCAGAATATCTCCCACTGGAGTGACCTGATCACATTCTCCACAATCAGCATCCCAGTGAGAGCCCGGACATAATGACTACCATTTAACACCGACTCTATCACGCCAGGTCCAAGCACTTCACACTCCACCAATGCATCATCCAGGCCAGAACCACGAAGCAGTTTTCCCTGGCATCTGAGTAGAACACGCGTCCAATGAAAAGGGCCCATGCAGAGGAACAGATCCTTGAACTGTTCTGTCTCATGTAGGTAAATATTACCCAGAGCAAAAACGCTTTCATTACACCAAATAGCTGTTGATGCCTGATTCAATTGTCTGTGAACACTCTGGAAGTTGGTGAGGCAATGTCTGACGGTTGCACGCTCAGTAATGGGTCTTGGTATGACAGGGAGAAAGCCAACACGCATCATCGGCACCACAGCAGATGAGACAAGTGTGTGCACAGCTGCCCATATCAGAGGGTCTCCTGCTGATGCACCACAGCGGATCAGACTGATCAAGAATTCTCGCTTTCCAGATACACTTTTGGCAGTTGCAACATCAAGTAATGTTGCTTGCTTGTTTTCAGGATGCAAGAGCATATCTGGTGGCAGGGCAGGTCGAACCACTGGCTTGGCATGGTAAGGAACCTCTTAGCATGGCAACTTTGTCCGCAAGATTGGATCAGAATGGCTTAATCCTGTGCTTGACACTGGAGGCTTATGAAGGGGTCTGTTAACTGTGGTGTCTTGGAACAGTACTAATGCTACATAGTGTGAACCCTTGGTACCAGACAGTGATGATTTATCAGCATAATCGGAGTTGTCCATGCCTGCCATAGTATAATCCTCCCTTGTAAAAGTACTTGGTATGGGTGTGTCTCCATCTTCTGAGCATTTCACAGCATAGCTAGCGAGAAGATCTGATTGGCTGGTAGCTTGAACATGAACCAATCCTGTTCAAAGTTGTGAGAAGGCTCTTGCTGTGATCTCTTGCATAAATGGCATGGCCAAGCATAATATGCAAAGGTGTTCGCTTTACTCCATTGTGAATGTTATACACAAGCATTTGGAAGAGACAGTGTAGTTGTGTACTCTTGTGATCTCTCACCCATTTCCCCTCTTCTTCTAGTAGAGACTGTTCTCTTAGTGGAGGTTCTTCTACATGTGTGGGCTGTTGCTGCTGTGGCGGTTCCTCTGCTAGCTGGCTGCCCTTATCCTCCCCCTGTGTGGACTGTCTATTATCATCTCCCTCTGTGGAATATGGCTGCTGCGATAGCAGTTCCTTTGCTTCTGACTGATTTTCCTCATCCTGTAGAGGCTGGAGAAGGTCCTCTAGGTCTCTAGCACTGCTTCTAAAGAGCTTGTGCTTGGGGACCTTGAACAGAGCTGCTAAGAACGTAAGAAGAGGCGCTGGCATCATTGTTGTCTCCCATGATGTTTTCAAGTCAGTACTGTCACAGAAGCTGTCTTGCAGACCAAAATCAACGTCCAGGAGCACTTCTCTCAACTTGGTGCCTGCCTCTCTCATTATGTCCTGATTCTTGAGCTTGATGGCCAAATCAGTAGCGTTAATGTCAGATGAGAAAAAAATATCAGATTAATTCATCCTACTGTTGGGAGCGAATGTGACCAATTCTCCATAGTGATTAAGGATCAGTTGTTTCATATCACGGGTTTGGAAGGTACTTGTAAGCACCTCTCCTTCTTCCCACAGGCTCAATGCAAATTCCACAATATCACTCACAGTGCAACACTCCATTCGCAAATACAAAAATAGAATTTAAAATAAATTCTGCACTGAAGTTTTTTTTTGCTCCTAATTGTGTTTATTTTAACTCTTTTTAACATTGAGCATGTGCCACACTTTATTTTCTCATTAATACTAAGTTAAACCTTGTCTTCCTTTTTTCTGTGAACTCTGTATAGTGTCATACAAACACACAGTATAGGGACAGACTGTACATTTAAGTTATTTCACATGTACTTGAGTGGGAAAACGACTTTGGCCATGCCCTTTGGGGGTCAAAATCACCCAATATGGTCACAGAAATATCAGAAATGAATTCTACATACCATAATTAGTCAAAATAGAGGTATTACATGTGTATAAACATTTAGAAACAAAGAAGTTGGATTTTCATCATCATCTATTGGCGGCCATATTTGAAATGACCATTACGTAATTCGTGGCACTATGGCGGACGAGCACCTCAGTGATTTATCATGTCTAGGGACCCACTAACTCAGTTCAAGTGAGAAATTCCCCCAACACCAAATTGCAAACGGGTCTACAGGTCAGGTCCAGGACTAGAAAGAGCATGCACGAGCCTAGTTCTTCTCGTGCACGCTTTGTTTACAAGTTGCTGCTGTTGGCATAGCTCATGAGATGAGACCATACTAATACTGTGTTTGACCCCCTTTCGCCTTCAAAACTGCCTTAATTCTATGTGGCATTGATTCAACAAGGTGCTAAAAGCATTCTTTAGAAATGTTGGCCCATATTGATAGGATAGCATCTTGCAGTTGATGGAGATTTGTGGGATGCACATCCAGGGCATGAAGATCCCGTTCCACCACATCCCAAAGATGCTCTATTGGGTTGAGATCTGGTGACTGTGGGGGCCATTTTAGTACAGTGAACTCATGTTCAAGAAGCCAATTTGAAATTATTCAAGCTTTGTGACATGGTGCATTATCCTGCTGGAAGTAGCCATCAGAGGATGAGTACATGGTGGTCATAAAGGGATGGACATGGTCAGAAACAATGCTCAGGTAGGCCGTGGCATTTAAACAATGCCCAATTGATGTTTACCGTGTCTGCGCGGTTCGTGACTTGTGCCAGGGCTAACATCGCTAGTCATAGCTTACATCAACTTTTACTAGCAGTGATTTTAAATGGATTTCTCCAAATAGCATGCCAAAATGTACCTGTCGAGTAGAAACTTTGCAACTGAGGCATCAGTGGGAAGCCCAACCTGTGCTTTTAGCGCATGCCAGCATGTAAAATATTCTCCCAAAAACACTCTGGTCTTGTTTCTTTCTTCAGAGGCCTTTCTTTTCTTGTAATACAATTCGTAGACACCTTTTCTCTTCCGACCCTCCGACATTTTGAAAAAACACGGTGAAAACGCGAGCTTCAATGAATGGCTGAAACCGTAGCCCACTACACATATATACCTGAAAGTACGCATGTGCAGAAAGCGAACCTAGGGACGAGCACGTACAACGGCCTTACGTAAACATATCACCAGAATGATTGACAACTAGGAAGGCCAATAGTCTTGTTGATCCACCCGGAAAAAGAAAATCCTTTCTTATAACCTAAAAAGTTATAACCTGAATAACTATTTAAAAGCTACTGAAGTCATCTAAGAGATCTTTTAATTATATAAACATATACAGTAGTATAAATTAACACAAGGAATGTTTATGCATTAGTCTTTGTTTTCCTCTCTTTAAACACAAAAACCCATCCTCCTTAATTCTCATTGAAGACGTGGATTCAAACAAGGGTTCAGACAGGCAACATATCTGTAAATGTAATTCATCTTCATCCAGTCAAAACACAAAGCAGGATGCTGGCCATCCAAGATCTGGACCCAGAGACATACGGCGATTCATAAGGCTCATGTCTATGAAAATACAGAAGCGACAAGTCACTTCCAGCCGAGAGAGAAAGAAAAAAGGAAGGAAGGAAACAGGGAAAGTCAACATAATAGCAAAAATGCAAAGGAAACATTTTTGCGCCCTTTTTGAGCCCCTAAATGGCTGCATCTGGACGGTCACACTAACACGACCTTCTGTCGTTTTCCAACAAGGAAGAGAATCCCGACTCTCACACTTGAACTATTTAGCCGTGATAACCAAGCGGACAGATGTGCAGCTGGGTAAGGCTGGGAATTTTCTCACAGCCGGGTTTATTTCATTGTACACTGTAAAAAATCCAATTAATGAAATGTTGGAAGGGCAAAAATATATAAGTTAAACCAATTTTCTTGTTTGGGCTTAGTTGAGTAGACATATTATTTTAAGTTTACATAAATCTGTGTTTAAAACATTAAGTGAATTGTTATTTTCAAATTCAGTCAACATTCAGAATGGCTATGTTGACTGAACTAATTAAGACAAATCTGGTCAATATGTGGATTTATGACAGCTATGTTTCCTGACAACAAAATGCTCATAATATTACTGTTATTTGGTAACAAAATGTAATTTTAAGAGTTGTTCAGGCGTGAATGTATGTGCTTAAAGTTTAAATATGCGGTCGGTTAATAAAGATAGCGTCTATTTAAAAATGTGCTCGGACACTTTCGGACGGAGAAGAGCTCCAGAAAATCACAGACACTTAAGCGCTCACACCCCGCCCAGCGCAGCCTCGCCTCGGCAAGCCCATCAGAAATCGACTGCTGGCTCTGATATCTCTGTGGCGTTTAAACATGCGATTTAATTCATTTTAATTTCTTATACTCAATAATAAAAGGTTTACCGGTATGTTTTAAATCATATTTTAGGATTGCACTTAAATGATATCGCTGTTGAATGATATTTCATATCTTTCACATTTGTTATAACTGGGCTGCGTACTGCCTGCGAATTTGAACTTCAGAGCTGAAGGTGCGAGTGGAGAAATAGTCCCAATATCATAACAATCTTAAAACTTCTAAATATACCCGTGTGTGTACCCGTGTGCGTGCGTGTGTGCGCGCGCGCGTACTCGCGCGTGTGTATGTATGTATGTATGCGCGTGCGTCTGTGTATTTTGAATTTAAAATGTTATAACTCGGAAGGATCTGGATCACAGGTCATTTCATTTGAGATCAATCCGCACGCAACAGCTGGAATCACTTACTGTTTCACACAAGGAAGGACACAATCAGCCGTTTCCTCAAGTTCACGTCAGGTAAGTGTTTGTAATTAAATGTTAATTTTAGAATATATTAATTGGCAAAGACGCAAATACTCGACGTTTTTGTAATGATATTTTTGTAAAGATATATTAGAAGTGTGTTATGTTGTGTCCGAAGTAAAGTGGAGCTATTTTAGTTAAGATAGCCTTGATATAGGGTTGGTTTACCGGACAGAGTTTAGAACTCGGTCTTTATTATAATTGGGACATTTTTACAAACAAACTTTATATAATACAATACTGGCGTGCATTTTGAGACAAAACAATAGCACTCATATGTTAAGAGATGTCAGTAAGTTATTTTAGTCAGTGAAAAGCCCTGTCCGAGAAAACCGCCCAATAGTGTTTAATTATGTGTGATGTCTGAGGGAAATTTGGCCTAATATTAACGTTATTAAGAGAATAAAGTCTTTCACCGTCAAACTTTATTATATTAAACATGTTATTTATGTATGTGTGTGTGTTTATATTCCTCTGTTTATCAAACCAGAGCGGAGATGATGTGAGAGAGGCAGACCAGAAGGATCCAGAGACAGTCTCCGCTTGGACTGGCTGAGGAAAGTCTCCTAAATGGCCCTGGAGATGTTCTGACTGACTTTGGAGGCTTTTTGGACTGTTTTATGCCCTCTATTTAAAGAAGACTTAATTCTGTATGTTCAGTCTGTATGATAAGTGAATAAGTGAATAAAAAGCTTTTGTTTTTATGTGACTGAAGTTAATTATTTTGTTTACAACACCAGCATAAATTATTCGGTAAATCATTTAAAAATGTTATTAAAAAATTCCAAATAATAAATATTAATTGAAGTAACACATAAAACATTGAGTAAATACTTAAATTTTAATTGACAGAGTCTTTGCTGTAAGTTTTTAAAGATTCAACTGATTAAAACATTTTAGTTGAATGAACTATAAAGCTAATTGAGCCAACATACTTTTTTATATTTGAGTCAAATTTGGGCCAACTAAAAAACATCAATCCAGGTAACACTTTGGAGACAGAAATTGAGTGAACGTAAAATTTCTGTGGAACTAGTTACTAAAAAATAATTCATTGAGCCAACAATTTATTTTTTACAGTGTATGAAAATAGCTCGATATCGACTCGTCGCTCCAAAGACCACTGGACGACTTTTCGCTGTAGGCAGAGACCACACGCAATTCACACCATAGGAATGAATTCCACGTCTGAAGTTCAAAAGGACAACATAAATGAAAAATCGTACGGTCCTGAAATACATTGTATTGCTGTTAATACTGAAAGGACTGGAATGCAAATACAGAACAGAAGACAAGCATGGATTTAAAACACTAAATTTCCCCCCAAAAAAAGCTTACTGTAGACAGCAAACACACAGTACAACACTGTAAATCATTCAAAACCGGTGCAAAATCCCATGAGTAACTGACTGGTAGATGTCCTTGTGTTCAAACTGTGACCAACAAACACTACTAAGCAAATATTAGCTTACATTACAGGGTCTTACAGTATCTCATAACAAAAGCGTGGGAGTTTCATGAAAACATTGTCCAAATAAAGTGCGGAAAACTCCTTTGAAGCTAAATAATTATTTTTGGAAATATACAATATTGTGCAAACATCTTAGGCCTCTTATGTTTTAGCAAAGTTTTACTAAACATCCTTCTTAAGGTACAAACTGAAAATACAGAAAATATGCACATAAATAAAAAACCACAACATTTTTAGAACAAAATGGCTTCTTTCTGGCAAAAGTCTTAAAACAACAAATCTAATGGTGGACTAAACTTTTGCACGCAATACTGTTACTGTACATTACAGATTACAAAAACACCCTAAGATGTAAAATTTTTATTATATTATATATATATAAGGGTGAATGTAAATATAAAATACATTCTGTTCCTCCTCTTTCATTACTGGGACTCATGCAGGTGACTTAAATATTTCCAACTAAAATAATAAAAACTCAGCAGCTAAACGAAAGCAAAACTGAGCTTAACTTTTTATCCCTAATAAAAAATAGCAGAGGCCGTTCCAAAAACTTAAATGAAATAAGTGTCTCCCTGTGGCTGTAAAACATATGAAACAGCCAGTTTGTTTTCAGGAAAACCTTTCCTTCTGAATGGACTACTCTTGAATAATTTGTATTCACTACAGCTCTGTCCTTGTCTGAGTAAATTTCACATGATGTGTATCCTTGAAAGGGGACTTTCTCTCCAACACTACCTCAAAGCATCAGGCAAGAGTCAAAACATTTCCAGCATCCTCGTCCAAACCAATCCAAACATTCTGTTAATATGCTGTTTTTTTTTAAACTCCACACAAGTGTTTAGATTTCTTTTATTAATTATAGACACAACAAAAACTTGATTTTATATATATAAGTATGTTGTTGCTAACTGTAGAAAATATACACTTACCTAAAGGATTATTAGGAACACCATACTAATACTGTGTTTGACCCCCTTTCGCCTTCAGAACTGCCTTAATTCTACGTGGCATTGATTCAACAAGGTGCTGAAAGCATTCTTTAGAAATGTTGACCCATATTGATAGGATAGCATCTTGCACTTGATGAAGATTTGTGGGATGCACATCCAGGGCACGAAGCTCCCGTTCCACCACATCCCAAAGATGCTCTATTGGGTTGAGATCTGGTGACTGTGGGGGCCATTTTAGTACAGTGAACTCATTGTCATGTTCAAGGAACCAATTTGAAATGATTCGAGCTTTGTGACATGGTCCATTATCCTGCTGGAAGTAGCCATCAGAGGATGAGTACATGATGGTCATTAAGGGATGGACATGGTCAGAAACAATGCTCAGGTAGGCCGTGGCATTTAAACGATGCCCAATTGGCACTACAGGGCCTAAAATGTGCCAAGAAAACATCCCCACAGCATTACACCATTGCATTAATGAGAAATTTAACAGGTGTTCCTAATAATTCTTTAGGTGAGTGTAGTTCCCACATAACTCGCACTTGCGACACAGAAGAGAGTTTCATGCTTTTACACAGCTTGTGGCTTCTTGCACGAGAAAGCCTGTAATGCGCGCAGCCTGAACTCCTCCTCGCACCTTATAGTAAATCAGCTTCTTTTTGTCCACCAATCCAGTGGCTTGGCATAAATGAGTAAAAAATGAAAAAAAAAAATTATCGCACCCGATACTATCGTGTCCCAATACTATTGCGGTGTCCAAAACATTCACTATTCCCTATATAGAGAATCAAATTTGAGTCCGCTATAGTGAAGAAGTGAAAAAAACATTGACGTGATATTAGTTGATAATAAAGAGGCAATCATCAATCAATAAAGATTGATGGGAAGGGGATCTGTACATACTCTTTTTTGAAGTGCATGCAAATTTTGCACACACTTGCACATAATTAAAGTGCTTAAAAGAGCACCAATGGTCCAATTCACCATTTTACATTTTCTTTGGTGTGTAGGTATGCAAAAGGTACAAACCCCAAAGTAAACGATGATGCGAGTTATCGTCTCCAACATAAATCTCTTTTCTTGGACTACAACAAACACACGGATCGTAGGCAACAGTTTACTTTCTGGGATTGGTGATGTAGACCGACATTATCATAATTCCTCCTGCTTCGGACTTACAGCCTGTAAGTGAACTCCTGTTACCATTGCATTGTGACAGAATCTTTCAAACATAGTAAGGAGCGTCACATTTCCCGCTGCCGCCAGAGGTATTCAGGCCAATCAGAATGTACAGATTAGCTGGCCAATCAGGGACACAGAGCTTTTCAAATCCGTGCGTTTCAGGAAGAGAGTGAAGTCTGGAGCTACAAAAATGTACGGTATCTGGAAAATAATATGTTTTTTAACCATAAACCACACGAACACATTGTATTATACCAAATAACGTTTTTAGCAATAAAATAGGTGCGCTTTAAAAGGTGATGCCATAGGAGAACCTCTTCTGAAACAGAAAGATTCTTCTAATGTTAAATGCCATTTACACTACAATAATACTTTTATGGCATCGTGAAGCACCTTTATTTTAGTAGCTGGGCCTGGAAATGTTTTTAGTGCAATTTGAGCTTAAGAAACAATTTATAGTACAGTTGATGTCAGGTCTGGTCTGCAAAATGTTGTTTAATTATGACTTTGGCAAGCAATTATAGAGATATCTGTCTTTCCCTATTTAAGTAGACAGGCCTTGGTTTTGTATGACTGAAATAGTTGCGTGGAGGCGTTGGAAACATGGCCACAGAGTGAGAATACTTTCTATAAAAGGACTTTGTTAGAACATAATGATAGAATATAACCTGATGGGCAATGATGACATCATCATTATGTCCGCATACTAACTAGCCACTGGTCATCATCCTTAAAACTGTATGCACGCTGAATTGTGACTGAATGGCAACAAGATGCTTCATTTATTCAAAACCAAAGCCAAAAACAATTTCTTTTGCTGCCATGTTATTTTCCTTCTGAAATGGAAATTTAGTTGACTGCTTTGATATATTGATTGCAGCCTAAATATGATCTTTATTCTGTTGTTATTTAATATTTAAACAATCTTGTTCACTTAAAATAGAAATACTTAAAGTAAACACAAAGATGGGAGCCATAAATCATCAGCGTTTTATAATTGGTCTTACGAAACATCTCTCCCTCCCCAACACTTATACACCAGTAGAACTAACATGCAGTATGCCAACCCATCCCACGTATCTTTTTGCCCCACCCTGGTGACCGCACTTCAGCAGGGTGTGTCCTTAAGTTCACTGCAGTTTTACACCACACGTTCACTTCACCCATCTGATTCACCAGGCTTCATTATGCAACTACATTTCTATCTTTATGAATGACTGTATTGATCCTGCAGCCAGATGCAAATCCCATTTTGTCCTTGGCCGTGAGTCACTGCGTTACAGGAATATACGCCAAAATGATGAGACACGTTTATATTTTAGCACGTACCGGAAAAAACATTCCCTCGAATCAACTGCAAAGCCAATGTTTTTCCATAGAAATGTTGGCTGTATTGAGAGCATCTGAATAGCGGTACCCTGCTACATGCCAACAGTCATATAAATAAATACATCTGGAAAGTTAAACGTGAACAATGGCAGGATTTTAATAGTTTTAATCAGCTCTTTGACAGCAGGCCTTCAAGAGTAAAAAACATTGACATTGTATATTATTTTATTCCCATATACTGTTACTTTTTAAGTAGTTGAAAAATAAATACATTTTCTCTTATTCCAGTCTACCTTGCAGCCATAAGTAAGATATAGGCAACATATCCTTTCTCAGCCACTTGTTTGCCAAAACAATGATGTAATCTATCCATCTTTCCATTCATTCTCCAAACCTGCTTATGCTCTGAAGGGTCATGGGAGGGCTGGAGCCAACTGATGCAATCTTACACTGACTTTTTTATATTGTTTTTATTGTTAGATACAGAAATTTGCCCTTTAGAATAGTTAACAGTTAGGTAAACGTACAAGTGAATGCTCAGATTGCTCACCATAAGAACTTAAGGTACAGTAACTGCACATGCAAACTAAACAAGTTAAAGACGCCATAAAACGAAAGTAGCGATTGTCTAATTTTCCCCGTGGTGACGTATATCCAAATGAAACGGCTTTTGGAAATGAAAAAGGTAGGGCTGGACTTGAATTCGTCTATTGAGAATTGATTGGATCATTTGAAGTTGGGTCATGCTGCTAATTGCCAATCGTTGCGATCTTTTCCCGGACTCCGCCCACCTGCCATAACATATGACTGGGAGATTTGCGTTTTTGATTAAAGGTGGAGTCCATGATGTTTGAAAGCCAATGTTGATATTTGAAATCGCCTAAACAAACACGCCCCTACCCCAATAGAATCTGGACCTTCTGTTGATAGACCCGCCCCACACATACGCAACCCGGCATTTGATTTGATTTCATTGGCTATAAGTGTGTTTTGGTAGTCGGCCCGTCTCCTTTTCCAATGCGTTTTTCAAACATCGTGGACTCCGCCTTTAACGAATAATAATGAAGCTCAAAGATGTCATTAGTGAAAAACCACAATATTCCAAAACATATTACAGTTTTTTTATTTCATTTTGATTTTAAGAGAGAGAACAGATGCGTGCCAAATCGCATACTGTACTTGTGCACAATTCTATGTCATTTTGTAGTATAAATAAATTTAAGTTGCGTGTTCACATAGACGATAATACTCTTCTACAATTCATAAACTAGATGAAATGGTGCATAGTGTATAATATGTCTTTGGGATACAGATATAGCTGCGTTTCCTTTAAAGTTAGGTTTTCTTTCCTTAAAAAAAAGATAACTCCGTTTTTTTAATTTGTTCAGAAATCTCGTTTTTTGGTTGTGCATTCCAATTAACATCAATTCAACTGCAGTTTGTTTGTTTTGATTTAAACCTTCATAACTTAAAAAACACACCTAAGTAGCACCATAAAACAAAATATTAACATGATAACATAATAATAAACATGTTTTGATAAAAATGTTAAAAAATGGATTTATCTCGTTTTGTAACGAAACTCTTCATATTCTTTATTATCAAAAAAATACCTGAAAAGGTTTGAAGAACAGCAATATAAATATATCCTTTAGACATTTTCTGGAGCTACGTGTCATCATAGCTGCGTGTGTATTGTTCTTCGTCTACAGCGCATTTTGAGTTTCTGCACGAGAGCGTCCCCTGGCTTTTGGATGTAGCGGCATTTCGCCGTAATTCATTGAGAATCATAGCAAGCATTATCGGCCGATCGATCGGAGCATCCCTAGCAAAAACTTTAATGTCATTTTTTTTTAAATATCGTCAAAAAACTATTGCGAAATGATGATGATTCCATTAACCGATGTTATGAGACTAAAACTTAATTTTGTTTTCTCTCAATAAGTCATTCCAAAAACCATGGCGACAGCTGTGTATATACTGTCAATACACTGCAAGAGCGACTCGAAAGCATACAGAGCGATCGACTTCTGAATCGTTCTCGCTGTATTTTGATGTCAAGCGCTTGACGGTTGACCACAATTTGACCACACCTCATCTATCATGTCCTCCTATCAAACCTAACTTTTACGCATGTCAGCTGACCTGTAAATTAATCACCTCTGACCTCACCCATAGATGGATTCAGCAGTAACAACATAAACAAGCAGCCTTCGTGAAACACATGTAACTTTTCTGGTAAACTCTGCAAAGAATAAATAACCAAAAAGTCCTTTGTTATTTTTGACGAGGTATTTGTTTAAGAGTTCAGATTAGCAAATAGTCAGACCATAAAACAAACAGAAACCGGAAGTAAAGTTCCGACCAGATGTTCAATCACGTCCGATGAAACCATCTATATGGGAGTTTATTCAAAATTGCTGTTTCTCCATTGGGCGCATTTAATTAGTTTTTTCAATTTGCACATTTAGCTAGTGCAAGGACACATTAGTGATAATAATTTTTCCGATTATTATACGATTATAAAATTACAATAAACCTAATATAATTATTTATTTATTTATTTTTATCAGCCCCAAAGACTATTTTCGTGGCAAACTCAAAGTATCACAACATTGCACCAAAAAACTCAAAAGTAGCTCATATTACGACAATAGTATCGATATTTGATAACAAGTTTTTAAATCAAATAAATACTTTAGTGTAAAATAATTTGTACATTCTACCTTTACAGTGAAAAATGTGTGCTTTATGCAATTACTTACATTACAAGCGGAAAAACGTTTAAAATTGTCATACGTCACCGGCATGCCCAGGCTGATTTTCAGGCCCTCCAGAAAGTCCTTACGTTTTCTTTTAAGTTTACTATTGTTGTCTTGTCCTGCACATAATATTAGTCATAACTTGCGGTCATGAAGCCTCTGCTTCCTCTTGTTTCAGATCACAGAGTACTTTGTCTTGCATTGCCGGCAGTATGTCTGAAACCTTTAGAAATCTGTATCTGCCCTGGTTGCTGTTATTTACTGGAAGCGGGTGAATGCCGAAGAGAAAGGGCCACTTTTACTTTACGTCACTGATTCGAATCAGACCGACAGCATCAAGGAGTGAAACATGTTTGTTTATCAGTCAATCACCAATCAAATGAACCAATCTGACGTTCATGTTTTGAAAGCAACTTCAGGAATTCTAACAATGACTTAAATGTGCGCATTCTTTAAATACACACAGACGTGTGATTGTGTGCAACACGAAACTACTGTAATGGGTTTCATTAACAGTCTCGCCTCATTCAGGCACGGTCCAAAGCTTTTGGGCAGTTGGATTTGTAAAAGAACGAGTTTCCAATGAGGCACACAGCTCTGTGATGTCATGGGAAATTCAGTGCATTCAAGAGCAATTTGCATTTTCTCTGTTCTCTGGTACAACGCTTGTGTCAAAAACAGGATATTTGAAACTCTGCACTCGTAGATTAACCTTAAATCATGTGAAAACAGCATAATGTTTTGGAAACCCATCAAAGTTAAAACCAATTCTTGAAGGCAGCTGACTTGACTTCATATATCAACTTTATTCCTTTAGCTCAACCTGTAAATAAAAATGTTCAAGCATAACTTGAATACACTGTAACTGTGGGTTTACACCAGATGCGAGTTCAACTATTTGCGCGAGTAGATTACAAACAAAGTCAATGCAAAGACGCGATCCGATGCGTCCTCGCTTGGGGCGATGCGAATGACCGATATGGGAGGCGCGTTTGCCGTGAAAACACGCGCTATTCACCTCAAACGTGTCTTCAAAAAATCTTCAACTCGAGCAAAAAATTCACATGACATGAAGTTAAATCCTGCGAGTAATCTAGAGCGAGCAACGTGATGCGATTGCACGCTTCGCGTTTGGTGTAAACCCACAGTTAGTCACTTTGGATAAAAACTTCTGTCGAATGTAAAATGAATTCTTAAAATGCTCTAGCAACATTTGCTTGAAGATGACACCTAGTCCAATATTTTGTTAATCTTAGCTAACAAAAAGCATGCCTAAAATGTCCAAAACTCTCTTTAAGCTATGTATTGTCCATTAGCCACCAACTTTCTTGATATCAAAATTATAGTCGTCTCAGCACTGGCTATTGAGAAAACAATTATCATTTTACAAACAAAAACTGAACTATAAGAAAGATGTGCCTCTCATAGTTAATCTATTCCATATCACATCAGTTAATCAGACATTCAAGAGGTGCAACATCAAATCTCAGACATTCATCATCTCATAAATGGCAGCTAGTGATAAGCATAATTCAAATGCAGATTGGTGCCATAGAAACAGTAAAAGCAAAACCTAAAATATTGATCATTTAAACCTATAGTGATATTGGTAAATGTACATTAGATTACTCAAGCTATGAAGCTTCATAATAACATAAATGTGACCCTGGACTCACAAAACAGTCATAAGGATAAAATTTTAAATAAAAAACATCACTTGCTCAAAAAAATAAGCTTTCCATTGATTTATTGTTTGTTAGGATAGGACAATATTTGGCTGAAATACAACTATGTGAAAATCTGGAATCTGAGGGTGCAAAAAATATTGAGAAATTCGCCTTTAAAGTCCTTAGCAACAGATGTTACAAATGATAAACACATTTTTAATATATTTACAGTAGGAAATGTACAAAATATATATCTTTATGGAACATGATCTTTACTTAATATACTATTAATATATGTAATTTTTGGCATAAAAAATCTAATAATTTTGACCCTACATTGTATTTTTGGCTTTTGCTAAAAATGTTCGTGCTACATATGACTGGTTTTGTGGTCCAAGGTCACAAATGTGGAATTGTGAGACTTATTTCCCACAATGCAGCAGTAATACAGCATGTCATCCAGAATTGGGTTTAATGATGTTTTGCCCTTGGGGAAGACAACAGCACTTCCAGACCTCAGAGGATAATCCAATGAATGCTTTTTGTCTTTTTGACCCTGTACCTTTCATTTCCTGTTTTTGCCATCTGCATGGAAATAAACAACATTATCACTGCAATGATATTGAGCACAGCTATCAGAATAACAAACCAAGTTTCACAAACCTTCATTAAGATCTATTACTTTAAAACAAAGTGATCATGTGACTGCAGCTGAGCGAATGACTTTCCATTTGACAATTTATGTAATGGAGGTCAGCCAGTGCAGCTTTTAGGCCAACTATATCAACAAGATGATAACTCCCGGCCTTTGGTCTGTCATCCAGCAGTCAAAAGCCAATAGATGCTGCTAATGGCAAGTTACAGCATTGATTGCTATTGAAGTAATCAAAGCAAAGTCTGTAAAAGTCTGCTATTGATATTTACAACCGTTAGATTTATTCTACATGCTGTTCAAGTAAATATGGTGACCTATGATTTAACAGACATATTTTTTATATAGTTATATGCTTTATTAAAACGTTTTTTTTTCTGTATTTCTATATACATCTATATATTACATATTAAAATCGTGGGTTGTTTCAACCAATGGTTGGGTGAAATATGCAAATTTTCTACATTAATTTAAACCAACAGACTTTATATCTATACTTTACCCAATAATGGGTTGAAACAACTAGGTCTGTGTTGCGAGATATGCCCCATAGTAAGTTGTCTCGTCAGCCTGTGAGATCGCCAATACACGATTGTATCAGGGGGCAGAACAATAGTGTACTAATTTATTTATTTGTTCATTTTTTACTCATTTATGACAATCCACTAGAATTTTTTGCTGATTTACTTAAAGGGACATTCCAGGTTTTTTTTTTTATTTTCCAGCTAGCCTAGAGTTAAACATTTTATTTTTACCATTTTGGAATACATTCAGCCGATCTCCGGGTCTGGCTGTACCACTTTTAGCATAGCTTAGCATAATACATTGAATCCGATTAGACCATTAGCATCGTGCTCAAAAGTAACCAAAGAGTGTCAATATTTTTCCTATTTAAAACTTGAAAATAGTCCCCTGCTATTGGAAGTAACCAAGGGGTGAAAGTAACCAAGGGGACTATTTTTGGGTGCTGCGCAATATCATTGCGCCTGCTGCAGCCATGATACGGCAGCAAAGTCCTTTACTATAACGCCAAAATGAGAGTATAGTACCTAGCCATATCAGCATAGAAAATCGCAACTTTAAATTTTCTGTCTGTCTTAGTACACAATGTAACTACAGAAGAGTCAATTTAAAATAGGAAAAATATCGAAACTCTTTGGTCATTTTTGAGCGAGATGCTAATGGTCTAATCAGATTGAATTGATTATGCTAAGCTATGCTAAAAGTGGCACCGCCAGACCCGGAGATCAGCTGAATGGATTCCAAAATGGTAAAAATCAAATGTTTAACTCTAGGCTAGCTGGAAAATTAGGCTATTTTTGTAAAAAGTGGAGTGTCCCTTTAAAGGCAGCTGGCAACACCGTCACAACCGCAACCTTCTTATTGATCCAAGCACGTCACTGATGTCCAGGCGCTCTGAAATTTCCTGTGTGCCAGGGAGTGAGAACAACCCAGTCACTGGTTTTTAACCCCTAACAACCTCTATTGTGCAAGGAAATGTCACAGCCTCGAGTATTACAAGCTCAGGTGCGAGAAAAAATCTAAGTCATGTGCATTACAAGTTCAAGTGCGAGAAGGAGTCTGTGCCGAGTGCATTACAAGCTCTCTCGTTCAAGAAAAAGCATGCAATGCACATGTTAATGTAAAACTATAATAATAATAATAAATAATAATAATAATTATTATAAATTATTATTATTATTTTATTTTTAAATATAATGGGCAAACATGCCAACTGAATCGGAGGGTGCAAAAATATCAAAATATTGAGAAAATTGCCTTTAAAGCCAAATTAAGTCCTAAGCAGTAGGACATTTACAAAATATCTTTATAGAACATGATCTTAACAAAATATTCGAATGATTTTTTGGCATAATTGAAAAATCTATAACATTTAGATGTTGTTACAATACCATGCGACTTATTTGCTGATTTGTGGTCCAGGGTCACTTATATATACTGTACCAACACATTTACATTTCCTAAAACAATCAATAACAGTCGCAACAATATTGGTTTCTGCCCCTAGGCTGTCCGACAGGGGTCACAGGCCGCCCCCCTTGGGAATCAAAGCATCTGTCAGACAAAACGAGAAAGTCGACTAGAGAGCAAAAGATGCAAAAATGCTGTCCATCAGGCACATCAGTCGAATAGCTTTTAAAACCCAGACCTCTGGCTCTGACACACATTAACGTCATTCCACAGGCATGACCCCATCGCCTCAATAAAGCACAATCCATCTGGGTCAGACTTCTCCAGACCCCAAAAATAACAGTGTTATCCTGCACACACTCTCGGTTATTGCCGTGCATGTTTGTAATTTGATGGTCTGCTAACGGCACTTCTGAGCAGGCCAAAATGCAACAGGGCCGAGTTTTAGAGATCTTAAATCTGATTGGACCATCATATATCGAATTACATGTGCTGCTGTTAGTATCATCAGCTACCGGGTACTAAATCTTATTCACTGAAAAGGTCTATGATGTTACAAGGTAAGTTCCTCATACCAAGACCAAACGTGTGCTATTAATGCAAGTGTTTACATGCATACAGATCTTTAAACACTAGTCACAATGAGCAAACATAAATGAAAAATGAAAGTCACATTATAGATAAATAAAGGATGACAAACTGCTTGATCAAGCATGACATTTTGTCACTTGGCACACCCACCGCAAAAATGCACACCTGTTTCATTCCATTCAAAATAGTTCCCCGGCTGAGGTCTCAGTTGAGAAATTTGCGACTGTACCTGACTCACTTAGCTAGAGGCATTAAATTAAAAGATTCACACATATGAAAAACAGCAGTTCAGCTAGGGTTACACATGCATGAAGCTAAAGTGCCTTAGCTAAAGTATCCTTACATTATAACACACACTAAAACATAACAGCTTACCCTGTCTATGAAAGAAATACTGACAGCTCAGCTCACCTCTCAAAAAGGCACATCGAAAACACATCCCCGTGTGAAATCCAAACAGACAGCGAGAGCTGTTGATTTCAGCCCTGAATGTCGCGGTTTGGGAGGCATGCGAACCTCAACAGCTCTTACATCTCTCAGCATCAAATCCTGAAATAGCCCATCAACCTAAAAACAAAGAACGCAGCCTCAAAATGTTCAATTCTCCATCGCAGGATTTACTGTATGAGCAGTCCGTTTATCATAATATCGGTCTGTAAGCCCAAAATCTCAGAGCACACACACACAGATGTTCCCAGTAAAAATGGGACCACCCTCTTCTGTCAATGCCACACCTCCGTTCTGTACTAACCAATGGTTTGACTCCACCCACAGATCCCAGCTCTCCAGTAGAGAGAGCTAAATATACAGCAAAGCTTGTTAAGAACGGCCTGAACTCTATATAAACATATTACTGTGGTTTATAATGCCAACAATGAACTAATCCTTGCAAACAAAGACATGCTTGCCTCCAAATAAAGCGTGCTTTGTTATTGTGGGTGTAGTGTAGATGGTAAACAAGTACACAAGAAGTTTATATAAGACTATATGGGGAATTATCATAATACGGAGTGCCTTCCGTCTATAAATGCCAGTTTACAAACCTTGGGTTAAAAAAGAAATCAGCCAGACAGAGCAATTATAAAAGCCGAATAGATATTTTTACACATATGCTTAAACATAAACGTATGCATATGCATGTTAAGCATATGAGGAGTGCAGATGCAAATGCAGATAGTGTAACGGTAAATGTATTAATCCCAAATTGTCACGATACGGACGTCAAGGATCGATGCACGCAGACTGATGACAAATACGCGCATTCAAGTGCATGCAGCCCTGTGCAGACAATATGGTCTCTTACGTCGAAGTTAAGTTGGTCGCAAACAGGGTGAATCAGAGTCTGTCACAGGTGATCCACAAGGGGTAGATAGGAGAAAGAGGATGATGTGTTGGCTAGGCTGGTGTTGCAAAGGTGATCTCAAATGAGGGCAAGCACAACTCCCAAAACGGACGACATATGTTTAAACTTAGCGCTTGCTGCTACGACAGAAGTGACTGTAAGCGAGTTTAAAACCAGATGTCAAATAAATATTTGGTGTCCCCCGAGTACGTATGTGAAGTTCTAGCTCAAAATTCCATAAAGATATTTTATTTTAGCATGTTAAAATTGCCCCTTTGTGAGCAAAAATGTGCAGTTTTTGGGTGTCCTTTAAAATGCAAATGAGATGATCTCTGCACTAAATGGCAGTGCTGTGGTTGGATAGTGCACATTACGGGGCAGTATTATTATAATAAAATCCCCTTCTGACATCACAAGAGGAGACCAATTTCAATGACCTATTTTTTCACATGCTTGCAGAAAATGGATTAAGTTACTGGGTTGTTCTTTTTCACATTTTCTAGGATGATAAAAGCACTGGGGACCCAATTATAGCATTTACCCAGATTTTCATGATATGTCCCCTTTATGAAGTAAATGAGGACCTCAAATAAGGACACATCAATTAAAAGATCCCAAGCATTTGGTATTTGATGCTTTCATCTGTTATACTTAACCTGTCCCGTACCACCGAACTGAGGCACGCACCGAACCATGACTTCTACCGTTACACCCCTAATATTAACCGAATGCTCTCGGCATTCGGCACATATTATGTGTTTAATCAAATAGTTTCGCTTCATCTGCTTAATCTTGCCTCAGGCCATTCAGAAATACCGGTTTGTTGGCAGAATCCATCATAGGGCTTTTACACAGGAAACCCATTCATTTGAATGGCTTGTGCCGCGCAAGGACTGTTTATTGTTGCGTCGATCAAAGCGCAAGCGCAGCAGAGCAGAGGGTTCAAAGTTCCAAATAATTTAACTTTTGGCCTGCGGCCAATTACCCATTACCCATGCGACCAATAAAAACGTGACATCCAAACCAAGCGTGCCGCACAAGCCCTGAAAAGTGAAGCCAAAACGTCTCAATCGCCCCCCAGTGACTGGTACCACTATAGGTCATAAACCCCGCCTCCCCATGTTATTCAATGGGACTTGAGTCCAACTAAACAATTTAATTACACTTCAATGATCTTTTTTCTGAGGCTGTTTTCTGTCATTTACTGTAGTTTTTATCACGCTTATGTAAATTCAAGTGTTTGTTTTTTAAAATAAGTTTGTTTTAAGTTAGTTATTTAATGCTATAAAAATGGTGGCGTCACGTCATGATTGACAGGTTTGATATGTCAGCTCCGTATCGGGACACTGACGGCTTCACTTTTCACCAATAGAAGAGAGCGAACAGGCGTCATCCATCTTTTTTTACAGTCTTTGATCCAAACAAGTGCAAAATGGATAAAAAACGTACTGCGTGTGACGGAATTCCCAGAGCTTTATAATACAAGTTTACGCTTATATAGAGACGTCGAAAGAGAAGCTGTGTTATGGAAACACATATCAATTCAAGTTGGCATGTCAGGTGTGGCTTATATACGCAAAATGGAGAGGGGAAACAGCAGCGTATATATTCCTCCTTCACTATCTAATCCGATTCAAAATACTGTAGTAATTTATAGTAATCCCGCTGAAAGATTTTAAAACTCTGCCTACTTTGGTCTGGCCAGCGTAGCGCAAATCGCTTGGCTGCGCCGAATCCATAGATATGTACACTAGGCTACGGCAGTTCATTGGACCGAATGCATCAAATAGAGCCGCCATCTTGAAACAGGGGAGCCCCTCATCAGCGTCAATGGTGAAACGGAAATAAAAATCACCATAAATTGTCATGAATGCGATTTTCTTGGTTTTCTTTTGGTTCATTTAAACAGTCAGACATGTATTTAGCATTGAGTCCAGAAAAATAATTAAAGTTTTGATATTATAAAAATCTACTTTTTCTAACTATAATGCATAGTGCTAGTAGGCCTATCATCCATACGCAGCACAAAACTCCTGCATCGTCCATGAATTCGGACTACAAGCGGAGATAGCAGCTTTACCTAGCTACTTCCTGTGACAAGACCGCTGTTCTAAGATGGCGTCGGTTTTGACGCATGCTGAATCCAGCAGCAAGCGCAGAGCACGCCGCGTCCTGTGTGGTGGATAAAAACCCTAATTTACAAGAAAACATGTTAGACACACTTAGAGGCCAGTCACACCAAGAGCGATTTAAACGCTTGCAAACGCAAGGCGCGACGCACTGCCTGTTAAAAAAAAAGAGCAGTGCGACGCGGCTTTTCATATTGCTAAGCAACCACAGAGTCAGCTGTCTTGTCAATCAAATATTGAAGTGTGAGCGCTCTTTTGCTGTTAACCGTCATATTAGCAGAAACTTTAAAAAGAGGGCGCTTGCTCTGACCTTATTTGAGGGTGAGAGGTGCACAAACAAGCAGGAGAGAGTGAGCGAGTGGAGTCCGGTTCTTCAAAGCAACTGTAAACTTCCCTCACCACAACATAAGGCCCGCCTCTCCCCTCATTCGATTGGACAATGGAAAGACGAGAATGACGTTGGGCGCTTCTCCGCTCTCAGTGCTCCTTCAAAAACGCGGCAGGCGGCAAAAAAACTCAAGGCACTTGGCGCGCATAAACAGTGCGCAAACGCGCCCTGCCCATAGAATATCATTCAAAAAAGGCGCCTGCAACTTCCATAAACACTTTTGGTGTGATTGGCCCCTTACAGGGTTTTGCATCTGAGCTCTTTTTATACGCATATACATATTTGTTGTTTCAGTGCAGTAAAAAAGCACTAACCAGCTCTTTTTATTTTGGTGAAGCATTTAATTGTTCATATAGACTGTATATAGTGTACCTCAAGTCAACATCATAAAAGCTTTTCTAGTTGCTTTCCAAACATAGCAGAACCCAAACACTCCTCAGCATGATTTTTTTGTCTCACTCTCTCTCAGCAAGCACTGCACATGCGAACTGCAAGTATGTCACCATTAGCAAACTTACACTTGATGTCGTCTCCAATTCACAGTGTCAGATACCTACGAGCCCTACGAGACACTCACGCAGATTTAATCACATCACATATCTCAACATTGATCATTTAATTACCATCAGCCCATATCACTGCAGTGAAAGATCAATCACTGGCACCTTACATAATCCTATCGACCAATCAGCTGATGGAATCCACGAGTCACGTACACACACAACTGACTGGTGACCTGCCTTGAGCTGTCAGTCTCAGTCAAGAAATTCCATAATTTTTCCCAGAATAGCAACAACATTTGGAAGCAATGATGAACGACTTGGTTTCCAGGAGATCAAATTTCCAGGCTCTGTCTAATGTAGAAGAACCAGTGTTCATTCATATGGCTTTTTCCTGTGCTTTGCTACATTAAGGTGACGGAGGTCAGGTTAGGTTCACCTACAGGAAGTGTCCGTACTGCTAATGGTGATGAACGTCTGTCAACAACAGTTAAAAGATCCCGAACTTTGCTCTTTTGCAAAAGAGGAGATTTCAGGTTAAATCTATTCTCTTTGCTAAGACAGCAAAACAACAGCTAGCATTTGAGGTCACAGTCTGTACATTTTGTTTAGGTTAACATTTTTATGAAAAACAGCGATATCTTAAGATATATACAACCACGTATTGTATAACTCATCACAATGTGGTAGTTGCTAATTTAGTTGTTTTGGTTATGTAAATTCCTACTTAAAGAGATCACCCCTAAATGAATAATCTATCAACATTTATTCGCCTTTATGTCATTCCAAACCTGTACTTTAAAACAATGCATAAAACAACTTGTTATGCAAGTCAATTCATCCTACTATTTTAAGTTTATATAACTTTTAAAAACAAGTTAAACTTGATTTGTTAAAGTTACACAAAAATATATGAAGAGTTTGGTCCCAAAACGCCTTTTTTAATTAGTTACCACCAAAATCAGTATTGTATCAGGTCAGTATTAGAAGGTAATTTATTTAATGCAAAATCTGCCATGTTATTCTGTCATCTTTTCTTCCTTTTTCCCAAAACACGATAAACACCACTCCTCCTTCTCTGCAGAATGCAATAAATCCGCTCAACAAATCACAGCGCACCATTCCACGCATTGTAAACAACAATTGCGGCACATGGAATACACACAGAATCCTAGTTTTCCTTATCTACTTTGTACTTCGTGATCAACAAACAAACAAAAACAAAATAATACTTTTGATGGCATTGATAAACCTGTGGTGGTTTTGTGTGGCGAGGAAGAAACGTAAGCCACTCGGGCGACAGAAAAACGACAGCTGTTCTGTCACGACAGCTTCTGTCATACCAACACATTGACCCCAGGGGATCTTATGAAAAACTATCCATTATTTTACTTTCAAGTCAACGAAAATAGAGCAGGACCAAAACATCTTGAAGCTGATCGCTGTCAAACAAGTTCAGCGATGACGTCCCAAGGTTGACAGCGCAATGACAGTGTTGTTAATATGACAAAGTAAGTGTTTGGATTAATGCCATTAATGTTTTTTTTTTAATCAGTGTATACCACTAGTCAACTAAATGAATATAACATGGCAAAGATAAATGCACATTTATATATTAATTCAACAGATTTATAGCATTTTGCAAAAAAAAATAATAATCAGCAATAAATCTTTGAAAATCAGATTATGGATTTGAATTTTTTATGTTATTATTAAAGATGCTATGAGAAAGTTTGTAACAGAAAATAGTTGTTTTCATCTTGTCACTTTCTTGGTATAGAAAACAAGTTTTTACAGAAATAAGTCAAAATGGATTTATTGTGTTTTGGAATCAAACTCTTCATATGTTGATTTGACAAAAATGTCAAATTAGTGCAACACAAAATAAGATATTTTGAGGTTTTGTGTCAATAAAGTGGAAGTCAAAGAGGGCGAATATTGTTTGGCTACCAATGTTCTTCAAAATATCTTCTTTTGGAATGACATTGGGACGACATGAATGTTGGGTGAATGTTGATGTCTTTCTTTGTTCAGTCGAGAAGAAATAATGTTTTTTGAGGAAAACATTGCAGGATTTTTCTCATTTTAATCCACTTTAATAGACACCAACAATTAACGCTTAACTCAACACGTAACAGTTTTTTTCAATGGTGTTTCAAAGTACTATAAACAATCCCAAACAGGCATAAGGGTCTTATCTAGCGAAACGATTGTCATTTTTGACAATAAAAATAAAAAATATGCTCTTTTAAACTACAACTTTTCGTCTAGGTCCGGTCCAGCGCAACCTAACGTAAATGCGTAGTGACGTAGGGAGGTCACGTGTTACATATATAAAACGGACATTTGGGGACCATTGTAAACAATAAACTGACACAAAGACATTAATTAGTATCAGTTGACATACAACAACGTCGGAACGGTCCTCTTTCAACACACTTGTAAACACTGGGGCGGAGTTTCGCGTTCGTCTTCTGTGACCTCTTGATGTCATGACGTATTGCGTGGGGGTCACCTGGCGCATCACGACCAGATCTATATGAGAAATTGTGCTTTAAAAGTGTATATTTGTTATTTTTCTTGTCAAAAATGACAATCGTTTTGCTAGATAAGAAACTTATGCCTCGTTTGGGATTGTTTATAGTCCTTTAAAACTCTATTGAAAAAAACTGTTACGTGTTGAGTTAAGTGTTAATTGTTGGTGTCTATTAAACTCCATTAAAATGAGAAAAATCCTGCAGTGTTTTCCTCAAAAAACATTATTTCTTCTCGACTGAACAAAGAAAGACATCAACATTTTGGATGACATGGTGGTGAGTAAATTATCTGGATTTTTCTTTTAAGAAAATGTTATATTCCTTTAATATACGAACATTGGCAAGCCCTCGAAAATCATTTTGAAATCATTTAGCATGAGTGTTTATCCAAAGCAGCCTGGACATGCTGTCCAAGAATGCTGTGCTCAAGAATTCCATTATGGGACTGAAACCAGCAAACTTCCGGTTAGCCCCCCTGGGTTTTAACCGCTACATCACACCACCCCCAGAGAGGAAGTAATAACTGCATAGACCGACACTCTTAGAAATAAAGGTTCTAAATGTGGTTCTTCAGAATAATACAATCGAAGAGCCATTTTGGTTCCCTAAAGAACCTTTAGCCGCCTTTCCACAGTACACAACACATTCATTTGACTTCCCTATGGAGAGTCTCAAAGGGGGTGCATGGGGTCAAAGTCCTTTTAAGGAAGCCACGTCACTCCGCCGCCATATTTGCAACGCCTCCAAGTCTAAAAGGATTAGTCCATCTTCTTAAAAAAATCCAGATAATCCACCCACCACCGTGTCATCCAAAACGCCGATGTCCCCCCCTGCCCAGTCAAGAAGAAATTATGTTTCTTGAGGAAAACATTGCAGGACTTCTCTCATTTTAATGGACCCCAAGTTTTAATGCAGTTTAAAATTGCAGCTTCAAAGTACCCTAAACGATCCCAAACAAGGCTCAAGGGTCCCATCCAGCGAAACGACCGCCACTTTCTGCAAGAAAAATAAAAAAATATGCATTTTTAAACCACAACCTCGCTTCTTCCTCTGGCTGTGTACGCGCCAGCGCGACCCCACGTAATTATTGCGTAATGACGTCGAAAGGTCACGTGTTACATATATATTAAAACGCACATTGGCGGACCATTTTGAACAATAAACTGACACAAAGACAGTAATTAGTATCATTCCACATACAACAACGTCGAAGCGGTCCTCTTTCACCACACTTGTAAACACTGGGGCGTAGTTTCGCATACGTCATCCGTGACCTCCTTGACGTGATGACGTATTACTTGAGGTGGGGCTGGCATGTCACAGGACTGGAGATAGACGAGAAATTGTCGTTTCCCTAGATAAGACCCTTATGCCTTGTTTGGGATAGTTTAGAGTCCTTTAAAAACTGCAATTTTACACTGCATTAAAACTGTTAAGTGTTGGGGTCCATTAAAGTCCATTAAAGTCCATTAAAATGAAACAAATCCTGGAATGTTTTCCTCAAAAAACATAATTGATGACTGAACAAAGAAAAACATCAACGTTTTGGATGACATGGCGGCGAGTAAACCATCTGGACCCTTTCTTAAAGAAAATTGACCAATCCTCCAAGAACGAGACAAACAATATCTGTTGATTCTGCGCTTGTGCCAAGTCCATCTCCCAGAGGGTTCAGATTGACGATTGGTTCTATTCACTGAGTGGCCATTCTGACTGTTGCGATCTCCCCCATTCATATCAAAACCAGGGACGTATCTTGTTAATATTGGGGTCTATCTGCGAATGCTTAACAAAATTGAACTTTGAACTTGTGCAACTACACCGCATGCGACACGCAAACCGGAAGTGATGTAGTTCAGTGTACACCAATCAAAACACTGTGTGCGAGGTGAAAACTACATGTATTATCTAATTTTGTTTCACTTTATCAGTCACATCTGAATGCTTTAAAAACAACTGATTATTGTTAAGTAATAAATTAGACTTCCGTCTCCTCCTGCCACCATAACATTGTCTTTAATTACACACCACAACACATCTAAACACCAACAGCGTGACACTGGAATCTCCTCAGCATGCAAGGCATTCGATAAGATGAAGAAATAAGAAACAGTGAAGGCGTAAGGTGTGGATTGTTGCTCGTCACCCTATCATCCATGCAATCTCACACACCCTTGGACTGTCAAGAAGATGACAGGTGTGGAAAGTGGGTGTGCCCGATGACAGGACATACACCACATTGACCCACAGGCTTATTGTTTCTAACATGACTGCAGATTATCTGGGAAGGGCTATTTCATCACCCACCACTGACCTTTACCCAGATTATGTCAAGAGAGTCCCCGTGCTCTTTTCCACACATTGTTACAAAGTGAAGAAATAACAACTTTCCCTTTGGCCGAAATCCGCTTACGGCCGAATGAATAAAGCCTGGCTTGAATAAATCCCAAAGCCGATGGAAAGTTACCCTACGGTTTGAAGGTTGCGCTTGGAAAGGCGAGCAAAAATCACTCATCTCATTTACACAAGAGTCGTATCAACACACCCACTCATTACTCAGCAAAAACCTCTTATGTGGCCATAAAGGAAGGGATATCCTGTTTCCTCAAAGCAGAAGGCAGAAAGTCCCTGTCCAAACAGACCATTTAAAATTCTAATAGAAATGCCAGAGACCACTGTAAGCGCTCGAAAAGAACGGGAGATTTATATGGACGCCCTACAAAGCAACCTGTCCAACTCTGACACAGTGTCCCCTTTATTTGGTAAAATCCTAATTTAATGCACTGCAGTTCAAAAGGAATAAATTACGCTATTTTTCTCCTCTATTAGCTGATGGTCAAAGGCTAGGTCAACTATTTTATACAGTAGACAACATTGTCTGTGTTTTGGCTTCACGTAGGAAAGATTTCCTCATCTTGGGCGTGTCGCACGCAGGCGGATGAACCCAAGGTGTGAGAACTCCAAACCTCACCCTTTCGAAACGACGGTGATTTATTTCCACTTAAACATACAGCTGCATAGGACGACCAGAAAAGCCAGCGTTGTCAACCGCATTTAGCCGTTTTTGGTACTGCGGTTATGTCGGACAATTTATGGCAGCTAGCATTCGGAAATAATTAAGCCAGACGTCTACCGCAACTATTATCCGGCTCATCAAATACTGCTAGAAATGAATAAATAGAACATAAAAAAGAGAGAGTTCATCTAAAAATGTTATCATTTACTCACCCACATGTTGTTACAAACCCAAATGACTTTATGTTTCTTCCGTGGAAAACAAAGGGCAGATTGTTGTCGACTCTCAGACAATCGTCACCTTTCATTGCAGCTTTTTTCCATACAGTGAAAGTAAATGCGATCTGAAGCTTTCAGACAGTCACACGGGCGAGCAAATAATAAACAGAACTACATTTCAGGATGAACTATCCCTTAAAATACTACAAGAAGCGAATTAAGGAAATATCTGGCAACAGTGGCACAAACTGTTGTTCTTTTGTCCGTAGTCTATGGGACGCAGCTGAGAGCGCTGTGGCCTTTCTTCCACGCCGCAGGATAATGTAGTCAGTTTTCCCCACCATTAGTGTCTAATGTGCACCCCAAAGGGCCTCTAGCAGTTGCCAAACCGAAGCAGCATACTTGTTCACCCTGGTAACTGAAAGGGTAATAAAATTCCCCCCGAGAATTACACTGCCACTGGCTACTACTAAACACCCACCACATGTGCTGGCACCAACGCAGAGCCAATTAGAGACCTTCAGACTTGATTGCATTTTCAGTCTTTGCTGTCTAGTAGGGGCCGTGCATTTCCACTTAAGCAAAAGCCAAATTTGCACACGTTTCATGGCCCACTGAAATTTTTAGTTAGCATTGGCAACTTACAGACATTCCCTTCTGCTAAGCTAGCTACTCTCGTACACAGTATTCCCTGACATCTTTGTTTCGCTACACGAACGTATTCATTGTCTGTCTGTCTTCCTGGCGTAAAAGAGTTCAAGGTTATTTCATAAGCTGTAGATGTAGATTCAAGGACAATGGCCATCAACACCCACCATCTCCATCTGCTGAATCCATCACTTAACTTTGATTAAAACCTAAACCATGTGAAAGCACTTCTAAAATTGGCTTCTGGAAGATATGATTTGGGTTTAGACCACAATGCACCATGCTTAACCTTCGGCCTTGATGAAAATCTGCCTCTGTGAAAGTTTACTAATTTGTGCTACTGAAAAAGAGCTGAATACAAAAGCGAGACGCCAAGTAGGACCAAAAAAGTCTGTGGACGTGAAGGTGGTAAGGGTATAATGGTACATGTATTTGTACCCAACTGTTTTGGTACAGGATGTCCGGTTCGGTGCACGTGTAAGCTAACTGAATGCGATCTTTAACAGTAGTTAAAGGAATAGTCTACCCTTTTGCCATATTAAACTATATTATCACCTCAACCTAGACGAATTAATACATACCTATCTTTTTTCTATGTGTTAGCATTTAGCCTAGCCCCATTCCTTCCTATGGTACCAAAAAAGAGTTTTATTTTGTGGCACCATACTTACTGGTATAACTCCTCATGTAACAGTCTTTAAATAGGGAAAACACGGAAGTGTTTGGTGGCTTCCCTGTTTGGTACCATAGGAATGAATGGGTCTAGGCTAAATGCTAACACATTCAGGACGCGCTGTACAGTGCACACATTGAAAAAGATAGATATGTATTAATTTGTTGAAGTAATAACATAGTTTAATGGGCAAAAGGGTAGACTATTCCTTTAACAGTAGGCTTGATTTACATGTGTAACATCATTCAAATCCGAAATCACACACGAACATATTAAGGGCCTGTTTACACGAGAACGGTCGAGGATGAAAACGTAAAAATATTTTATCGGATGTGCCTTTCGTTTAAGGCAACAGGGGCTTAAAAACGCAAAAAAGTGAAACCATCCTCCAGAGTGGAAATCTTAAAAACTAGGTACCGTCGCGTTCCTGTCTAAAGGGTAAAAACGCAAAAGTCTGCTCATGGCGGTTCTCGTCGCGTACGCGTTTACGTCACAGGCATGCGCCAGGTCAGGACAATAACAAACAAAATGTCGAATTATTTCTATACGTCAGACCTTCAGGTTGCCATAGCAGCTCTGATAAATATACAAGAGTCTTTTCAGCACTTGTACGAAATATTCACAGCTAGTATTACTTATCAGAGAAGGCGCATTAATAGCCTCCATCAAATTGTTGATGCGCCAATTCGTCAGAGGCAAACCAGACGGCTTTGGACGAGACCTGGGAGAACAAGGAAGGTGGTTGTACGCAGGCATGTTGTTGTGTGTGTCAGTGCTTCACATTGCCACCTAGCTGCCTGGAGTGCATACTACAATGAATATCACACACTTTTGCGTCACCATATGCATGCAGATTTCCCCCTCAAAACGCGCTCATATAAATGGGGAATAAAAAGTGATAACGCAATGCCACTTTTGAGTTTTCTTTTCAGATCGTTTCCGTGTAAATGTAGCCTGAGTGGCGGAAAGCAAGTTTGTGTAGCAAAACCGCTAAAGGCGAACACATTTTTCAGTCCTCTGCGCTAGTTTTCTACTGCTTTTCTATGTAAACATACACAAGACCGACGTGTTTGACTTTTAAAATCTCTTTTAAATATGAAGACTTTTTTTCTATATGCGAAATGTTGATGTTTACCAATTTTGATAATAAACGGCAAATAATTTTACGTTTTGCATTTCTTCCCCCTAAATGTACCCAAACCTTAAAAACCGAGGTAAACAGTGAATTTTGTGTACCATTACACCCCTAAAATGTGGTGTGTCCATGGGTATTCAAAATGTTATAGGTTCAAATCCCTAGGTTGACCTAAATTACAATCACTTTGGCATTGAGCAAGGCAGGTTGCATCACAGATTATTTTACAGAATAGTATGAGATATTACATTTCCTAAGAAGTCATATAATCTTATGTTTATTATTTTAGAAGCTTCCAAATTAATTCATGGCAACAAACAGGGCAATGATCCCAAATTTAGACTCAGCAAAAGCCACACAGAAGTTTTTGTAAATAGAGTGCTTTGGAACAGATATCCAAAGCCATTACAGGATATCTAAACTGGCACCTTTCCACCAAGTGGCAAGATCAAAGTCTACTTAGGCTTACCTGCTTAGCAAGCACAGCAAGGAACCTTTATGAACACAAGTCAAACAGAACATCAAGAAAGAAAAACACTTCAAAAGGCAGACATTTAGGTTATCTTCATTAAGGAATGTCACCCTGGCTCTTTCGTCAGGTGTGTGTTGCAACAGGACACCTTGGGTCGAGGCAACAACACTACAGAAACCTGCAGATTAACGGACATCAATTTTAACTTTGCTTGTTCTTTCTTTTGCAATGCTTGACAAGGCACTGGAGTGCCAAGCAAAGACTGTTATATGAAAAACATGAGATCAGAGAGTTGTCTGAACTTTATCCAGGAGAAACTGACAAATTTAAACTGCTACACTGGGCTTTTGTTCCACTACACTGGGCAGTGTCGGGATTGGCCTCCCAGTCCTCCTCATTTATTTGATGCACACAAACCCTGAGGCTTACATTCACACTGACCGCTTCTACAGGCTTGTACAATACAAGTAATGGGTCACACATCACTTAATAAAGAGGCCAACACTAGTACTAAAAGCATGATATTACCAGATAAGGTTGCACGATATTGGAAAAATTTCGCTTGGCTGTACGATATGCGGTACAATAATGAAGTGTAATGAATACAATTAAAAGTTTGTTAAATCTATTAAAATAATAATAATAACATTTTAAAACTGAAAAAAAACAACATACATGATTCTTTACTGATGAATGTAACTTTTTGAAGTATTAAAAATATTTAGTTATTCACGCGATTTCGGTATATCTTGCAGCCCTTTTACCAGATCACAAGACAAACAAACTGCAGGTTTCTTTATAATAAAGTCTGATCGTATTGAAATCGAATTTAAAGGTAGGGTAACAGATTTGATCCTGAAACATTTTTTGTTATGCTGGTTAAAAGTCTCCTTACATCCTGATAGCAATCACTGTGTTAAGTTGTTTAAATGTATTTGTAGAAATTTATGTCATCTGTGAAAGGCGTAGGACCAAAAAATGTTCAACAAATCATAGATTTCGGTCCGAACGGATGTTTCCATTTTTGTCCCTCATACGTAAGCATAATTTGAATGCCCACCGCGCAGCGAGTCCACGCAGACACCATACGTCATCGGCGCGTTCACGTGCGCTCACCTCCTGTCTGTAAACAGTGAGAACAGCAAACTTTTCTGCTAAATTGACAACCTACACAGGAGGCACAAAACTAAAGGCATCTTTTATAACAACAACAGCAAAAACTGCCTGGATCAGCAAGAGCAAAAACCCAAATGAGCATCGGTAACTTTACTGCTTTACCACGAGATGCAAACAGCTGCAGGACGCAAAGGGTCTGAAAGAGTCGTTGCACAGTTTATTTTGGTAAGGTAGGTACGCGATATGTTTGTATTGAGATGGATTCAGATATTCTACTTTGATGAAACATTGTGTTGCTTATGAAATTTGTGTTCGTTTACGGATTAGCGTAACGATATAGTTACTACGTCTACACAACCGAACGTGTGCTTAAACTAATTCTGATGTAAACCAGTTGTTTGGTTATTTTGGCAGTGTTATTCGACTTTGTACTGCAAAGTTGTCTCACTGCTGAATGAGACATGAGATGTGACCGTCTGATCTGTGCGTGTTCATGTGTTTTGGAAGAGGCGTGACTTTGGATGGCGGTTTGACTTGAGGGTGGGATCGGGATTTCATTGCTAGGCGGCTACCGTTAGCATTTTACAAAATGTGTTACCCTATAATGATAAAGGTTTAAGGGTGGAATCATTATCATCAGACAAGTTTGGTTCATTCGCTCTTAAAATAAATGGTACAAAAGCTGTCACTGGGATGATATCCTTTAAAATGTTCATTTAACTTTGAATAAAATGTTGCCAGTAAATAACATAAATTTAAATCTACAATAAGTTACCAGCAACCAGCTGCAAGTAACACTGTAATTTCTACTGATTTTTTACAGTCATTTACCAATTCTCACTATTATAATTATAATCTCATATACTATACAGGGACTCATTACTGTAAACTCACTAGTAAACAATTACTCTAATTAAACAGTAATGTGGCATATACATATTTAAATTATACATAATATAAAAATTCATAAAGAAAAAAAAACAATTTTCGTAGAAAGCACAAAGGTCTTTTGGGGGGGTGGGTTTGGGGTCCACCTAGATGTAATCTTAAAGGGGTCATGGTGTAAAATTTTACTTTTCCCCATGTTTTAGTGCTATAATTGGGTCCCAAGTGCTTAGAAAACATGAAAAATATCAACCCAGTAACTTTGTTTGGGTAAGCCATTTTCTGCAAGCATGTGAAAAATTATTTTTTCGCCTGTTTTTTGAGGTAGGTAGGTAGCAAGGTCAATTGCAGTAATACTTAATCTGCACTATCCAACCATGACACTGCCATTTAGTGCAGAGAGAACAAGATAATAAAAATAATTGACAGCACAATTGAGTTTCAATTGTGCAAACCACCATCATTGTGATCAGTGTTTGCATCTCATACGCTCATTTGCATTTTAAAAGGACACACCCAAAAACGGCACACTTTTACACAGACCTATACAGTAGCAATTTTAACATGCTATAATTAATTATCTGTGGGGTATTTTGAGCTAAAACTTCACATATGCATTCTGGGGACACCAAATACTTATCATATCTCACAATATGACCCCTTTAACAGGTTTGTAATAATCACCTAAACTATGGCAAACAAGCCTAAATAAGAGTATTACTTCAGACATTACGACTAACATTATTCACAAAAGAACGCTTTAAGTATTGTTAATACTACTCTTTTCTATACAGTGAAAATGAATGGGGGCTGAGGCTGTCTGTCACTAACTTTATGCCTTAAGTTCTGTTTCACAGAAGTATGAATTGGTTTGAAACAACATAAAGACAAGTAAATGACAGATTTTTGTTTCGGTTGAACTATACAGTATGCCACCGAGCAGGTATGCTTCTTCTGTGGCATTTACTAGAGGCCCTTTGAGGTGCACATAACAGTGGGAAAAACTGTCTACATTATTCTGCGGCGTGAAAAAAAAGGCTGCGGAGCTTTCAGCTGCATCCCATAACGAACAAAAGAACAACAGTTTGTGTCACCGCTGCCAGACCTTTTTTTAATTCACTTCTTGTAGTATTTCAAGAGATAGTTTATCCTGAAATGTACTTCTTACATTATCAGCTAAGCCTCCGAACCTGTGTGACTTTCTGAAAGTCTCAGTCACCATTCACTTCCACTGGAAAAAAGCTGCAATGAAAGCAAATGGAATCACATAAACCACCCTAAAGTTACTCAAACAGGCCAAAATAAGTTTTTCACCCAATACAACTTACATTTTTTACAACAGGGTGGTTTAAGGATGTTAACTGGGTGATTCTCACGAAATTAGACTCATGAGGTGTCATGAAACATTTTAATAAAAAAGTAAATGCTATCAAAATAAGAAGCATCCAGTTACAAACATCTCTTTGCGTACTATTTTGCACATGATTTCAAATGACATCATAAAAACCAATTTTGTTGTTTTTCTACATTTAAAGGGAAATTTTTCATTACCGCAATGTGTCCATGACTGGATTTGAGTTCTTTGACATGGAAATATTTATAATTAAAAAATCTAAAAAAAAAAAGCTTCAGTGCATGTTATACTATAAACATTTACAGTAAAGAAACATGTGATATTTGGTCATTATTGGTAAATGTAAAGACAATAATAAGGAATAAAAATGTGTCCAAGAAAACATTTCTCATCCTCTGCAACAATTTTCAATCATTCTTTAAGCCCTCAAGGAACTAACATTTTCCAAAAAAAAAATAGTTGGAAGTGACATAATTGACTGTGACACTCAAGATGGCTACCAGGTAAGCAGTTCTTATTTTTTCTCTCCAGATAAAAGTTAAAATTTTGTTTGTAGTACCTGGACAACTTTTTAGTTCTCATTACAGAAACATGAGTTTGTAAATGCATATATTTAATGTAATATCATGTTGCGGTAATGATAATTTTTGATAATGATCTAAAATTTAAATAATTCTAAAGGAAGGTGTGAATCTTCACTGGTTCCTCGATTCGATTCGATTCCGATTATTAAGTTAACAATTCGATCCAATTCGATGTTACGATGCATCATGATGCATCACGATGCATTGCATCCTTTTTTTATTACTGCACATTGCTACATTTATATTGATGAATGTAAGAAGTCAGATACAGTATGTGAACTCCTTTTTATTTTGTTTTCTTCAAGAAGTATACTAAAGTATACTACTTAATAGGAAACAAGACAAACTTGGTCTGACAAACAATAGCAGCATTTAAAACTAAAACATTAGGAAAAACTAAAAGTGCATAAAACTGTCAATTAAAGCATTATCAACACTTGCATCCTTTAGCAGCTCAGGGTCAAAACGGTTAACGTGGTTTCTGTTGTAATGATACATCGTTTGATGCTAAGCTAGGGCACATCATCAGTGATGTTCCTGATCTCATTGGGTGTTTCGGGTCTTTCGAAACATCAGACACCCTCCTTCAGGTGACCCAGCTGAGGTTGATCAAGCCTCAGCTTGTGCCCTAGCAGCGTTTGTCCACGGATCTGCTCTTTTGATCCAGAGCCACCTCGAAGCCTTCTCTGCAGCCTCTGTACTATTGCAGATAGCCCTTCTTCTTCTCTCACCCGTGATGCCGAGTGCGGTGTAGGCCCTGTAGAGGGACTGCCCTGCAAAGCCTCTGCACCCCACCTCCACAGGTAAGCACCTTGCCTTCCAGCCCTGGTTATGACAGTCGTTTACGAGGCATTCATATTTTGCCCTCTTTCGCTCAAAAGCTTCCTCCATTCGATCTTCCCATGGCACAGTGAGCTCCAACATGACCAGGTTCTTTGTTGCCTCAGATACCAAGACAATGTCAGGTCTCAAGGAGGTATTGACGACATGCTGGGGGAACTTAAGTTGTTTGCACAAGTCCACTTTCATCTGCCAGTCCTGTGCAGTGTTCAGAAGCCCTGATGTTACCCTGGCAGATCTTTCTGGTTTCTCTCCAGCCCTGATGAAGCTGATGGTTAGCTTGGAGTGCTTTGACTTCCCGCGGTTGTTAATAGTAGCCTGGATGCTCTCTGCAATTGTTTTGAGCACCTGGTCATGCCTCCAGCGGTACCGGCCTTCCCCCAAAGCTCTTGGGCAGCAACTCAAGATATGCTCAAGAGTTCCCTTTCTTTGGCACAAGACACATCCTGGTGTATCGATTAGACCCCAGGTGTACAGATTTGATGGGCTGGGGAGGACGTCGTAGACTGCCTGCACCAGGAACTTGATGCGGTGTGGCTCTGACCGCCAAAGTTCAGTCCAAGTGATCTTTCTCTCCACAGCTTGTTCCCATCTAGTCCAGGCACCCTGACGTGCCATTCCCACAGCTTTGCTGGACCTTTCCTCCTCCACCGCAGCCCTCACCTCACCTTGAACTAGCTGTCTCCGCTCCTTTCCTCGAGCCTTGTCCAACCGGGGCACTTGAAAGGTTCCTAGCCCAGCCCTTCCTCTGGCCACTGCTCCCACCAGAACACCATGGCGCAGCCGTGACTCTGCCTGGTCTACTGCTGCCTCTGCCCTCCATTTCCTGCCAGTCTTGACCACTACACCTGCCCCAGAGACTTTAGGGTCCCTAACATACATACTGCAGCACCTCTCTTGCGCGCAAGACCTTGAACTCCTCTTCGATGGATTTTAGAGGGAGCTGCAGCTTGCAGGTGTTTCCGTAAAGGGCTCCTCGGGAGTCCCAGCCATCTCCTTAGGAAGCGACTGACTCTCCTTTCCAGATCTGAGATGGTGGTAATCGGAAACTCATACAGGAGGAGAGGCCACAGTATCCTTGGTAGAATCCCATGTTGGTATACCCATGCCTTAAACTTTCCAGGGAGCCCAGTTTTGTCCACGCTCTTCAGCCACCTCTCCAACTCCTCACAGGTGTTTCTGATGGATGTTGTATCCCTGAGGCTACTGTCGAAAGTCTTTCCCAGGCTTTTAACTGGTTTTTCAGACAGGGTTGGGATTTGAGTTCCCGATATGGTAAAATGAAACTTCTCCACCACCCTGCCCTTCTTCAGCACTAAGGATCTTGATTTAGCTGGCTTGAATGACATCCTGGCCCATTCAATCAGCCTCTCCAGCCCCTTAAGGATCCATCTGGCTCCAGGCACTGACTCCGTTGTAACTCTTAAATTAGTTGTATTGCCTACATATTTTATTTGTGCATGGCAGGCTTTACACACAGCGTGTGTCTTGTCCAGTTCGTGCTTACCAGCATGTTCATAGAAGCCGAAATGAGCCCAGACATTGGCTTTAAAGATACCTGGTGCATTTTTTATCAGTCGTGTCTCACAACCCTCCGCCATTTTTTCTACCACCACATACCTGTACGCGACGAATGACGTCTGCAGGCTATAATCGATTATTGGTTATTACTGCATCGATGCAGAATCGTCCACCTCCGCATCGCGATGCATCGCACAATCGATTAATTGTGATACCCCTATTATTCTTATATGGGCAAAAAAAATGCCTTCAAGAGCTTTTAAAAAAAATCTGATGCTGGACACCTTCGAAAATCACCCTACTGTTTTTAATGCAATGAAATTAAATGGGGACTGAGGCTATTTGTCAATAACTTTTTGAACAAATTGGTTTATACCAACGTAAGAATGAGTAAATGATTGACATTTAAAGTGAACTACTTATTAAAAATACCAAACTGAGGAAAAACATTATTTTACTGTAATAATACAGTACGGCACATATTACAGTAAAATAATTATAAACAGATCTTTCACTTTTGCCATACATAACATGTTTTGGGTGTTACTTGTATACTTTACAATTACAAATTCTAATCATATTATGAGATCAGAAACAGACAAACAGACTACAGCTCTTCTCTCGCTTTCAATTTGTATGCACTGCAAAAGTAAATACACTACGAATACCGCAAACAGACATTTTTCCAGTTTCAAACAGATTTCATCATACGTCACACACACAAGAGGGCCAGAAACTATGAATAAACAACACTTAAAATAACTTGTTAGAAATAAAACCACATTAACTCAAAAGTAGCCCAGAGGAGGGTGGAGGCTTCCGTCTGGTATCGATTGCACTCCGAAAGAAGTCCCTGTATCGCGTCTTGGCATTTCTTTGGCGTTCTCTCCAACTGAGATAGATGTCTCAATGTGACCCCACCTCTGTAATTAAAGACGTCTCCCACATGCCTGATGTTTGCTTCTCTACCGGCCTATCCAATTAGCCAAAACATAAACTCTTGTTGCTGTGCAAGGCTATGCACAAACCCACACCCTTCACGGAAACTGGTATGAACCCTTTTTCGGGTTCACATACAAACTAAGGCATAAGGGACATTATTTGGTAGGGAAGCCTCAGAAGAACAGAGACACAAGAAACACAGGCAGGAATTCTGGGTTATGCTGGCAGGATTTGGCTTTTTGCCCAGCATGTTAAGTACTGGAGGTGTGACTAAACCACGCTGAACAGTGAACGCTCTCGGCGGTGCAACAAATAAATAAGGCCGAGCTGCCATGGATGAGAACAGCAAGCAGCCGCAGATATGATGGAATGCGGCAATAATTTTCAATGTGAACAAACCTGCATTACATCCATGAACGAGCAGCAATTTTAGTCGGATCAGAGACTCCTGCATTAATACTTATGATGTCACTACAAGTCTGTGCTTGTGAGCTTGATCATGTAAGAAGGCTATAACTACTCATTACTGTGATCATTTAAAATGCTCAAGTGCATTGCGTGCAGACATTACCAACAGATGCAATAATTATTCTACTCGGTGCATAAATTATAATGAAAGAGAAAATAATATCATTCCATAGACCTCCGGGTGATAATATATCATTTCATCCAGACCCTTTCATAATCCAAAAACATCAACAATGAGGCACTGCAAGAATCATTTGAAATCCAAGAACAGAATCTCATATATCTTCAAATGTCTCTTATAAAGCCGTGGCATATCATGTTCAAGATCCCATGAGGTTTCTTTTCCTGTCTTGACTCATTTCCTCTTAAAACAGGACGTTTGGGATGGACATACCCTATCTGAAGGGCTTGTCCCTCTTCTAAATAGCCAATAGGCTTTAGTTACAGGAAAGCCATCATCTATAATTTGCTATTGGTATGTAAGTGATGTAAAAGAGGTATTCCCATTCCATAGAGCTTTTTCAGGCCAATGACCCCTTAATGGATAGAGGGGAGGAACAGGGACCCCCAGTATATGTATCAAATTAAGGCTGTATTTATAACACATACTGTACTTTGTAAAAAAAATAGTATTTGGTGTACTACATAACATTTTAATTTAACTGAATAGATTTTATCATGAGAGCATTATTCTTTTCATTCATTGTATTATTAATATATTAACTTTATTGTCCCATCCAAAAATGTTTTTATTTTGGATTCAAACATTATTTGGAGGACCCCCAGTGATCCCACTATGGACCCCAAGGGTCCCTAAATCCCCTGACGATTATCCATGCCATTTCAATGGACAACAATTTGGATATGCCTTTAAGTGCAAGAGTCACAATAGCTACGTTTACATGCAACCCAATTATCCATTTGTAATCATATTTATGGCTGAGATGCTGTGCGTTGGGTGGCGTTGCCAAATCCTCAGACTTTTTTTATCTGCGGGGGATGAAAGGATTTTGTTCATTAGTTATTGGTATTTGAGCTGTGAATATTTATTGGGATGCTTATTGGGTGATTCTCGCGAAATAAGACTTATGAGGTGTCATGAAACATTTTGATAAAAAAGTAAATGCTATCAAAATAAGAAGCATACAGTTACAAACATCTCTTCATGTACTATTTTGCACATGATTTCAAATGACATCATATAAACCAATTTTGTCGTTTTTTCCACATTTAAGGGGAAAATTTTCATTACCGCAACGTGTCCATGACTGGATTTGGGTTCTTTGACATGGAAATATTTATAATTAAAAAATCTAAAAAATAAAAAGCTTCAGTGCATGTTATCCTATCAACATTACAGTAAAGAAACATGTGGTATTTGGTAGGGACGCACCGATACCGATACTGGTATCGGCCTCGATACCATATTTTCTGAAGTACTCGTTAAAAGTCCCCCGATACGGGGGATCGATACCACGGTCTGAGAAATGTCTATGTTTGAGCGGTGTGTAAGGGGTTAATCCCTCCTGTTGTCCAAAGAGGCAGAGTTTACAACAAACTGAAAAAAATACTTGAGTTGCACTGTCACTGCTTAATTTTTTATAATTATTTATTGTGTAATATGTTGCATACAACATGCTTTACATTTTAAATGAATGTTCTTAATTCCAAACTAGTCCCTTGTTTTTTTGTTAAGTTATATGACTAAAGAAAATCGGCAAGTACTGAAATGCAAGTACTCGTACTCGTATTCCAAAAAAGTGGTATTGGTGCATACCTAGTATTTGGTGATCATTGGTAAATGTAAAGACAATAATAAGGAATATAATGTGTCCAAAACCAATTTTCTCATCCTCCACAACAAATTTCAATCATTGTTTAAGCCCTCAAGAAACTAACATTTTCACAAAAATTGTTGGAAGGGACATAATTGACTGTGACACTCAAGATGGCTACCAGGTAAGCAGTTCTTATTTTTTCTCTCCATATAAAAGTTACAATTTTGTTTGTCATAGTCCCTAGACAACTTTTTAGTTCTCATTACCAAAACATGAGTTTGTAAAAGGCATATATTTAATGTAATATCATGTTGCGGTAATGATATTTTTTATAATGATAATCTAAAAAATGTAAGTAATTCTATAGGAAATATTTTTAAATCCTCTAAAAAATAATAGCTATACTAAGTTCAGACCTTAATCTTATATGTGCAAAAAAATTGGCTTCAAGGGCTTTTTAAAAATTCTGATGCTGGACACCTTCTAAGTCTGGATTTCATGAGAATCACCCTTTTGGGCTGGTTTTGAATGTCCATGGGGATGGTTTTGATACGCAAAGCTGGCAACCCTGACTGTGCGCTTGCGCAGACATTCAGTTCAGATTATATAGAATGTACATGTAAACAAACATTTTAATCAGATTGCAATGTTTAGGATGCTGTAACCTTCAATCAGATTAAATTCAGTCGGATTTAGTTCATGTAAACATTGCCATTGTTTCTGGAAGAGGGAAATGTTTAATCTGTATGTTATATGTTAATCCTGTGTACTTGTATAAGCAAACTTTGATAGCATCAAAGGCAGCAGACAAAAACTAAAACAAAAGATACAAAACTCCACTGATTATCTGGCCCTTGAGGCGAAATGTTGAATAAATGCTTCCTTGTAAGTCACTTTAGATAAAAGCATTTGCTAAATGAATATATGTAAAATCAATATTTTGTAAGCTTTTATTTTTAAAGAGTACCATCACACCAACATCAAAAGCATCAGTGTCAACTTTAGTAAGAAAAATACAACATATAAGCAAACACAACTATTCAAATTCTATCAATCTGTTTTCATTTTCTTGGTTATCAACGATGACTAAACTGTATTGCACTTCATTTGCATATTTATGAGCAACACGTTTTACATAATTTTATCTGTGGCCTACTTAGAGCATCACCTTCAAACAACATTTCATTACCAAAACATCTCACAGCAAAAGCAAGCACTTTTTCCACATCGACGAACATTTCTAGCGGTGTTGCATGAAAAAAACTACTGCTTGGGTCTGCATGAAAAAACAGACCCTCTTTACATGGTTAATGAATAACTTTTTGTCCTTCCAAAGGTGTGACAAAACGTTTCAGGCAAAACAGCGTCAGATACTGTCAAAACTGAAAACAAATGGATTTGATTTCATATGAAATAGTTTCATATGACAACATTGTATTAAACTGTCACGAGATGGAAAACAAACTATGTAGAAACAGTAAATAAAGTACATGTAACTTCACCAAAACAACGAAATGTGTTTCAATGCGAATATATTCCAATACAATTATGTTTCAATACGTTGTTTGCGATTAAACGACAAACAAACGTGTCTTATAAATAAGAAGAAAACCTGATGCACGGATTTTGAAGGTAACGTTATCTCAAATGACCCACCCAAGCCAAACCGCTTTAAAAAAATAAAGTATAAACGCGGTTTAATTTGCGTCTATTCGTTTTCTCTACGTGACTTCGAGCTGTCAGTACGCGATAAGATTGAAAACTTACCTTGTAAACAGTCCCATCTTCCCCGCAGACCCTCTGTGCTCGTGTGCGGTCTCATTCCCCTTTAAAACAATACAGCGCGAGCAGACAGGACTGGGTGATGTCATCTCTTTAGGCTGTAGACTTGACGTGAGTGCGCATGCGCGAACTTTGAAAGCGCAGGGACGTCTGGGAAATGTAGTGCTGCTGAGACGAACGCTGAGGAAAAACGCAATGGAATCTTTTTTTTATGTTTTGAACAAGAAATACAAAAAATAATTTATAACTAGAAGAATTACAAAAGAATTAGAGATCACACTCAATTTACATACATATTTTGTACATATTAAAAAAATTATAATAAATAAATAAATCAAAATACAACAAATCAAAATACTCTAATAAGGTACATAAATATCTTGCTTTGGGACTTTTCCTCCCTTTAAACGTCTCCAAATATATTACAAATTCTTTAAAAACCACAAAACATGGGGGAGTTTTACAAAATTTACATTTATGACTGTAAAATTTTAACAGCATCATCAAATTATTTACAAAATAAGATATCTTTTTATGCTTAATTAACAAGCCAAGCTTGACAATTTTCCATGATAAGTTCAGTCTTACAGGTAATCTTCCCCAACATTAAATCTTACTCTCATAAAATTATTTTGCAGGATAAATGTGATTCATAATTGTAAAGTGCACCTCTTTACATTAAGGGTTGAAAGGACATGTAAAAAAAATAGTTCTAATTTTAGACACTTATTTTTAATCAAAATGACAAAATATATAAAATATTTTTACTAGTCCTGGAAAACAATGTTGCAAAAAGCAATGGGATCTCCTGTTGTTGCATTGTATAACACAGGGGTCTCCAACCTTTTTATGAGCAAGGGCTACCACAATGGATAAAACAATCTGGAGGGCTACTTTTTGATATAGTCTACTTAAAACTTTTTGTTTTACTTGTTTATTTTATTTTATTTGTTTATATGTTTTAGTATTGTTTAAAATTTTAACATACGTAAACCAAGCCAAGCTAATATAAAAAAATATGTAATGAATAAATAATACAGTTGAGACTATTAATAGAATGTGCTTTGGCGGGCACCTCACAGACTCTGTGCGGGCTACCTGGTGCCCGCGGGCACCACGTTGGTGACCCCTGGTATAACACATTATAACCCAAATTGTATTATTTTAAAGATAAACAATTTAAAAAGGACATTGTTAGGTTTAATGAGAAAAAAATATATAAATATATAAATATATATATTTCATGTTTTCTCAAAACATGTTTATTATTATGTTATTATGTTTTTATTGTGTATTATTGTGCTACTTAGCTGTATATTTTTAGTTATGATTATGAAGGCTTAAGTTAAAACAAACCAACTGCAGTTTGAAAGAAATTATTTGGAATGCATAAAAACAAGATTTTCAAACCCAACTCTTGTATAGACATTAATTAAACCGTTATAAACTATTTAAACACTTGTCAAATGTTGGTTTGGCCTGTTAATGTTATTGTTGGTCCGCTAGGACACCTGTGTAAACATTAAAGATATTGACTACCTACAGTTGTACAGTCAAGTGACCTTGGGACCAGTTGGTGTTGTAATGTGAGGTGTGGGGGGTCAAAATTAGGTACAGTAAAATAACAAAAAGCTTATGAATGTGAATAATTAAGTACTGATTGAATAATAACAATGAACTCTGTTTTGAATTCTTTTATTGTCTCTCACATTGAAAAATATGTATTGTAGCATGGTCACCAGAATGCAAGGTTTTATCATGAACTAGTATAAAATAACAACACATTAATGTTCCAATATATTTCATGAGGTGCAGGGTGTGCCATTCAACCTAAAAGTAATATGGGGCTGAGATCCATAGGATTTATTATTAAGGCAAATGCAGGCCACAGACAGACTTACAGAGGATTATGTGAATGATTGTACATGGTGGGCTGTCTGGTGGAATTACAGGCATGGCAACAGCTGGTGATGCAGATTGTGCCATGGCATGGGGCTACAATAACCCAGAATCAAATTTTCAAAACCACATTAGCACAAATATTGCTTGCACGCCCTCATAGGAGTTAATGTCAGGACTGGAGTTCTTAACTCATTCTTCATTGGTTTACTTTAGAGACCCATATTTTACAATGGACATAAAATAAAATGTCCTCAAAATTAAATACGGAAATGTATCTACCATAAGTAACCACAAATATGCATAAGTATTGAATGCTTGTTTTTAATGTGTCTCATGTGACCCATGGAAACCTATAGCTACACTGTAGTCGTTTTTTTCTTTTTTTTTTTTTTTTGCATAAAATCATCCAACATAAAGAACAAGTATATTATCTTTAATATTGAGTGAGTAATGTCAAAGATTGTTTGTGTCTTTTTTCTATTTTTACTTGCACAGGTTTTTTTTTGATATTTAGGACATGACACGCATGTCTACGTTGGTGTCTGTCTAATTTGGTTCCTGTTTCTGTCTTTAGTCGCTATCTTGCTTTCAGCTATTTTGGCAACGAATCTTTAGTATGAAAATGTACTGAGGCATGGCTTTAAACATGCCTTGTTCTGCTGGCAGTCTGTAAAGGCCTCTTCAGAAGCCAAAGCCTTTCACTTCAGTTTAAAGTCAGTGTACCTGACTGTAGCCGTCATGGTTGGAAGGAAAGTCTGTTTAATGTAAAGCGAGGACAGCACGAGAGACCGGGCAGGGAGCATTAGAGGTGTGTAAATATTTAAGCAGTCCAGGTCTGCATATCGTTACTCGAGCAGGAGCTCATGGAAATCTGTGGTAAGAACCTTCGCTCTCTATAAGCTGCTAAAAACAGACCTCTCTCTTTACCTATAAACCAGTCCCATTTTGAGATTCAATCCGAATTCTCTGTGAATTACATGACATATGCGTCTCTGACTCTTGAGCTGCAAATGCAGAATTTTCAGTTATCTTTAAAAAAGAACACATCAGAAATCCATTTGGTTCATAGGGCGCAAACATATATATATATATATATGGGTTAATGACATGTCCAGGGGCATTATTTAGGGCTACTTTGAATACTTGATACATTTATAAAATGTGTTCATTTATTCTATAAAACCTATATAGTTTAAATACATTTTCAGTATTTTTCAATAATAAATATTAATTTATGTTTTGGTATATCAAACTTGTAAAAAGGCTGCTGTACAAAGTGACAGTAAAGCATAAATTAATAGCTTGACGTGCCCACTTCCTTTTTTTTAATGGTGTTTAAATTATTTTGAAAAAAGGATTTAATTTTTAATTAATGCAACTTTTAAAACGTATTCCTGACTCAAAAATATGAATAATATTTATATAATATTAAAAAAATGCATTATATTTAATTTTTTAATCTTAAGCTCTTTTTTTAAGCTTGTATTGTCATTGACCCATATAAGACATCTATTGTACTTCAAGCACTAACTTTATATCATTATTTGTTTTTAATGTCTCTCATATGTGACCCATTTATAACCTATATAGTTTAAATACATTTTAAGTATTTTTCAATAATAAATATTAATTTATGTTTTGGTATATCAAACTTGTAAAAAGGCAGGTGGGGCAACTGTCTGTACAAAGTGACAGTAAAGCATAAATTAATGGACGTGCCCACTTCCTGTCGTTTGTTTAATGGTGGTTAAATTATTTTAAAAATGCATTTAAATTTAATTAATGCATCTTTTAAAACATATTCCTGACTCAAAAATATGCATTATATATATTTTTTTTAATCTAAAGCACGTTTTTTAAGCTTGTATTGTCATTGACCCATGTAAGACATCTATTGTACTTCAAGCACTAACTTCATCATTTTTAGTGCATTTAATGACTTAACTGTGGATTTTTATTTAATTGAAATCAACATACAAAGCACAGATACATTTTAATTTATTTTTCTTTATGTGAATTTTTTTATTACGGACCATAAAAAGAGCAAATTGGGTTTTCTGTGGGGATTGGGATCAATGTTATGTTTTTGATGCATTTAATAATGAGAGGCTTAATGCACAAAAGCTCAATGCAAAGTTGTTAACATCTGTGTAATCTTGCCATTTTATTTACTAAGAGTTCTTGGATGGGTCTCCAGTGCGCTCCCTTGCATTCATTTTTTCTAATGAGGAATAATCATAACTCCCCTAATTTTACCGGATTTTCACAAGGTTTGAGTTGTTATAAGCGGCAGTGATTTAGTTATGATACAGGACACGGTCACACATTGAAAAATACTGCTTTCATGCTAAAATACTTTGTATTATGCTCTTTAAGTATGGCATATTGACAGAGGCAGACATTACTTAAGTATTTTACTTTCTACATAAAAGTAAATTTTCAAGTATCTGTATTTTATCAGTGTTTTTCTTTGGAAAACGTATATTCCGAAGCATATTATCATAATTTTTACTCCACTACATTTCATAATTTCAAGTTTTTGGTTTATATTTAAGTACATTAAACATCTACTTTTTTAAATTTTGCTTAAAAAGTACTTTTTAAGAAAAGTAAAAGTACAAAATTGTTATGTAATTTTTACGTAATTAGGTATTTTATGTAATTAGGTACACTCTAAGAAAGGATGTGTTAATTTTAACACATTGTGTGTCATTTCGTGTAGAATGTGAGCTTAAATAAATGAAATGGACAACACAAGATGTGTTAAAACAACACAAAGTGTGTTATTCCAAAAATAACACAGAGATGTGTTAAGTTAAGGACAACACACTAGATGTGTTGTCCTTAACTAGACACAAGATGTGTTAATTTAACACATTCATTCTAAGAGTGTATTACATACATTTTAATATGAATGAATTGAGAATGAATTGGCTGTGAGAATTTTCATTCCAAATAGCGGCCGCGCTACCGAAGCGCCATCTAGTGGCTAAAAACGAATCAGAGTTTCCCCTCTTGTTCTTCTTCTATACTGTTTGCTACAGAGCTTTGACGACTCTGTCACAACAAAACCCTCCCGTTTTATAGCAACTTCCCATTGCCTCCTCATGCCTGTAACACTGGGAAACCTTCAAATGTGAAGAAAAAACTGCGAGAGATCATTAGAGAGAGAGAGAACCAGTTCCTGCTGAACATTGACATAATATTATAAATAATAAAGTAAAATAACCAAAATTATTGCTCAATCTTACTTAATACTTGTGAAATGTAATCCCATGTGATCTGGAATCAATACTGCGCCGGTTATTGCAACCGTAAGCTGCACAAAATACGGCCATAGTATGGCTTTCATTCCGTCAACTCCCATTGACTCTGGTGCTTGCGTCCCAGCCATAGACCGTAAAAAAATAGGTCCCAGCACGTCATGAGGTGTCTACGTATATTATTATGTCTATGGTTTATAAGTATTTTACGGTAGTCTCTGCCAAAACACGGCAGCGGAGAAGCGGTTGCTATAGTTACAAAATCTCACAGAGTAAACAATTCAACGCACGCAGCTCAACAGACGGCGGATTTGTGTACAATGAAACATCGCAAATAACAGACTGTAAAGTTCCGCATGTATAAAGACTCAAAGTAATTCAAACTGGAAACACGGACGATCAAACCGCTATTCTCCTAATAAAGGCGCATCACTTTTCTCTAAGGGGTTAAGGATTGGAGAGATCCCCCTTTAAGGCAATTTTTTTAATATAAACTCACGATCTTGATTCATACATAAATGCGATCTTCTTTATAAATGACGGTGATTATCTTGCATATAGTTCCCTGTATTCAGATGCTGCATTCACGTGTTCATGTTTTTACCTTTCTTTTACTGTCTGTATTTACATTACAATCCAGGATGCTATAGCAGTCAAACTTGCTCAAACTCACACAGTGTAAAACCAAACCATATTCATTCACCAATCAGATCCGAGCGTTTCTCCCTTCTCTCTTCCTCATTTGCTGCGTTCCGCTGTCACTCGCGTGACGTATTACAAAGCGGCAGACCTAAACACATCGGTTTACTTGGATTTTTGAAGCGACAATTTTCACACAAATGAGAGGAAAAACGAGCGCCATTGCGGAAAATGCTGGTGGCGAGGGAGAGAGAGACGATGCAAAAATATTTGTTTGGAAAAAGGCAAGGAAATATTTCTGGTCGTTTCTCAGTTGGAGGGCTGCGGCCTCCGGAGGTCGGATGTGCAGGCTGCATACGTCATCAAGCCTGGGTTATTAAGGTAAACTGAGCATTACATTCGCAAGTCATAAGCATACTGCAACAATTTAAGATTAACTAAGTATAATAGTCAACTTTGTAATTGTTAATATTCTGAAATAAGACAGTCTTGATGACGTATGCAGCTTAGAAATATGACATCCGGAGGCTGCAGCCTTCAGATTGAGAAATGGCTTCTGCCACGAGTTCCTCATCAGATAGTTGTAACATGACTGCGTTTCTCTCTGATGCCTCAAAATGTTGATCATTTAGCGTTTTAAAGGTTTAGTTTTTAGTTTAGTTTTAAGGTTGGCCAGTTCTTTTCCTTTGCGACAGTGCTGCGGAGCGTGTGGCCTCTAGGGGCGCTAAGCGTGAAAAATACATGTCTAGCGCCCCTTAGTGCCTTTAAAACTGTTATATTTCCTAATTAAACTAAGGCCTAGTCCTGGTTTAAGCTAATCCCCTTCTGGGAAACCATCCCTTAGACTTTCAACAAATACATGAACAAGTTTATACAAATAAAGTAGACTATTCTAAAGATTTACTATCATATAAACAAGTAATTTTGGATTAACAAACAAATAAATATTGAAACATTTGAGCCATAAGAATAATTCAAATGTATGTAGGCCTAATATGGTTATCAGCTGTGAATCTTGACATCAGAGGTGGACTTTACTTTGTTACATTTAGTTGAGCAAATATTTTTAGTAACTGGTACTTTTACAGTATATTTAAAGATGGATAATTTTACTTAAGTACAGTTCTAGTGAAAAAATTGTACTTTTATTCTGCTACTGTCAAATGGTAATGATTAATAAATATCAATATAGCCACCTGAGTCCCAGCAATTGATTTTTGTCCTCTGTAGTGAACATGAGTTTCAGACCTCTAAGTCAAGCAGAATTTGTTCAAACTATTTCAATCATACTGTTCGGCCATCCTATTGGGTCTTACATGGGGACACAAACTTTCTTTTCAAAATAACGACAGTTGCAATTTTCGCATTTTATGACAACAAGGGAACAAGTAATACTTTTCTGCAGATTATATATTTGATAATTATCTTTTTTTTTCAAAATGATAGTCTAGACTTAAAATTTAGCAGTATTTCGAAAATGTAGGCTACAAACATAAACTATATAGACATAATTTAGACATAATTGTGAGGCATCCTTCTTAAAAACAGGTTTTAATTCTTGAATAAAGCCCAGACCTCAACTCAGCTGAATACCTTTGAAACCTCAAAGGTTTTTAGCCAAACACTCATCACCTAAACCTATCAATGACTTGCACAGAGACGTACTGTATAATCATTTCGGAACTTAAAAATGCACTTCCAAAACTGTTGCAACAAAAATCAAAAAGACTCTTTGAAGTGGTATTATATGGTATAGCATTTATATTAGTTTTTAAAGAATTACTGGAATAGATAAACATGTTTATTAGAAGGAGGCGCCCCAATACTTTTGTCTAGTGTATTTACCACAGACAGTGTACAGCAAGCCCTAAAGTGTGCTTCTTTGTAGATGTGACAAATGAAAATGACCTGATCCATCATTTCCATCTCCAGTGAGCATCCCTCATCCAAGAGCAGCAGAGTTGTTGGCAACCTTCAGAAATCGACTGAAGACACATCACTTTCATTTACACCTGACCTTGCATTGCTACCCTTACTTTTTCTCTTATTCTGTTCTTTCATAATGTTTCCTTTATATAAAAAATAACCACGCCTCATGTACTGTGTTAGGTTGCCCGAGACAAGATTCAGAGCAATTATGTACTGCTGCCCTTTTGTTGATGTGATTGCTTCCACCTCATTTGTAAATCGCTTTGGATTAAACCATCTGCTAAATGTAAATGTACTTATTACTACCAGCCAAAGGTAATTAGTTACACTACTAGTTATATTACTTTCCTATTGCACCCCCCACCAAAAAAGTTTTGTGAGTCTGTGAATCCATGAAAGTTGCAGATAAATGAAGAGTACAACGGCCTCAAACTATTTGTTAAACAAGTTATGTAATGTAATAAAGCAGTAACATACATACCAAAATTTGCAACAGGCTCAAGCTGGTGCCAATTAAACATGTAACTAGTAGCAACTAGCCCTTTTTGGATGGTAACTGTAATGTATCTGTTTTTTAGTAAATCATTACACTACCAGTTACCAGGGAAAGTATTAAAGTAACTAGTTACTAGTTTCTGCCCAACACTGTAAACCTTAATCCATTTTCTACGTTTTAAACTTTGTGAATGGATTTGGGGAATGTTTAGCCCACACTAATAGCCACTAATATGAAAACAATACATGGTCACTATTTTCTTTCGGATGATAGCTAGGGTTTATTTTATAAGAATTATATAGTCTGAGAAAATTTTTACTGAATGTTAAAAATAAAAGAGTCTTACAGTTAACAACAACATGTAATTACAATACAAACATAACCTATAGAAAACACTTCATATACAGTAAAGACAGTACGAAATACTGCAATGATAATTAAAATTATGTTATATATGGCTAATATTTATGTGTTTATATGACAGGCCTAGCTTTGGGTCGAAGGACAATTTAATGGAGAATATGTTTATAGACCATTTTGCAAGATGTAAACAACACTGATCCAGAAGCACTTCCTGTTTAATTTTTATAACACTGAAGAAAATATTAATATTAATTGAATTAAAATGTAAAATAAATATTAACTAAAAAAAAAAAAATAAAACAAGAGGAAGTGTTTTTGGACCAGTGTTGTTTACATCTGGCAAAATGGTCTATAGTTTTTCTCTGTAATATATCTATCTTGAAGTCTATCTTGTGCTTATTATTTTTTAACACTGTTTTATACAAAATTCTGCCTTTGTTTTTTTTTTTTGTCTATTTATTGGGGTTAAAATTCAGTTTGACGTTTTAAACTATTTCTAAGGCGCACAAGGTGATGTCACAGTAGAGGTGACGCTATTGGAACTGTACACGCGTGTGTGATTATTTCGTCACTGTAAGAGGCTATATAAGACCGCACGAATTGCAGAAAATTTGTGGGTTTACAGTTAGGAGTTCTAGAGATTGAAGTTGAAGTCGGCGTGTTTTTGACTGTTTTTGGCTTGTTATTTGTGTGTTTTGGGTGTGTTATTTGTGTTTTGGGCGTGTGTTCTTCTGCGTGTTTTGGGTTGTGTTTGGCGTGTTTTGTTTTTAACGTGTTTAAGTTTGTTTTTTGTTATTTTTTATTTTTTTTAAATGATTTATAGGGGTCCAGAAAACCCCGCTGCGGTTAGCCGGCCATTCTTTGGCCGGCTAATCGCACGGGTTTTTTTGGCGCTCTACAGATTGGTCCTGTTTTTTTGGGGCTGCCCGGACCGTAGCGGTGAACCGGAGGAACCGGAGGTTCACCGCGGACAAAACAGCAGGCGTCCTCGGATGCCAGCTGTGGAGTCCGCGGGGATGCCGGTTCACCTTATTTCGGATTTCACCGCCATGGAGACCTGTAAGTAAACCCATTTCTTCTGTTATTAACTATAAAGTAAAATGAGATGTGTTTATTATATTTGTGTTAATCAGAGTTTGACATGAACTGTGTAAGTGAGTCAGTATCTGTAAAGTCGTTTAAAGTGTAAGAATCAATTATCATTTTTTGCTACTATACTAACTTAAAAAGTTAATTTAAAACCATGGGCAAGGCTTCATATGAAGACCCGCGATGTACCGCGTAATTAAACAGAATTTACAACGTACCTATTTGTAACAACAGAGAGTATAACCTTTACAGTACATAATACTTGTAGGTATAAGGGAACAATATGATACGTTTGGGGTAATAAGGTGGTAAAAATATGGAAAACTATAAATTATTTATATAAAGTATTTTACCCTTACAAAAAGTGCTGTGGTTGCGTCGGATGACCAGTAGTGGATGATTTTCCAATGGCATTCAGATTTCACTTAAATCATTATTTGTGTTATCAGCAATATAATCATTCATTACTAGTGGAAATGGGCTTTTTTAATTTAATAAGCTATTTGGTCATAATTGCTTCTAAATGTTTGGCTTTTGACTTTAAATTAATAACAATATTTATAGGGGTGGTTTTCCGGACAGGGATTAGCTTAAGCCAGGACTAGACCTTATTTAAATTGGGAAATATAACTAGTTTTAACAAACATACCTTACTAAAACATTACTTGTGTGCATTTTGAGGCAAAACAAAGGGCACTAATGTATTTTAAGATGTCACTACAAGATGTTTTCAGTTTGGACAGCTCTTACATTTATTTTAGTCAAGGACTAGTCTAATCCCTGTCTGGGAAACCGCTCCGTAATGTTTTATCTGACTTATTACCCAGATATACAAAGGAACAGTGTTCAGATACAAAATAAGAGTTTGTATGTTTAGCACTGTGCAAATGTGAAGCAACTGTCCATTAGGAAGTTCAAATGTGCTGCCAGTTGCTGTTTTTGTCCATAGTCTTTTCAGTAAATCTCATCATGAGTTTATACTAGGATACAGCATGTTGTATTTGTTATGCTTTGTCTATATGCTGCTATATAGTTTATTTTTCAAGAAATGCTAATAGATTTTTAACATAATTTCTCCCAAGTCACCAGCAGCTTGCTGAGTTTCCCAGAAGTGACGATAGACGCTCTGGGAGAGGATGAAGTTACGCTTGACTCCGTACTGCATGGAAGATTTACTGTTGGTGAGTGTTGCTTACTTGCTTTACCCTGATTGTATGTTTTAATGACTAAACTATGGATATGTTTGTTTGTAGGCATGTGCCATTTACCGGTTTCAAGGTATACAGAGGTTTTAAACAGTCAAACCACTAACATTTTCTGTAATAGGGTTTGCAATGTATGAGCTGGGTTTACACATGTAGTTAGTCATGTAATTTACATTTAATATATGTTTAATAAAATTATAAAAAATATATCCCGTCCAGTAAACTTTTTTGTTTGTAGACGTCTGAAAATAACACATTTTAGTGTTGCAATGGCAATATACCTTGAAGCCGTGGTATTTTTGCTTAAGGTTATCATACCGCAAAAATCTCATACCGGCCCATGCCTAGTTGTTTGAATTAATGTAATGACAAATGGTGTTTGTTTGAATAATGTCAAACGTCTTTAAGTTTCTCTCAATTGTTGCCATCAGGAAAGAGTGGACTGGCCTGGCTTGCTTGCGGGCCCCAGTTGGAGGTGGTCCATGCAGTTACTGGCGAGCGTGTCTCCGCTTACCGCTTCAGCGGGGTGTCCGAGGATCCGCCCACGGTGTTGGCCGTGCGGGATTTCTGTTGGCTAAAGCGAACAGGGCTTCTCGTGGGTCTGGAGGAAGGTGAAGGCAGTATGTTGTGCCTTTATGATCTTGGCATCTCCCGTGTTGTCAAGGCTGTGGTCATACCTGGCAAGGTAAGTGTGAACAGCTTTATTGTGTTTTATGGATGAGTTTCATGGATTGCTGTATTTTCTTGCCTTGATGTTTAAAATGCAGAGACTAGGGCTGTCGCGCAATTAATAGCACACAAAATAAAAGTTTGTTTTTGTGTTTTTTTGTGTACTGTATGTAGTAATTATGCATGTGTATATAACACACACATACAAGTGTTTCTTAAATATATACATAAATGTTTGTGTATTTATGTATACATAATAATTACAGTATACACGCATATATTAAGCAAACACAAACTTTTATTATTTGTTAATTTGTTTTTCATTGCATAGTACCCCACGGTTTGGGTCAGGTCAGCTCACCTCACTTTGGCTTAGTTAGCTTTTCCATCGAGTTTAGTAACAATTCGGAGTGGGAGGGATTATAAGCATGTTGTTAAATTTGAGCTGCCTACTGATGTGACATCATGTGAGAGCGTCGTTGTACATTCCCATGGATTCATTTATTTTTCAGTCCGCTACAAAATAAAAATTGCTTGCACATTGCGTTCATCACTACCTCTGCTTCACATGACAATTTCTGTACAAACACCCGTGGCGTCAGTCGACGCCCTCTGCTGAGCTTCATTTAAGTTGCATTTAACCATATATGCGGAAGTGCGTGTCGCGAATGTGCCGCCACAAACAAAAAGTCTGGTAAAAAACTGTTATGGTGTTCCTGATTCACAACCTGTGGATGTGTTCATCGCTAAAAGGGAGTTTAGGAACTTACAGCAAAGCACAGATGATAACAGGTTTACTCGAGACGGAGCAAGCATGCATGAGGGTAAAGCTAATCTTTTACATTATAGAAATGACACTGGTAGTGACAATTCTCTCAGACCAATAAGTGATTTACAGTGTTTTCGCGTCACGTTTTGGTATCAGCTTGGGTTGCTTGGAACCCCGACCGAGGTGGTACTAAAAAAGTATCTGGTACTACCTACTGCACCAAGTGGAAAAGCTCCCAAAAGTAAGCTGACCCAAACCAAACCGTGGGGTACTATGCAATGGAAAAGCGCCATTAGTGCTTTTAACCAAGAACCAGTGCTTAACTATTCCACACCGGTTGTTGCATAGAGACTACTGTGGATGATAAGGTGACCAAAAAGCTCACCATCTCCTTGTCTTAAACAGATAACAGCCATTGAGCCCTTGGTTAGCTATGGAGGGGCCAGTGCCAGCACACAGCATCTGCATCAGAGTCTACGTTGGTTCTTTGGAGTTGCTGCTGTGGTAACAGATGTCGGTCACGTTTTGCTGGTTGACCTCTGTCTGGATGACCTGTCTTGCAGGCAGAGTGAACTGGAAGCCTCAGGTGAGATTGTGACACATGGTGTTTTTTTTTTGCCTTAAAAAATATCCAAAGGCTTTATATTAAAATGATGTCACATCAGTAGGCAGCTCAAATTTATATTAACCTCAAATTACTTTTGTGTGTGCTTTGACACAGATTTGGAAGTGGTCTCTCCCTCTGAGATCTCACGCTTTAGAGAGGGTGCGATTCAGCAGGGCAGACACCTGTGCCTGCAGCTCAGCAGCCCCACAGATACAGGGGTAACAGCGCTGCAGTATATACAGCGGACCAACCAGCTTGCTGTAGGCTTTGCTGATGGCTACCTGCAGCTCTGGAACATGAAGACCCTCAAAAAAGAGTTAGTGAAACTTCAGAGTACTTTTAAAACCAGAATAATGAAGTCTCTTTCATTGTACTTTAAAGTAAACATGAACCTGTCCTCTTTTGCTCTCCAGATATCACTCACGGCTAGAGGGTGGCAGAGTGCCCGTCTACGCGTTCACGTTCCAGGAACCAGAGAATGATCCCCGAAACTGCTGCTATTTGTGGGCCGTGCAGTCAGCACAGGATCAGTAAGTTTGCTGTCTCTATGACCAAGGACACAACCATCCCATTCGATTTTTAGTGTGTACATTGCACCTTATGATTTGAAATTGTTGTTTCAGTGAGGGGGATGTGGTTAGCCTTCATTTATTACAGCTGGCCTTTGGAGAGAGAAAGTGTTTGGCCTCAGGGAAAATTATCTATGAGGTAAAATAAATAGACTAAGCAGTTCTGTAATATCCATTTTAAATATACAAACTTATGATATACAATGTTGTCGCTGATAATGATTCAAACTTTGATGCTCAGGGTCTAGAGTATTGTGATGAGCGATATAGTCAGGACCTGAATGGCACGGCGTTCCCACTCAGGGCTCAAACTACTAATACTCGTTTGATCGGCTGCCAGACTATAGAGAAGTTTCGTCACCATCCTGATCGCGATGACAGCATGAATGAAGGTTTGTTCACGTGGCTAGCCTTATTGTTTACGTGCAGTGTGCTTGATGTCAGGTCAACTTTACAAGTTTTTGTTTTTTCTTCAGCGGCATCTCCGGATACAAGCGTATCAATTTTTAGCTGGCAAGTCAAGCCTTACGGACAAAGCCAGCCATCTACCTTCATTGGTGTTTTTGATTAACAGATGGTATCATGCTCAGATGCCAGACTCACTAAGGTAAGAGGACATGTGACCAAAGCTTCAAAACAGTAATAAACTTCCATAAGGCCTACGTGTTTGTGCATATGTAAATCGTGCTCTGTATGTTATGATTTCTGATGTTTTTCTCTTGTTTCTTGCTCAGAACGGGTACATCTTTGAGAAATTGTCCTTATCTGGCAGTGTGGTCTCTTGACTCTGTGGTAGAGATGACTGCTTCCTGTCCTCTGATGGACCTTATTGTTCATGAACGCAGTCTAAGTAGGGGCCTGCCTTACACCTGCCCCCCACCAGAGCAGTTCTTTAATCCCACAACCTACAACTTCGGCAAGACACAGATTCATTTTTTATTATAATTTATGGAATGTGTACTGGCTTTATAAATGTCTAATAACACTTGTTGTTTTTTTCTAGATGGAAGTTGTTTGCTTAATACTGGAATTGTGCACTTTACTTGCTCTGGTCATCAAAAAGAGGTTCGTTTTCATCCACTCTTTTATATTGTATGCCTAATTCTATTTATTCTTGTGCATTAAAATCATACTCTCCACTCTCAGACTCTGAGCTACTTGAAGAAACTGGCTCCAAGTTTGGGCGACAGCATTACTAATGGATACTCGCGCTGCCTTATGTCTGGTCTCCTGTCCTCTCGTCTTGCTGATGTCCAGCCCTCTAGCCTCTCACAGGTCAAACACACCTTTCATTCGATATTACCTTGTGTAGGATTGGTCATGAGGACTAACTTGAGAGACAGTAGAGATGTTATGAAACTAATACTTTTTTTTGTATTTACAGGAAGAGCAACTTGATGCCATCTTATGCACCGCTGTAGAGACGAGCTCCTTGGGATTCATCACTGGCTGTATTAAACAGTGGACCACTGAGGGTAAAAATGATGCTTTAGTACTTTGTTTTAGTATATTTAGAATATAGTCTTTTTCTTTAATGCCAATAAATGACCTATACTTATAACTTTCTTTGCCGCATTTGTGCACACAGAGCAAGCGGGGGCAGCCGTGAATTTGCGCTATATACTGGAGTGGGCCTGGAACAAGGTTGTGCGCACCAAAGAAGAGCTGGATGAAATATGTAAGCAATCCTTCACAATCTGAATTCTGTTTGTTACGTGTTAGAGCTTGTTTACACCTGGTATTAAGATGCATTTTGGTCGATCGGATCACAACTTAATACCAGGTATAAACAGCCCCTTATTGTCAATTTAAAAGCATTCTGATCATTTTGTTCTCTCTCCAGGTGCTCCACTCTTTGACAGCTTCACAAATTTCACAGATCCACAAACACTTCAGCTCCTACAGCACAGTCAACGCTTGCTGGCAAACCTCAGCACCATCTTCCATTGTTTGCTTAATGATGCACAGGAGCTCACACAGAAAGGTGTCAAAATATACATATGTGATCTTGTTCTTTGTTGGTGTTTGTGTTGAACTTATTTTAATTGATTTGTTTATTTTTGTTTGCAGGGTTGGTTGGACTCATGAACAAATGCATGGTGTCCAGTTTGATTAGTCAGTATGCTCAGGTGGTTCTGTGGTTCTGCCGTACCGGCCTCCTTCCAGAGGGCACTGGTATGATTGCTTGCAGAGTTTCACCAGTCTTTGACCACATTTGTCTATTGCATTTTATAAACGTACATATGCTTTTTCACAGATGATGATGTCCTGCAAATATCAAGGCCCTTTTACAGTCATTCTATTATAAAGAACTACTACGTTAGCCAAAGGGAAGAGCTGCAGAGACTGGCCAAGGATAAGTTATTAAAAGCGCCATTGGGTGGTAATTGATGCAAACTAATATTATGTCAGAGTCCGCTGCTTGAAATGAGCTCACGCAACTCACAAAATAAAACTAATGAAAGACCTGGAGAGCAGTCGCTTTAGTTTTATCAATGAAAGCTTAAAGAGAGCGCTGTACATTCTGTGTTCACACTAGAAGTCCGACACGATATAAAACATTGTGCTCGGTACATCACATTAGATAAATGGACGGACCATCACTTCTACCTTCTCTACCTAATAAATTCTTGTCATTTCTGTCTAGTTTAAAGCCACAAAATAATACAGTTTTTCTTTACAATAGGGATAAGTGGTGTGCGGACTGCCTAATGATTGACGGTCTGGTAACGCAGTGTGGGGAGCGTCTTGTTGAACTCTGGAGAAGGGATGAAGGTGGAACTGGACAGTATCCTCCCCCGACACTTCATGTAAGTGAAGACTTTTAGATGTGCATAAAAGAAAAGACTTTGTCTCCGCTGTACTTATTTTTTGTTTATTTATTTGCTTGCAGGCATTGCTTGATATATATCAGCTGGAAAACGTTGAGGAGTCTGCCAAACATGCTATTGCATCCTTTTTGAGCTTCTGAAACTCTGCTGCATCTTTGTACTCCTATTGTATAAAATGTGTAAATATTGTGCGTTCTGCCATTTAAGATTATTCCTTGACTCAGTTTCGTAGGTTATTTATTTCCTACTGGATTTGGACCACTTTTTAATGGGAAGTAGTGAGTCTTTTCCCACCGCATTTGGTATTCCCATTGGTTTAGTCAAACTGGTACAAGGCCTGTGGTTGCTAGATCATCATGATCATGAGGTAAGCATTGCTTTAACTTGGCATTTATCTGCTTTCCATTTATTTGTGCAGTGTTATCCCTTAACTCATTCTCCACCAGCCTTTTTTTTTTTTAAGTTGCCCGCCAGCTTTTGTGTTTTGATTTTTCACAAGTTCAACAAAACGCCTTTCAGGAAAATTTTCTTCTATAAATATACTGTTTATAAAACCTATGAAAATGGGTAGGTTTCTTTAAAAATAAGGCTTAAATAATTGCATTTTCATAAATGAGCAAAGATTAAAACATACATGGAGTTTACAATGTTGTAGAATTAGCTGATGCTTCAGTTAGTTGGGTAAGAGCGCCATCTAGTGGATAAGTAAAGATTAAAGGAATTACTGTAAAAACTTGTCAGGGATGCGTCATTGGCAGGGAAATTTTTTTCTTAACTCTTTCCCCGACATTCACAAGTTAACTTGTAAATTTAGAGAAAAAACTTCCCTGCCAATGACGAGTTTTTCCGTTAATCCATGTTTCCACTATTATCCACTAGATGGTGCTCTTACCCAACTTATAAAACCCGGAAGTATTCGCCTACACCAAACTCTGTGTATGTTTTGATCATCGCTCTGAATTGGATCTCTATCAAAAGTTGCAAAAATGCAGTTATCTCAGCTTTTTGCTCAAAATTTGGTATTTTTGGAAAAAACCTACCCATATTTGAGAATTGATAAAAAGCAAATTAAGGTAATATGAAACTTTTTTTTTTTAAGCTGAGGGTCCGTTCTTTCATTTGATATTACATGTTCGTATATTTAATTTAAAGAAGAACATTTTCTGGAAGCATTAAACTTTTGTGAAAATCATAAGAAATGCTGGCACTAGCTGGCAACTTTTTTTTTTAAACGCTGGCGGGGAAAGAGTTAATTGACCAGTTAACTCATCAATGATGGGGGAGAGAGTTAATATGTAATTATTTCTAATGAACAATTTTATGTAGCATGTTTTATAATTAACATGAACTCGTATGAAGATTTGAGATATGCATGTTGGTTGAAACTAACATTACTATCAGTTTGTGTATACTATCTTTTGTTTAATGGACATATTTCCCCTTACCAGAGCGCTCTGGAGCTGCTCTTGCATCCAGCCACCAGTCACTCACTTTGGAGCTGGCAACATGAGCGTGTCCTGCAAGCTTTGATGTGTCAGCAGAAGCACACTCTTGCTCTACGCTACTTGCATGTGATGAAGCCTCCACTGTGCACTACCAGCCAAGCCAAGCTTTCCCTTTCAGTCCTGCTCCATAACAGGTAGAAATGCACCCTATCAATTGTATAGAGTGCCATGTTTTAATGTGTAAAGTGCTTTAGAAAAAGCTGATTTATAGTCTCTTATTTTGGTGGGGGTTTTTTGGTGCACAGGTGTATTGTGGAGGCATGGGCGTTGTTAAGGCAGCGCTGTAATAAGTTAAACATGGAAGAGCTGATGAAGTTTCTCTTCAATACGTGCCAGGAGCTAGGTCTGATGAAAGAGCTACTGAATCTGCCACTTGGCATGGAAGAACAGGAGTGTTTAAAACACTTTGAGACAGTATAAGTGTCCATATTTTGTCAAAAATCTTGATTGTGCATTAACCATATCATCTTTTGAGCGTCTTCAATTTTACTTTTGCAGGAGTGTTTGGAACGATTCCTTAAAAACTCTGGAGGTTTCCAGAGTCTAGAGCTGCTAATGGTCCACTACCTCCAGCAGGCCAATTATGTTTCTGCCCTTAAAGTCAACCAGACCCTCATAATGAACCTTGGAGTATGTTTGGATCCACGGTTAGTTCCAACCCTTGATTCTGATTGGTCAATAGCTCTGCTTTATTCATGATAAAACATGGCTATGACCGCTTCACCCAACGGTTCTATTTAACATCACGGGTGGTAACCGTTTTATAAAAGCAATAAGGTACTCGAGGCAAGTGCTGTATCGTGAATAAGTTACTTATTCACGATACAGCACAGCCTCTCGTACCTTATTGCTGACATATACATAGATACAGGTCATTGAAAGTGCTTGAATTTATTTTACGCAATTCCATATCCCCTGTGTAGTGTAGGATAATATCATAAAAATTCTAGACTGTGCTAAACTGTTCACTTTAAATGCTTATATCTTATGTATGCTAATGTTGATTCATACCAAAATGCTTTTTTGCGTAGTTGTGTTTGACAAATGAAAACGTCTCGAGTATAAAACCTGAGAAGGGAACAAGGAACTGCGTCTCCCTTGCCATACTTCCTGCGTCCCTGTAATGCCGCCTTTGGCAATATTTCAGATAGCGATATAATTCCTGTCTCCCGCGTCACCCTGTCTTTGTCGTTAAGCCTCGCCATTGTTTGAATTTGATATACACATTCAGACGCACTTACCCCTGGAGGCATCCCCAAAGTGTCACCGCAGTGACGCAGCGTGAGTTCCCTCGAAAGGGAACTGTAACGATGTATCTTTAAGGGTAACACAATGTAACCTTGCTCTCACTTGAAATGTGTTCCCACATTTAGTCCTTGAATTTGAGGGTATTGCACCTGGAAAGTCCTTGAAAGGTCCTTGAATTTGAAGTTAACTGATGTGTGGGAACCCTGTGTTTATTTTATTTCCTCTGTAGCCCCAGAGAGTCAGAGTATCTTCCCTCGCCAAATCTACCAGAGCCCTTTGTGGAACCAGTGGAACAAGAACCTAAGAACAGTGAGGAGGAATCTATGGAAACATCAGGTAAGAGACGCTCAAGAACACATTTCTAGTAAAGGTGCATTATGTAACTTTTAGAAGGATGTTTTGACAGAAATGCAAAATAATATACATAACAATATTATCAGTGGTGTATAAAGATCTTGCTAAATGAACTGTATTGTTTTTATTGCATTTTTATCTACATGCACCACGGATCCTCTTACATGGAAGTCACTTTCATGTTTCTATACAAGCCTTAAATGCTTTACAGAGCTTGTTTCATCACTACGTTGTCTCAGAGATATGTTTGTCCTGTGTCGATTACCGTAGCTTATCTATGCATTTTTAAAAGGGAGGGGGAGAGCTGTGTGGCCTAAGCCGTAGGTTGCAATTCGCAATCTCACAACTAGATGCTGCTAAACATTTACACAGTGCACCTTTAATACACTGCTTTTTATAGTGAAAACAACCGTTGCCGAAATGTTGTTTAGTAATGTATAGTATTAGTTCTATAGTAATTTTATAGTGAATAACTATTTCAAATGTGTTTTAAGTATTTTTGTATGTGCCAATATGTAATTTATTACGTACCTGTAGAGGCACAAAAGACCCCACAGAAAACCACGCGTAGAAAAAAATCTAGAAGACTTAGAGACACCATTTATAAAGAAGACTCACAACCACAGACTGGACAGAGACCCATAAAAGCAGTAAATGAAGATGCAGTAAATTCCCATCCTAAAGAGGTTAGTGCCATTTAAGTCCAATAAGGTGCCATTTTATTTAAAGATAACTGAGGGTGTATATAAAGAGCTGGATTAGACTATTTGTTTTTTTATTTGTCACAGGACAATGGCCCGGTAGATGATGCAGTGGAAACTGAAGCTGTCAAACCAAAAAAGAAGAGAAAATCTAGGTGAACTGTTTACTGAGGGACTTGAGGACCAAAAAAGATGGCTTAGTTTTTAAATGTTTCTACTAATGCAAAAGTAAATAGTCTTTTAGCGATGCTATAAATAAAATTTGATACTTGTGAACTATTTTGTTACTTGGTTTGTTTATAGAACGGATTGTGTAGGAAATGTAAAACCGGATCAAACAATAACAAGGTTTATGGGTTCCACCGCTTGGATGATGTGGTTCACCTTGCATTGGTTAAGTGTAACAAGATGGTCTATTTTAAACGGATGGACATTTTGCTGGACTTGGCACTTAGTCTCCTCTATCATGAGGTCTTAAAGGTGCAGTGTGTAAATTTTAGTGGCATCTAGTGGTAAGGTTGCGAATTGCAACCAATGCTCACCTCTTGCTTTTGAAACACATAGAGAAGCTACGGTAGCAACCATCGGACAAACATGTCATCGATGGAGACAACTTAGTAAAAAAGTTTGTCTGTTGAGGGCTCCTGTATGCATGGCTGCACAAAATGGCGGCTTCCATGTAAGGGGACCCTCTGTGTATGTAGATAAAACGTCTCATTCTAAGGCAATAAACACATAACGGTTCATTATGAAAGGTCTTTATACACCCCTGATAATTTAGTTTTATATATTTTGCATTTCTGTCAAGAGATCCTTCTAAAAATTACACACTGCACCTTTAAGTTGAAGAACCCCAAGTTTGTTCATTGCAAATAATGTACATTTATTTTTGTTCAGATGCATATTTAAAAGAGCATTGTGAACTCTGTTGTAATGCATATTTGCTTTCAAATACAAATAATTTACATTTCTAAAGAGATTTTTTCCACTTCTTTACTGGATTGTTGTGACATCATCAGTATTTTCATTTATGTAATTGTTTTGATGCAAAATATGTTTTCTAAAGGGCAAGACTTGTAAACAAGATTAAAGCATTTTTGTATTTTGTACATCAAGCTCACATCTTTTACCCCGAATTATAAACAGTGCCTCATTTAAAGGGACACTGCACTTTTTTTGAAAATATGCTCATTTTCCAGCACCCCTAGGGTTAAACAATTGAGTTTTAGAGTTTTGGAATCCATTCAGCCGATCTCCGGGTCTGGCGGTACCACTTTTATCATAGCTTAGCACAGGGGTGTCCAATACGTAGATCGCGATCGACCGGAAGATCGCACATAAGTTAACTGTATATGATGCTCCATGAGCATCGGAAAACAGAGGGCAAAATAGGTATTATGAGAGGGGCCAATCACACCAAAAGCATTTATGGCAGTTGCATGCGCCTTTATGAATGATATTCTATGGACAGGGTATGAGGTGTGATTTGTGCATCTGCTTTGCAAACTAAGCAATCAGTCGTGCCGATGGTCACGTACTTTTCCGTGAGCAAAAGTCGTGATCAATGAACATGTGATACTACGTACGTGTGAAGCTACATACGTCCGGGTCAATTTTTTTATTATAATTACATGTTAAAACCTGTTACACTTTTAATGACAAAAAAGTTAAAATAATCATTTAAGAAATATCTTACCCAAAGGCACATTTATTCAATAGGATAGCAACACATGGCATAAACAGTACAATCTTACAGATTCTTTTCACGTATTAAGTCACATGATGTAAATGAAAAAATGCCTTGCATAAAAACAGTGTATGGCCTCTGTTATGTGTTGTCCATAAAGTATTTATTGTCCATTTTTTTTACATAATCCATTGTTTGGCACTGAGAAAACAAGGTGGATCACAGCGCCACCTTTTGGCTATTCAAAGTCAATTTATTTCTGTAGCACCATTAAACACAACAATGTTGACCAATGTGCTGTTCGGCTTACACAATAAAATTAATATAAAAATAAAAACAGTAAAAAGAATAGTTGAAACCATACATCATCATCTTCATTTAAAAACAATAAAATATCTAGATTTAAAGTGTATTTACCAAATATAGGAAAAACTTCATACCTGAAAGACATCAAAGATGTAATGACTCATTGAGGAACAATAGGGTCCTTGCACCTCGGTGCTTGGCCCCAATTAACTTGATTCAGGGGAAAAATCATTTTGTTTATAGCCTTTGTGGGTTAAGGGTCATTAACAGACATACAAATACTTTAAAGTAGGCCTACCAAATCTTACCCAAACATTTTACAGTAGGCCTACACAACAGAAATTTGATTACTGTACTATACGTTTTAAGCTCACTTTGCACTCCTTTTAAATCATGATTGTCATACTTATTTGTACACATTTTTACTGTATTTTACCAAACAAAAAGGCATGTCAATGTTCCCCAAATATGTTCCTGAAGGCACACCAAACACTACATATTTTCCAGCACTTCTGACCTCATCCCAATCAACTCATCACATCTTCAGAAAAATATTAAATAACAATCTTTTTTCTTTTTAGATTTCTTCTGTTTTAGACCTACTTATTTCACTACCACCTTAACCATCTTCCACTTTATATGGAAATATTGTATATATCCAGCTCTAGGTAGATTACATAAGAATTGAAATCAGTTACTGATTACAAACTACATGCCAAAATGTATAGTCAGTAACCTAATATGTTAGATTACACATTTTGTACTTTATGATTACATCTACATTTGACCTATGTTTATTTGATATCACACATTTAAGTAGGATAGTATTGTACTATTTTGACACCGTACAAAGAGCAAGAAAATATATGCCAATTTTAAACAAGACATGTTTGTAAGTGCATTTGACACGTATGCAAAAATAAATAAACATCATATCAGCCATAAAATATGTATTTAGATCAGATTTCACCACAGTTAACACTGCGTTGCAAGCACATTTTGTTAGAAAACATCAATGATGGGACTGACTCAATGACACTTTACAATGCTTTATATACAGTATGTGAAGATTAATAGAATACACATATATTTTAAAATGTAATGTAATTTAAATACAAGTTCTTGATTTTTGGGATCTGATTACATGTACTACCCTCTATATCTATCTCTATCAATATCTCTATCAATCTATATATCTCTATCTATCTAGCTATCTAGCTATCTATCTATCTATCTCTGTCTATCTCTATATGTCTATATCTATATATCTATATATCTATATCTATATCTATATATATATATATATATATATATATATATATATATATATATATATATATATATATATATATATATATATATATATATATTACTGCTCAAAAAAATAAGAAAATCATCACAGCTTTACACAAAGTCAGATAACCTTCGGGAATATCATCCAACCCGGTACGGAAGCATAAGTGATTGTAAAACTTTATACATATTTAGCTGCAAATACAATTGAAAACAGATACATTGGACAGGCAACAGTAAGAGTGGTTTAGGGAGGACCATTCTCGGAGTGTCTCACAGACCTCTACGTGCTATGAAATATCAAAATGAAATCTTCAGATCTATTGTCAGATCTCATGCTGGTGCAGTGCAGAGACCTCCTGATACATGATGCACAACCTCATTTGGCCAGTCTGTAGGCAGTTTCTGGACGATGAAGGCATTGACGCCATTGACTGGCCTTCACATTCTCCAGACCTTAATCCAAATGTGTTTATGATTTTGGCTTTCACTGACTATTGTCACACTATTTTGTTTTCACAACATTAGGCAACATATTACAGTTTTTCTCAGTCGCTTTGGTGCATTTCTCACATCACTATTTACATTTGCACAACAGTTAATGCAGTTCTCAAAACAATTAGTACAAACTGCAAAACCTAGTTGATAACCTCCAAAAGCGTGTCACTTGCTCAAAATGGATAGGTCATTTCTCAAAAGCAAGTATTCATGTCAATGAAAGTGTCATTGTCATCAAAATGAAAAGTCCTGACACCATTGTTTATGAACAAGATAGTCAAATGGCTTAACCATGTTTTCATTATGACAGTTTACGTTATAAATGTTTTTCAATGCAAAAAAGTCAGATCTTGGTGACACTACCTGCAAATGCTCAAGAGGACAGCACTATATACTATTTGCACAGCTATTTGAAAAATACAGTAAAGTTACACATTACTGTATTTAGTGAGGTAACTGAGTACAAGACACTGAATATGTATGTTTCACATTTTTACTGCATATGCTAATTTGTTCACAGCATTGCGCAAAGGAAAAAATACACCCTTATTTACAACAAACAAAAACTCCCTTTGGGTAGAGCTTACTGTAAACAATATTGCAGTACATATTGGAACTGAACACAAACATAGCACTGCAATCATTCATGAACATCCAGACATTCCTCTCTGTCTGGCCACATAATTTGAGAAATTGTTAAATTTAGGAGACATTTCCGGGAAAAAAAAGATTTAAAAAAATGATTTTGACAACTAGTTCAACATTTTTGTATATGCAAATGAAAACAATGAAATGATGACTATTAGTTTTATATGGAATGACTATTCAGCAGTCACAAGTAGGCTATATTTAATTTTGACTGACATGACATAAGCAAATGATAATGTTATAAAACAGCAGAGAATTGTATAAAGGCAATTGATGCATGTCCAAAAGCATTTGCAATTTGTTCGAAGGAATGAGAAACTGCTACTATGATGTGCACAAATGACTAAATGTTGTGGAGGTTGAACTAACTGTTGTGCAAATGTAAATAGTGATGTGAGAAATGCACCAAAGCGAGAAAAACTGTAAAGTGAAGAGTTTATCTATAGTCTATATAAAAAAACAAACAAACAAACACATTTTTCATTATTTGCTAGTGTCTACTAGTGGTTTTACAGCCCTCAAAAGTGAATGAAAACTAAACGTTTTAAATAGTAGGCCTACACAGTTTGATATTCATTCTTAATGCATGAATGTTTTATTAAGCACTTGTTTCTTTTCATCTTTTCAAACTTGGTTTTATATCTCGAATTAAGAACTCAATAGTAAGTAAAGATGATAATAGTATTTAATATCCGGACGTTCAACCGCACGTACGTTATCCGGACGCAAAGTAAAAAATTATCAATAGGCCTGTTCGACTTCATGCGCCGCCGCAATAATCGACAACCAGATGACGTCAAAGTATCGCGAGAGCGAGATGAAATATGATTTCTTGAATCATTCTCGCGGTACTTTGACGTCATCCGGCTGTCGGCTCTTGCGGCGCCGCATGAAGTCGAACAAGCCTAATTTCAATACGTCCGCGCAAAATTGAGCACAGCTCCGACATGTGACCGTGACGTCTGACGTCTCATATCTTACGTCTGACGCCTGAATACTATGGGATTTTGGCCAGACGGCAGGCGAGCGTATATACGTTTGATCGCTTGTCTGTTTGCTTAGTGAGTTGCAAAACTTGCACAAATCACACCTCATAGACAGGGAGCGTTTGCGCGGTGTTTAAGCTATGTTTAAACTTTTTACCGCCGGCTGCCGCACGCGCAAGGAACGCTGGAGACGTCATTCGCGTTTTCCATTGTCCAATCGAATGAGGGGAGAGGCGGGCCTTACGTTGTGGTAAGGGAAGTTTACAGTTGCTTTGAAGAACCGGACTCCACTCGCTCACTCTCTCCTGTGTGTTTGTGCACCTCTCATCCTCAAACAAGGTCAGAGCAAGCGCCCTCTTTTTAAAGTTTCTGCTAATATGACAGTTAACATCAAAAGAGCGCTCACGCTTCAATATTTGATTGACAAGACAGCTGACTCGGTGGTTGCCTAGCAATAGAAAGCCGCGTCGCACTGCTCTTTTTTTTTTAAAGAGAGGCTTCTGATACTGTGTCTTTTTCTAGTTTGTTTCACTAAACTGCATCTCCGCTATTTTAAGCAGTACTTGACATGTACTCAAGGACTTTTTTTAACACCTCAAAAAGAATGGAGTAACGTTAGCCTAATGGGGACAGCCTTGAAGGAATATTCAATTTTAAAATCCAGATAATTTATTCACCACCATGTCATTCAAAATGTTGATGTCTTTCTTTGTTCAGTGGAGAAGAAATTATGTTTTTTGAGGAAAACATTGCAGGATTTTTCTCATTTTAATGGACTTTAATAGACACCAACAATTAACACTTAACTCAACATGTAAGAGTTTTAAAGGACTATAAACAATCTCAAAACGAGGCATAAGGGTCTTATCTAGCGAAACGATTGTCATTTTTGACAAGAAAAATAAAAATATGTACTTTTTAAACCACAACTTTTCGTCTAGGTCCGGTCCATCGCGACCTAACGTAAATGCGTAGTGATGTAGGGAGATCACGTGTTATAAAACGCACATTTGCGAACCATTTTAAACAATAAACTGACATTAATTAGTATCAGTTGACATACAACAACGTAGGAACGGTCCTCTTTCAACACACTTGTAAACACTGTGGCGGAGTTTCGCGTTCGTCTTCTGTGACCTCTTGACGTCATGACGTATTGCGTGGGGTCACCTGGCGCATCACGACCAGATCTAGACGAGAAGTTGTGCTTTAAAAGTGTATATTTGTTATTTTTCTTGTAAAAAATGACAATCGTTTTGCTAGATAAGCCTCGTTTGGGATTGTTTATAGTCCTTTGAAACTCAGTTTGAAAAAAACTGTTACGTGTTGAGTTGGGTGTTAATTGTTGGTGTCTATTGGGGTCCATTGGAATGGGAGGAATCCTGCAATGTTTTCCTCAAAAATCATAATTTCTTCTCGACTGAACAAAGAAAGACATAAACATTTTGGATGACATGGTGGTGAGTAAATTATCTGGATTTTTCTTATAAGAAAATGGAATATTCCTTTAAATTCAATGCAGAGATATGCAGTATAGTCCTAATACGCTTTTAAATTGTCATTAAAAAATGTAACTGTGTTTTTTAGCAGGTAGATCTTGTCGGCGTTATCATTTTAAAAGTAGATCACCACACAAAAAAGTCTGGACACCCCTGGCTTAGCATAATCCATTGAATCTGATTAGACCATTAGCATCTCGCTAAAAAATAACCAAAAAGTTTCAATATTTTTTTCTATTTAAAACTTGACTCTTTTGTAGTTACATCGTGTAGTAAGACCAACGGAAAGTTAAAAGTTGCTAATTTTTAGGCAGATATGGCTAGGAACTATACTCTTATTCCGGCGTAATATTCAAGGACTTTGCTGCTGTAACATGGCTGCAGGATGCGCAATGATATTACACAGCAGCCAAAAATAGTCCCCTTGGTAACGTTCAATAGCAGGGGACTATTTTCAGACAGGCGCTGCGTAATATCATTGCACCTCCAATATCATTGCACCTTTGGTTATTTTTTAGCGCTATGCTAATGGTCTAATTAGATTCAATGGATTATGCTAAGCTATGCTAAAAGTAGTACCGCGAGACCCGGAGATCGGCTGAATGGATTCCAAAACTGTAAAAATCAAATGTTTAACTCTTGGGGAGCTGGAAATAAGCATATTTTCCAAAAAAAAGTGGAGTGTACATGTAAAGGACATGTCTTAGCATGCTTCTACTCAAAAAACCATTGATTAGGATTGAATGGTCAGAATTTTGTTAAGAGGTTTTGTTCATGCAATTCTGTAATACTGGTTGCCTTAAAAAAACACCTGCAATATCCATTGTGGTTTTGAACATCAAATTTGAAATTGTTCTTTGAGAATTGCAACAATCCAAACTAGAAAAGGCAATAAAATGTAACCCTATGATTCATATACATTGTTAAAGCATGGATACTGAAAGTGATCCTTACAGAAAGTAGGTCTTGTATTATTTATTTTGCTTGGCCCTGATCGAAAGTTAACGTAAGGCTCAGGTTTCAGCGTGCCGCTCTGTCACAACACTGTGTTTTCTGGGTCCGTTTTAAGCAATGTCAAGCAAGGACTGTGTGAAAGTGGCAGTCCGAGTCAGACCCTTTAATAAGGTCAGTATCATCATGTAAAATACTGCAATGCTTAAAATTGTTTTATGTTTTTTTTGTGTGTTTGTAGGCTTTGATTGGCTGCTGTCTTTGATGATCAAGTACACTCAACTTGTTAATGCTTTATATTTTGGTTATGTAGAGGGAACGGGATGCAGGTAGTCGCTGTATTATCTCCATGACCTCCAACAACATCAGCATTCAAGATCCACGCAACCAACCCAACAGCCGCACCTTCACTTTTGACTACGCTTACTGGTCCCACAGTGGCTTCACCAGAAACAAAGATGGTCTGTTTGTACCTGAAGAGACAGGTGGGCGCTACGCAGATCAGGTAACAGACATTAGGTTTTATACTGTACTCACCTAGTAAACAATAATGCATCTTTGTACTTGTTTACAGCCAAAGTTGGTTATTAAAGGAATGGGTGTGTTTGTTGTAAAGTTGGGTTTTATTATAATTCTGTCATATAGCACAACTATTAACATTGAGCAGCTAAACTAAGTTTTTTTTTATCTGATCTCCTGTGATACCTCACAGGCAAATGTGTTTCAGGGTTTGGGTCAGGGTATCCTTGATAATGCACTGCAGGGCTATAATGCCACATTATTGGCATATGGACAGACGGGCTCTGGAAAGAGTTACTCCATGGTTGGTTATGGTCCAAATAAAGGCCTGATACCCACTCTCTGTGAAAGACTCTTTCAGTTTTTCAGGAGCACACAAGACAGCAGGCAATGTCAGGTGGGTAGATACATTATACTGTTCAAAACATTGATGTTTTGTATTGGTGGTACCCATTAAATAGATTCTAATGTGTACCATTTCGGTACTGATATGCCCCCTTTAGAAACAAAAGTGTACTTTTTGAAAGGTTTTTTTTAGGGTTATTTTTAATATCCTTTAAGACAAGCCATGTGCAAATATTTTCTCTTATATTTTAGTTTCCTAGAACGGTGTGATTTTAAATGCCTCTGTTTTCTACGTCACAAGCATATTATAACCAATCACATTAATGTGTTGAACAAGGGTGGAAGCGGGGACTCATTTGCATATTCATATTTAATATCTGCATATTCAAATGACTCAAGGGTGCAGTTACAATTAATCTACTTTAAGACATGAATAGATGTTTTTTTTAACTTTTAAATATGTAATTTTGATGAATTTTAAGGAATAAAATGTATTGACTACGGCAAACTTTAATAGAGAGCTAGTCAACGCATTCTACAAAAAAAAACCTTTAGTATTAACTCATTCCCCGTCAGACTTTTTTGCCCGCCAGCATTTTTTAAAAATTCCTTCCAGGAATTTCTTTCTATAAAATATGTAAACATACAAATATATCAAATGAAAGAACAGAACTGCTTTTAACAAACAAAACAAGGAAAAAAAAAACGTTTCATCATATGTGTATTTTTTTCTTTGCTTATAAACTCTTAAATACTTTTTTTTTGCAAAAAGCTGAAATGATTGCATTTTTGTGAAGGAATTTTGTTAGAGACCAGATTCAGAAGGATTATCAAAACATAAACAGAGTTTAAAATGAGTAAATAACTTTTTGCTTGAGTTGGTTTATAAATTGGCCATCTACTGGATATTACAGATTAACATAAACCTTATCAGGAACACGTTTTTCATGCAAATGTTTACTCCTAATTGAAAAGATAACTTGTCAATGGCGGGGCGGGGAAAGAGTTAATATTAATCTTGTTTGTCAACCCAATTTCAGGTGTTTTTCAGCATGTTGGAAATTTACAACGAACAGGTAAGCATGCAAATTTCTTTCTCATATTAACCTTTAAGACCAAACATCAGTGGCCGTTTGCATAAAACTTTAAGAATAGTCTTAAAAGTTATTCATAAATTATTTTCTTCATGACTAACAATAACTGTTTAAAGTATGTTACATAGAAAGGTAGATGGGTCTAATTTAAATCCAAATAATAAGACTGATTAGCCCTAACTAATTGCTAGTTAATCAGAATCATTCTTAAGACACAGTCTTAACGTCACGTCTATGTTTATGCAACCGGCCACAGCTACTGATTACAGTCATCCAGGTTAGTAATGTTAAAACATACCATATATACCATGCTCAGGTTATAGATCTCCTATCAAAGGCCAACCGATCTTCTGGTGGTCTTCGGGTACGAGAGGACCAGCAGAGGGGTTTCTACGTGGAGGGTTTAAGGCGGGTGCCCTGTGACAATGCGGTACAGGTGGAGCAGCTGATGGAGCAGGGAACACGCACCCGAACCACTGTGGCCACGCACATGAACGCCAACAGCAGTTGCTCGCACATGCTCATCATCGTCCAACTCAAACAGGTGATACTGGACTGCAATCGATTTTTCTAGATTTTCAACAAAATCTTCAACGGTAAGATGTGTCTGTCATTGCACCTGCAGATATTCTCAAAGGAGTGCATCACCAAACAATCTAACATTAACTTGTTGGACTTGGCTGGCAGCGAGAGACAAAGGTCATCGGGGTCAGAAGCTGACAGGCTTAAGGAAGGGACAGCTATAAATCTCAGTTTAACAACCCTCGGAAATGTCATTAGGTCAGCGGATACACAATATATAACTTCTGCATAACATCTAAAGCAGGGGTCTCCAACCTTTTTATGAGCAAGGGCTACCACAATGGATAAAACAATCTGGAGGGCTACTTTTTGATATAGTCTACTTAAACTTTTTTTGTTTTACTTGTTATTTTATTTTATTTGACTTGTTTATATGTTTTAGTATTGTTTAAAATTGTAACATACGTAAACCAAGCCAAGCTAATATAAAAAAATATGTCATGAATAAATATTACAGTTGAGACTATTAATAGAATGTGCTTTGGCGGGCACCTCACAGACTCTGTGCGGGCTACCTGGTGCCCGCGGGCACCACGTTGGTGACCCCTGGTCTAAACACTATATAACCACTTTAATTTGGATAATGACAGGCATCAAATAATCAGATTTGTGTTTAAAGTGCTATTCTGTTTGTCTCTATAGTGCTTTAGCAGACATGGCTCTTGGGAAGAAGGTGGTTCATATTCCATACAGGGACTCCATCCTTACCAAACTATTGCAGTCCGCCCTCGGTGGCAACAGTCGAACTGTCATGGTAAGAAAATGATTGTTCACAAAAATATTTTGTGAATTCACAAAAACAGTGCACATAGTCAAAGAAAATGTACACTGTTTTACTACCTTATGGGCACTACACACCAAACGCAATTTCAACGACTTGCGCGAGTAGATTACATACAAAGTCAATGCAAAGTCGCGAATAGATGCAAACTCGCAGGGGGTGATGCGAATGAAGCAAATTGGGTGGCGCAGAGCGCTTACCGCGAAAACGCGCGCTATTCCCCTCAAACGCGTCTTCGCCCAAGTTGAAAATATTCAACTCAGGCAAAAAATTTGCATGACAAGAAGTTAAATCCCGCGAGTAATCTGGAGCGAGTAACACGATGCCCCGCGTTTGGTGTGTACGTAGCATTGCGGTCTTTCTGTCTATGAGCACAATAAAAAGTGCGATAATGCCAAGTGATTTATTCTGTATGCATGCTATATATTTAATAAGCATACTATCTATTTTATTGAATTTTTTTCTTGCAAAGCTGCTTTGAAACAATGAATTTTTTTACATTGCTATGTTGTATTAATAAACAGATTGCAACTTTAAGCCCTGCTGAAATTTGCTATGAAGAGTCAGTCGCTCTCTACACTCCGATATGCAGAGAGGTTGGTTTACATTAAGTCTATATTTGAGTGTATTCTATGTATATTAGTCTAATATACATATAGTTGTAGACTTTATTGTCTTACTACTTACTATCAGAATGTCCATTTATTTAGGGCAAAGAGAATCCAGAATCGAGCTGTGGTGAATGAAAGTCCTACAGAACGCTTAGTGAAGGAACTCAAAGCAGAGAATGCCAAACTGCTGTTGAGACTGAGCCGACTGGGTCAAGAAGGTCGCAGATCAGATGATGAAACGAGTATGTGAGGTGGCCACGATACAAAGACTGACTCAGTAATACAAAAATAAAGATGCAACATAGAAAAAACAATAAATGAACCATTTTTGGGTTTAAGTCAAGAAAAGCGTTATTGTCATTTCAATCATATGTAGCAGTGCTGTTGATGTTTCTTCAGGACCATGGTGTTACATGCATACAATGAACTACATTGCACAACACAGAGCTAAGGGCTAAAAGTACATTTTAACCTAGCTGCATAAAGTTCACAATTTCTTACTTTTTATAGTCTAAAAACATTTGAGGAGCATTTTGTGAAACCGAAAGGTTCTTCAGATGTTAAAGGGGTCATATGATGTGATTTCATGTTTTCTTTTGGAGTGTTAAAAGCAGTAAAGTCACAAAGATTAAAGTCTCAAACCCAAAGAGATATTCTTTAAAAAATCCTCACCTTCTTAAAACGCCTCATTCAAACATGCCCCCATATATCTGCGTCACTGTGTGGGAAGATTTGCATTACATCACACAAATGTATACGAAAAAAAGAGGGCGTGACTCTTATTCTTTTTTGTTAATGCATTTTCACCTTTAAAGCATCTTCAAAAGCCCAAACTGGTTCTTTTATAACATCATGCAGCTCCTTTAGTTTTAAAATTGTAAATGAAGTACACTTCATCTAATTTCAGTGCTCTATTAAAGAGGAGCTGTGACGATTGCTGACTCATAATGAGCTTATTCTTAACTGATTTCTGACTATAGCACGTTAACTGAAATTCCTGCATCTGCTGAGTCTGCACAGAAAAGTGTAGTAAAGAAGATAAAGATATGTGAAAATATGTGCAAAAAACTTATTTGGTTATTTTGGTCATTTTTGTCACAGGAAAGGGACAGGGTAACATATTTGTAGACAACGTTTTAAAGATAGAACAGATAGAAATGACTAAACGAAAACCCTTTCATGCATGACATTGTAAGCTACTTGACAATCTAAAGACAAAACTAAAATAGGAGATTAGTTTATTCAAATGAAAATTATTTCACACCAAGTAATAGTCTTTATTGGACATAACATCTATTAATGCTGGGTATGATTGATTGCTGTTTTAATTAAGGAAAATTCAAACAAATTTAAAATGAATGTGATCAGCATGTTTGTCTTCTCATTCGTTTGAGAATCAAAACACCTGTTACACAAAAACCAGAGCCATAGAAGGATAGAGTTACGTCAAGTCCGTTCACTCCAATGGAACGTTTTTTTTTACAGCAATGGCGGAGCACGGAGTCTCTCCAAAGTTCCCGGAAGTCACAGTCAGCTCCATAGAGTTGCATTAGAAAGATTGAATGTGTTGAACTTAATACAAGTTTTAAGACTTAATACGCTTGACAAATAAGATTGTATGTTAGCAATACATGTGAATCGAATGACTTTATGCATCAGTGTGTTTGTAGTGCATTATTTCTCATTTAATTAGTACATTTAGGGGGTGTTAGTAGAAAACGGGTCAGGCTAGGACAAGCTGTGAATAACTTTAGCAACACACAACAAACCACGAACAGCCTTGTATTGGTAAATTTTGTTTTCTTAATGCAGATTCATCCATTATTGTAAATATTGTGTAATTAGAGAGGCTAAAGAAAGTGATGGTGGTATAAAGTGCATATTTATGCATCAACGTATGGGTGGAATGTTTTTAACACTGTGGTTTTGCTGGTTAATAAATGAAATAAAATACATTTATTCATTAATAACTTGTCAAATGTATACTTACATAGTTAAGAGATTAGTAATCATTTAAAGTGATGATGATGTTATGTCCCATCAGATGTTTATATTAACAACAAAAAGAAAACTACACTAAGCCAGAAATATTATTATAATTAATAATAAATTAAAATAAATTAATAATAAAGTCTTTTTTTAATGTTGTGCTTTGTATATTTATAAATTAAACCAGTATGAGTTACATTCACAGCACATTCACTTTGTACATTATAAACAAGCATAACATTATAAACTTACATTAGTACAGTGTGATGCATTTTAAAGTGGCTAAAGGCAGCGTAAAACATGTTAACAAGCCACATACCAGCAGATAACCATACAAATGTTACTATATTGGTGGATTTAATTTGTCAAAAAACATTGTTTATATAACTACATATCAATACTACATTCACATTTTGATGTGATATAGAAATATTGTAAAAAAAAAATGCGTTTCTTGACTATAAATTAAGAAAAATCACAGCTCTTTGCCTCTAACTCAATGCATTTCAATGGCTCACTATGGGCTTCTAGGAACTAACTGAAGTCTCCGTGAATCACGTGACGGCCGAGCTTCTGGACTTCCGTTGGCACAACTCTGTTTCTCTATGGCTCTGACAAAAACAAGTTGCACAAGTACACAAAAAGAATATTTGTTATATTATATATTTTTTAAATAACATCGCTAAAAGATTTAATTAATCGATCCTTTTTTTATTACGTGTTGAATTTGAAAAGCTCTTTATATTAATCATGCATCTTACGCAAATTGCGCTTGTATAATGGAGAATACGCGACTGCGTCAGACTTTCCCTATCACATCCGCTTAAAAAGGTACAAACTAATCTTGTTTACATGAAATAAGCCTGCTCCCGAGCAGGTTTGAGCTTACGGACCTGTAGCTATGACAGCAAGTCTAGGATGAGCTTCGAAGAACCAAACGATCCAAGATCATGCCAAATCGTCAACAAAAAAATCCAGCTAACTGAGATAGCGACGTACGAAGAACGGGCCCCTGACGTCCCCGAAAAATTCTGGACAGTCCCGAAATCTAAGCTGCTGTCCCGAATCCCGCATTCTGCTCTAATTGTCCCGAAAATTATACTGAAGCAAAATCTTAATCCCGAATCCTGCTCTAATTTGCCCCTGAAAATTATACTGACGCAAAATCTTGAGTAGTTATTGTCTGATAAAACATACGCGAGGATTTTGAGTCATCCTGCAGCCAGCCCCCGCCGCCTGCTCATTGGCTGCAGCATCTTTGTTTTTTTATATAGGCTGTAGCCGCGCAGGACAGTTAAAAGTGCAGGCAGTGACAGTCAGTCGCGTGAAGGAATCAGATTGGCTGAGGGCGAGGCACTGTGTTAAAAAAATACTTCTATAAGTATTATATAAATTTATATGCATATGTCCTTATATTAATAAAAATATGATTGGTTCAGTAATTTTAGTTTGAAATTCATTGTCTTTCAAAAATTACTGAACCAATCAGCCAATCTGATTCCTTCACGCGACTGACTGTCACTGCCTGCACTTTCAACTGTCCTCGCGGCTGCTGTAACTTTCACTCTCTTAATCTACTCTATAAGTCAACAAGAGGACAAAAAGCTCATATTGTCTTTGTGCATATGGATGAATTAGATTAAATTAATAGAAACAACACAACTTTAAATTCACACTTGAGCTATAGCCTACCGTGGTTGTGGAGGTTCAGTAATTTTAGTTTGAAATTAATTGTCTTTTATAAGTACATTAAATAAAGAAAACTATTGGATGATCTAACTATTATTGTATGAAGTATAATACTTCTATAGCCTACGTATTATATACATTTATTTATATGCATATGTACTTATTAATATTCAGTTGGTTCCGTTTGAAATTCATTATATTTTATTATTAAATAAAATAAATAAATAAAACTATTATTGGATCCGCAAACCAACCCCCGACGTCTGCCCCCCGTCCCGAAATTCAGTCAATCTCATCTGGTCACCCTAGTTATTAGGCATGTTCGACTTCAAGAAGCGCTGCGAGAACCCACATCCTACGTTGATGACGTCAACGTATCGCGAGTCGAGAAATTACACGTAGAGTAGAGACCTAATTTCGAATCGCTCTCGCGGTACATTGACGTCATCATTCTGTCAGCGCCGCATGAAGTCGAACACAATTTGCGGGCGCGCGCCTCCGTCCCTTGAGTTCAAAATACTGGATTTAACCGATGTTTACCTCAGACGACAGTTATCGTTTTTTGTGATAAATTCTGAGGTAAGTTTTCATTAATTCCTGGTTACTTCATTAAAATAAGTTCACAGTAATGTTCATTTTGTTGTTAGTAATTCGATATGACTAAAATATTATGAACTTTAATGTTTACTGTTGATGTAAGTTAAGCTGGTAGTTTGACTGAGCTCGTGATGCAGATCTTTTATTTGTCTCTACCTTTATATAAAAATGTGTTATCCTCGTTCTTTAAATTTATTTGACATTGTTTAGTTAATTATAACGCAAGTTATTTCAGTTAGCGTTTGACGCGTAAATGTGATGTTATATAATACCATGTTATATGCCAGTATGGGCACACAGTTTATAGTAGAAGAATTTAAACAGAAGCCACCAATTCTGGTTTAACAACTATTGTATATTTATGATCACTTTTCTTTCAGGTCATTTTCTTGTTGTGTTTTGATGTTTTCCATTGGCTGAAGAGTAAGTATTACTTTGTTTGTATTTGCACCCAAAATAAGTAGGGATGCACCGAATCCAGATTTTTTAGGTTCGGCCGAATCCCGAATCCACCGTTTAAGATTCGGCTGAATCCGAAACCGAATCCTACTTGCATCCTTATTCCATTAACACAGTACAGCACATTAATGAAGTAAACAACGTCCACAGCAGTGTATTTTTCATTTTATTTAACTGTACATTATGCCAGGATGACAAGTTGGAAAAACTATTTTGACAATTACCATGGTAAGCCTATGCATAATGAAAGCGATGCGTTGCGACACGCTCGTTTTTCCAATAAGCAAGCAGCTCCGCGCTGAAAACCATATACAACTTTGAGTGAGAAGCTCCGCTCGTCAATGTCAGTTTTCACACGGCCGTCCAATTACAGTGGAGGAGGGGCGGGACATTACCACAGCAACCAACCGGCTCACAGCTGAAGCATCACACCTACCAAGCGCGCGGCTGAAAAACAGCTGGCATTTGGCGTCCTCAAGGTGTTTTCAGCCGTGTTTAAAGGTTTTGGTGTGTCCAGCTCCTAAGACTCACCGAAAGAAAAACCTCATCTCCACATCAGCACCCGATGTGTGTAATCAACGGCCGCGTGACGTCAAACAGCGTAGCGCAAGCCTAGGGTTCGGTTCGGTGGAAAAAAAATCTAGGATTCGGCCGAACCCGAACCCCGTCAAAAAGCCCAGTATTCGGCCGAATCCGAATCCTGGATTCGGTGCATCCCTAAAAATAAGTGCTCAAAAAGCTCTCCTCAATACAATGGATAAATAAAAAATATAACTACAAATTATTAACTACAACTATATAATCAGAGCTCACTTTGACTTGATGTACACATCAGTCTCATATAATGTATTAGATGATGCGTATAGTTTTAATAAAAAATGTTTTTTCTGTCATCATTTTATATTTTATTGTGCTCAGAACACAGCTCATTCACCCAAATCAAATAGGGACTCGCTGGTTAATATCCATCAGCTTTCTGCAATAAAATCCTACAGATGTACTCTTAAACAAAGACAATTATAAGATCATCCTATTGGATCCAGTTATGCAATAAAACCTACTTGAAATATTTGGAAAGAAAAACTAGTGCAGTATACATTGTATAAATTATAGTATCTTAGCACTTAGCACAAAAGTGGTCCCCATTGACTTGACCATAGTAATTTTTCCTACTATGAAAATTCAATGGGCCCCATTTTAAGAATGGACTACTCTTTAATCTTATATACATATATAGTAGTATTGCATCCTTCAAATATATAAAGACCTTTTAGTTTTATCAGACTTATAAAAGACAGATCAGCTGTACCGATTCTTTCGCAAAGTCCCTTTGCTTACATTTACAAGTATACATTTACTTATATATGCTACACCAATGTTATCTTGCACTGAAAGGTCTCAAATCAAGCATTTGAAGTATTTTAATAATTGGGGCTAAAAACAATGTTAAAATGTAGAAAACCCCTTTTATAATTAGTTACCTACTTGGATTAATCATGATTGACTTTTTGTAAAAAAAAAAACTTGTTTTAATGTTGATGTTTATATTGTTTTTTTATGTTTTCACTTAGATGCTGTGACAAAAAAGCAACCAGGACACCACATCTGCAGTGACAGAGAGCAGGATGGGGGAGGAATCAGAAGGCCCAGAGGATAATATCAACTGGTGCCCCTGAGGTGATTCAGATTGTTCTGTTTCTTTTGTTTAGTAATAAGTGATTTTATGTGATTTTGTAAAATAAAAGAAATTTAGTATTCAACCCACATGTTTTGCACATAATTTTTTATATTTTACTTCCATGTATTTACAGCCAGGGTGCCTATTTATTTCCCAATGTGCCCACAGTAAGCCCACACTCTGCCCACAGTTAGCCCACACTTTACCCAATGTGCCCACAGTTAGCCCACACTTTTCCCAATGTGCCCACAGTAAGCCCACACTTTGGGCTGTCCCACTGTGGGCCCGCTACCGGCGTAAAATGTGGGGCACGTTTGGGCCCCATAGTGGGACAGCCCACACCCAGCCCACACTTTGGGCTGTCCCACTGGGGCCCTATTGTGGCCCCATAGTGTGGGGCCCACACATGCCCCGCATTTCACCCCGGCAGTGGCCCCACCTGGGGCCCAATGGGACATGTTTGCTGGGAGGATACAGCATGTTGTATTTCTTATGCTTTGTCTTTATGCTATATAGTTTATTTTTCAAGAAATGCAAATAGATTTTTAACATAATTTCTCTCATCAGTAAGCATGCGTGACCTGGCAGCCCAAGTCACCAGCAGCTTGCTGAGTTTCCCAAAACTGACGATAGACGCTCTGGGAGAAGATGAAGTTACGCTTGACTCCGTACTGCATGGAAGATTTACTGTTGGTGAGTGTTGCTTTACCCTGATGGTATGTCTTAATGACTAAATGCTTGAACTATGGATATGTTGTTTGAATTGATGCATTGACAAATGGTGTTTGTTTGAATAATGTCAAACGTCTTTAAGTTTCTCTCAATTGTTGCCATCAGGAAAGAGTGGACTGGCCTGGCTTGCTTGTGGGCCCCAGTTGGAGGTGGTCCATGCAGTTACTGGCGAGCGTTTCTCTGCTTACCGCTTCAGCGGGGTGTCCGAGCACCCGCCCAGGGCTTCGCGTGGGTCTGGAGGAAGGTGAAGGCAGTATGTTGTGCCTTTATGATCTTGGCATCTCCCGTGTTGTCAAGGCTGTGGTCATACCTGGCAGGGTAAGTGTGAACAGCTCTATTGTGTTTTATGGATGAGTTTCATGGATTGCTGTATTTTCTTGCCTTAATGTTTAAAATGCAGAGACTAGGGCTGTCGCACAATTAATCGTAATTAATTGTACACAAAATAAAAGTTTGTTTTTGGGTATTGTTTTGTGTACTGTGTTTAGTAATTATGTATGAGTATATATCACACACACACATACAAGTGTTTTTTAAATATATACATAAATGTTTGTGTATTTATGTATACATAATAATTACAGAATTCACGCAAATATTAAGCAAACACAACCTTTTATTTTGTATGCGATTAATCGTTTGACAGCCCTAGCCGGGACCAGTGTTGGGGAAAGTTACTTTTAAAAGTAATGCATTACAATATTAAGTTACTCCCAAAAAAAGTAACTAATTGCATTACTTAGTTACTTTTCATGGAAAGTAATGCTTACGTTACTTTTAGTTACTTTTGCGTTACTTTTTCTTGGCTAAAGCTTGATCTCTTTCAGGCCTTGCAGGTGTTTTTATGACTGAAAAGTTCTGCATTCGGAAATTGCATATTTCATCACAAAAATGTTTAGCTCTGGCCTGCCACCTCAGTTTTTGACTCAAACTGTTTCCACATAGGCACAGAGAGTGCATACGTTTAGTTTATTTCAGTACATATTTTTTAATCAAATTAATTAAACTAAAAAAGTAACTTGAGTTACTTTTTTGAAAAAGTAACTTAAATATTAATGTGTACATTTAAAAAGTAATGCGTTACTTTACTCGTTACTTCAGAAAAGTAATATTATTACGTAACTCAAGTTACTTGTAATGCGTTACCCCCAACACTGGCCGGGACCTTTGCTTATAAACTATAATAAATTTAATAATAATGTGTGACACAACATAATACTTTGATTTATTATCAAATTAATATTAATTTCACATTATATTTCATTAATCTAACCACCCCAAACTTTCTTTGCCATTAACAAAGCTGACACTGTTTGTCAAAGCACCACGAAAACACTTACTGTTTTTGCACTGATATATGAAGCAATTAGACCCCTTTTATCAAACTCAATATAATACAATACTATGTATAGGATATTAATAGGCATTGCAGGTCTATAGATTATAAATGTGACTAATGTTATAATGGTTATAATTTCTATTAGATAGAGCAGAAGCAGTAAAAGTGCCTATCTTTCTATCTCTCTCTTGCTGATTAAAAAAGCTTAATCCACTCATTATTTCAGATTTAAAAGTCTACTTGCTGTCCCGGGGACAGACTTTACATTGCTTTGCGTCTTTTATATTCCGAGTCAGCTTAAGCTTTGCTCGTTCAGTGCAATGGGCTTGACATTAGCACTGCTTTTTTGCTACAATCTCTGTGCAAACTTAATATGGATATGGTTTTAAAAAAGATATGGTTTATTAATAATAAGATTATTTAAAAAATGTGAGAAAGCAAATTCAGCGAGTGGTCGTAACAAGAACCATCGCCATAGAAACCGGAGGCACGCTAAAACTGCACTCAAGCTTTAGCGCGGTAGCGCTCATGGCCGTTTTCCGATCGACTCAGGTTATACACACAATATTAATCAGACTTGGGACCCAAAGTAATTAAACTAGGTCCTAACCGGACCCGACTGACCATTTAAAATATAAACTTGGAAGAAACATGGAAGACACTGAGCTTGCTTCGCGTCGCACCCAATTCATTGAGAAACAGAGAGCACGCGAATGACACTCATAAGGAGAGACACGACGTGCTTTCACGCAAAATGAAGCCAACGTGTTGAATGCTCAGAGCACGTTATAAAACGTATTCTTAAAATCCACATTTCTGTTTTAATAAATGCTCAGCCTCATAGTAAATCATAGCATATTGTCTAAAACATTAGGTAGCACATTTGCGAACCATTAAAAATTAGGGTCGCAACGGCAGTTCAAAAGGTCGCATATATGACCATTTTGGTCGCAGTGAAGTTCCCTGCAGTGGAAAAGCTCCAAAAAGTAGGCTGACCCAAACCGTGGGGTACTATGCAATGAGAAAAGAGCCATTAGTGCCTATAACCAAGAACCAGTGCTTAACCATTCCACACCTGTTCTTGCATAGAGACTACTGTGGATGATCTCCTTGTCTTATACAGATAACAGCCATTGAGCCCCTGGTTAGCTATGGAGGGGCCAGTGCCAGCACACAGCATCTGCATCAGAGTCTACGTTGGTTCTTTGGAGTTGCTGCTGTTGTAACAGACGTTGGTCACGTTTTGCTGGTTGACCTCTGTTTGGATGACCTGTCTTGCAGCCAGAGTGAACTGGAAGCATCAGGTGAGATTGTGACAGATGGTGGGTTTTTTTGCCTTAAAAAAAGGCTTTATAATAATCTTAAATTATTTTTATGTATGCTTTGACACAGATTTGGAAGTGGTCAATAAATCTCCCTCTGAGATCCCACGCTTTAGAGAGGGTGCGATTCAGCAGGGCAGACACCTGTGCCTGCAGCTCAGCAGCCCCACAGATACAGGGGCAACAGCGCTGCAGTATATACAGCGGACCAACCAGCTTGCTGTAGGCTTTTGCTGATGGCTACCTGCAGCTCTGGAACATGAAGACCCTCAAAAAAGAGTTAGTGAAACTTCGTAGTACTTGTTGTGTTTTGTATTCTCTTTGTCCTTTTCATTGTACTTTAATGTAAACATGAACCTGTCCTCTTTTGCTTTCTAGATATCACTCACTGCTAGAGGGTGGCAGAGTGCCCGTCTACGCATTCACGTTCCAGGAACCAGAGAATGATCCCCGAAACTGCTGCTATTTGTGGGCCGTGCAGTCAGCACAGGATCAGTAAGTTTGCTGTCTCTATGACCAAGGACACAACCATCACATTCGATTTTTAGTGTGTACATTGTACCTTATGATTTGAAATTGTTGTTTCAGTGAGGGGGATGTGGTTAGCCTTCATTTATTACAGCTGGCCTTCGGAGAGAGGAAGTGTTTGGCTTCAGGGAAAAATATCTATGAGGTAAAATAAATAAGACTACGCAGTTCTATAATATTCATTTTAAATATACATACTTATGATATGCAAATTGGTCGCTGATAATAATTCATCTTGTAAAATCGAATGCTTAAGGTCTCGAATATTGTGATGAGCGATATAGTCAGGACCTGAATGGCACGACGTTCCCACTCAGGGCTCAAGCGACTAATACTCGTCTGATCGGTTGCCAGACTATAGAGAAGTTTCGTCACCATCCTGATCGGGATGACAGCATGAATGAAGGTTTGTTCATATTTATTGTTTTATTTAAGTTTATTTGACAGTGACAATCAGGGACATTATGCACCAATTTTTTTAAGGGGGCACAGTGTGCACAGCTAACAGAAATGTGTACATACATAGTGATGGTCGTTTTCGAAGCACTGCTTCATGAGGCTTTGAAACATTTATGAATCTTTTGTTTCGAATCAGTGGTTCGGAGCGTGTTTCAAACTGGCCCAAGTCACGTGATTTTAGCTAACGAGGCTTCATTCAATCCGATGGTTCACCACTAGGGGGAGTTGATCACAAAGAACCAGCGTCTAATATCACATTTATCCGATCTGACTCAGTGTTTCCCCTACCATTATATAAGGGGGGCGCCTCGCGAGGATTGGTGCATCTGATGTGTTTATTTTCACAGGATCCATTAAAAAGAGAGTTTTATCGAGGCCTAAGCCTCCCACACTCTTTAAAATCTCACAAGAAACAGCTTTCCAGTTGGAGTCAAAAGGTCCATACAACAGTCTGTGTATAAAACGCATACGAAGTTGCAATTCTGCTTTGCACATTGATAAGGCCTTGACCTCCTTCATCTTTGGATAAAAATAGCACACTTTGGGATACCCAGTGTAATTTTTCCCTAAAAAAAACTACCAGGACTTTCTAAATCTCTACAATTAGACTTAAAGGAGGGTCTAGACAAGCTAGGCGATGCCATAAAGAGGAGGCCACAAGGTTGTTTATAATAAGAATATGCCCCCTGTATGACATTCTTGGAATCAATCACTTCCATTTATTTAATCTTCCTTTAACATTTTCTAGAACATTGTCCCAGTTTTTCTTTACAATGGATTCATCTCCAAGAAAAACACCCAGGTACTTAAAATCTCCTTTAGACCAAAGTAAACCATTTGGAAGTTTTGGAAAACCCTTTAACCACTGGCCAACCAAGATAGCCTCACTCTTGGCCCAATTTACTTTAGCTGATGATATCTCATTAAAATCATTTAAACAATTTTCCACTGTGTCAACATCTTTTTGATCACTAATTAAAATCACTACATCATCAGCATAGGCAGACAGGGTAACATTTTTTCCAGAATAGGGTAAAACCAAACCTTTAATACTTCCTCTTAACTTGTGTAAAAGAGGTTCAATGGCTACAGAATATAACATGCCCGACAGAGCACAACCCTGTCTCACACCTCTTTGCACATCAAAAGGAGCACATAAGCCACCGTTAACCTTAACAATACTTTTTTTAACAAAATCTTGTGTGAATCCATATGCTTCCAGGGTTTTTAACAAATATACGTGTTCAACCCTATCGAACGCTTTTTCCTGATCTAAAGAGATCAGGCCCACATCAATATCCTTCATTTGTGCAAGTGATATATTGTCAAAAATTGATCTCTTAGGGATACAATATGTCTGATCAGAGTGAATCACCTGCTCCAATACACCTTCAAGTCTGTTAGCAAGTGCTTTTAAGGGTAGTTTATAGTCGGAACACAATACCGAAACTGGTCTCCAGGATTTTATCTCTGTAAGGTCTCCTTTTTTTGGTAAAAGGGTAAGAATAGCTCTGCGACAGCTCAAAGGCAAATATCCATTTTTAAAACTGTCATTTAAAACCTGGAGCAAATCTTCCCCCACCACTGACCAAAACGTTTTAAAAAACTCAACTGGCAGACCATCTATACCTTTCCAGGTTCCATACTTTGAAGTGCTTTTTTAAGCTCCTATAGACGTATTTCACCACAAAGGTCCTTATTTGACTCAGTAGAGACTTGAGGTAAGTTTTTCAAAAAAGAAGAATTAAAGTTGTCTTCTGTTATCAGCTCACATTTATATAGCTCTTTATAAAAACCAACAATTCTTTTACGAATTTCCTTATCATCAGTTAACATTCTCCCAGACTCAGATCTCAAAGAATGGAAAAATCTTTTTTGACCATTCTTCTTCTCAAGGCCAAAAAAAAAACATTTTGATGGTACATCCATTTCATCAATGCTTTGAAAGCGAGATCTAACCGATGACCCTTTTGCTTTCATTTCTAAAAGTTTATTCAATTTGGCCTTTTTCTCAGAAATACACCTTGTAAATGTCCAATCTCCTGTGGATTGTAGCCGTTCCTCCAAATTAATAATATCCATCTCTAAAACTTTCATTGACCTTTCTACATTTCTTGTGACATTCTTTGTATACTGCTGACTGATCTGTTTAATTTGGACCTTTCCATAGTCCCACCACTGTTGTATTGAGCTAAAGGTTGTTTTTGTTTCTCTAAAATTATCCAAAAAACCTCAAAAGCATCTTTAAAACCTTTATCACTTAAAAGCGCATTATTAAAATGTCAATATGCACTTTTTGGCTTTACACTAGGGCTGCACTTTTTCAAGTTTTTAATTAACCGTTAACCGACACCCTTAGCGGTTAATACTCGGTTAACCATATTATGCGCAAGGCAACCCAGAGATACAGACACACGAGAAAGGGGTAGTTATTAATTTTTCTTTAACCCTTATGTGTTGTTGGGGCCATTTTTGCATTTTTTTTGTCTTAATATGGCCACAACTTTCTCTGTGTTTCAGCAAATGGAATGATTTTTGGTGACAAATCTTATATTTACACATATTTTAAGAAAATGCTTTGAAATTTTTCAAAAACTTAACAATATACCGTGGGCAAATTTACTGCCCTTGCGTGTTGTTGGCGGCCAAAAAAGGCCACTAAATTAAACTGCTGTAAAAATGTATCGGATGAAATTTTTTTCACGTTTTTTTTTGCATAAATCTGTTAATCAACCTCAGTACTGATCAAAACTACCAAATGTTTGCAAAAATTCCATGATTTTGGCTCTTTCATTGCCAAGTTTATGAGTGGTGTCACTGATTTGGGGAAAGGAAACACACAAGATGACAGATTTTCAATATGGGACGTGACTGTGGACTGGATTTTCTTTTGCCTTTTTTACGGTCTTGGGCATGCCAAAGATTGGTAAAAACATGGGCTTTGATGCATTTTTAGTTTTTGTGCAGCATCAGATTTAATTTTTTTCTCCCTCATTTATTGTTTGTGGCCATTTTTTCCCCATTGAATTCCATTATAACAACATTTTTTGATTGCTGAGCCATGACACCTTATTACCATGCATTCTTGATTCTTTGTGGCTTTTCCTTTTGCAAAGAGGTAGAATTTGTCATTTTTGCTGTTGATCACCATGTGGCACCGTTAAACCTTTAGTGGCCTGTGTAAAAAAACAGAGCTTAAATTCTGGTTTGTACATTGAGTTATATGGACTATAAAACCATTGTGTGTGTACGAGTGTGTGTGTGTGTGTGTGTGTGTACGAGTGTGTGTGTGTACGAGTGTGTGTGTGTGTGTAGGGTTAGTGTTAGTATTGAGGAGAGAGCACCTCCCTCGCGCACCAGTTAGTGCTGCACTGGTGAGAGGGATTTAGTCTCCTGTAGCTGTCCCTCTAGACACAAATCCACAGACACCAGCAGACACCAGCAGCTCAGGAGTGAAGAGGGGAACATGCAAGTGGTGTACAGAACCAAAAAAAAGAACAGTCAGCACTTGTATCCGTTGTGGTAGACACACTTGCAGAGAGCACCAAGTAATATGCTGCAAGTCCTGCTGAAAAGACTGAACACACACACGTACACATATACACACCAAAAAATTTGTTTGATTGTTTAGTTCTTCATCCATCCTCTACTCTTGCTTCATTGTTCAGTTTATTTGAAGTTGTTTTTGCATTTTGGTTCATAATAAATGTTGTTCATAAATCTGATGCAGAGAAGATTTTTTACAGATTTTTCCACACAGACGCACACACATGCAAGCACGCACGCACGCAGACACACACACACACACACACACACACACACACACACTCTCTCTCTCTCTCTCTCTCTCTCTCTCTCTCTCTCTATCTCTCTAATATGCTGTTATAGTCCATATAACTCAATGCACAATCCAGAATTCAAGATCCCTTCCTGCACAGGCCACCAAAGGGCCAACGGCGCCACATGGTGATCAACAGCAAAAATGACAAACTCCACCTCCCCGCAAAAGGCAAAACCACAAAGAATCAAAAATGCATGATGGTAAGGTGTCATGGCTCTGCAATCAAAGGATGTTGTTGTGGTGGAAGTCAATGGGGAAAAAATGGCCACAAACAATAAATGAGGGACAAACAAAATTTGATCTGATGCTGCACAGGAGCTGGAAGTGCATCGGGGCCAATGTTTTTGCCAGTCTTTGGCATGCCCGGGACTGTGAGGGGGGTGAAGGAAAGTTCAGTCCACAGTCACTTTTTGTGTTGAAGATCAGTGATTTTGTGTTTTTTTTTTCTCAAATCAGTGGCATCACTTATGAGCTTGGCAGTTAGGGAGTTGAAGTCATGGAATTTTTGGGAACATTTGGTGGTTTTGATCAGTTCTGAGGTTGATTAACAGATTTATGCAAAAGAATTTGAAGGGAATATTGATCTGATGCATTTTTGCAGCCGTTTGATTTGGTGGCCTTTTTTGGCCGCTAACAACACGAAAGGGTAGTGAATTGGAACAAGGCACAAGGGTTAATAACTGGTTGGACCACATTTAAAATGAAATTAATTTATAGAAATAAAACACAGTGGTAAGGACAGAGCAGCTTAAGTATGTCACTGACTTTTGCGTTCGTGGGGATGGTAGGCTGGGCTCCGCGGCCGCCTCTCTATGATGCCCGGGTGTTGGCTGGGTTTGTCGCGATAGTCGGTGAAACGATGATTGCCGGTGCTTCAGCCTCTTACCGGTTGGATCACTTGCCCACCCCGACACCGTCTTTCACCGTCGTTTTGATATTTTCTTGTAATTAAATCATTTAGCTTCGTTAGAGAGAGCAAACACTTATAACTGAATGTGTCTGCTGCATGAATTCACAGCGGAGCTGAACGCGCGTCACGTCACAAAGCAGCAGGTGTCAGATTTAATTTATTTCTGTCAGAGTTTGCGAGGCGAGCTGAATGACCAGACGATAGCAGAAGCTGCGTGCTTACTCGTTTTTGTTATAATGCACATATATGATGTTTAATATAAGCGAGATAGTTTGTTGTATTTTTTATCAAGAAAAATAATAAACCCATCATTCAAGCAGCGCTTTATGAAGGAGTAGCTGGTTGCACTGCTTGGAACTGGCGAGTTCTGCGAGAATTACCTGCGCACATTGACTCAAGCACTTAATTAAACCAGCTGTTTATTCATAAGCACGCAAATTCATACGCGATTTAATGCAGCTTTTCTTTGTTCGCTTCATATTAGAAAACTGCTACTACTTGTGGACATTACAAATGTCTGGGAGCGCTTTGGCGGTCTCTGGTGGTGCAAAAATGTATTACAACTAAATTCAATGCACGCCATTGATGCCACTTAACCGAGCAAAATGTTTCACTCGGTTAAACAATTTTTAACGGTTAATCGGTTAACCATGGACACCCCTACTTTACACAGTTCAAAAATAAAGAGCACTGAACCATACAATGATCAGAAAAGGTTACAGGAATAATACAACAACTTTTAAAAACATTTGTCTGATGTTTGAAATAATAAATCTTATCTAATCTTGCCAAAGATACAACTTTGTCACAAAAATGAGACCATGTATACTGTCTGCTATTCCCATGAAAAATTCTCCATACATCATTAAGCTCATGAGTTTTAATTAGTTGTATAAGCCTTTTACGTGATGGCATATGAGGTTCAAGGTGATTTCTGTCAATATTCTGCTCAGTACAATTAAAATCACCACCAAGAACTAAAAGTCATCACTACTACAATTTTCCAAAGCTAAACATAAAGTATCTAAAAAGACAATTCTTTCAGCTGATGCAGTTGGAGCATATACTGAAATAAAAACAAAAACTTCATTTTCAAACAGTCCTAATCTTTAAAATTCTGCCTTTTAGAATTTCTTCCACATCATAAGAAACCGGAGTAAAGTATTTAGAAAAGAGAACAGCAACCCCTGCACTAAGTGAATTTTTGTGACTCAAAAAAGAGAGCCCCTCCCATTCCATAGCCCAATCTACTTCATTCTGTGTATCACTATGTGTCTCTTGCAAAAAAACAACATCAAAACGTTTTTGCTTAACCAACTCATAGATCTCTGCTCTTTTTTTGCTGTCCCTTGCTCCATTGACATTCAGGGATGCAATATTAATATTACTAATATTAAAGCTGCGGTCGGCAACTTATTTGATCATATTCACTGAAACCAACACTATTCTCCGATAGAACAACATAAATTAGACTGTTTAAGA